>NC_071107.1:15482500-15826666 GCF_024256425.1 Clarias gariepinus
CCTATGGTTACGACGTGACTGCGTTTGTGCTGGACATTTTCATTTGATGCCTGCATGTTTGAGATGATGAATGATTTATGCGTTTTAAGCTTCATGCCATGTCGTGTATTAATATAATTAGCGATGAAGGTCAGATTATGCGATGTAGCGAAGCCCTGCTGAAACCGGCTAGCTGTTATTGTTAGTATTGCTTTATTGTTTTTTAATGGACTACTGTTTCAAAATGGTTCTCCACTTTTTATTTATTCTTCACCACTTCCTGCGCTCTTTAAAATCTCTTTGTTGTTTTGCACAGAGTGTTTTGTCTCTTGTATCTGCACGCTTTGTGCTGTGCTGGAATTAGATATCACTTAAGAATACTTTCGCCAGTGCCTCCCTAGCTCATGAAACCTTTTTCAATATGTAATTACTGGAACGGTACAAGTGTCTCATGCATATTCATGTGGTTTTTAATTAAGCCCATCTCTTCACAGTTTGTGCCTGTGCCTCCTGAAAAGTTGCTTCCTTGCAGCCTGCAGGTTTCACACATACCAAAGCGCTCAGAGCTGTGTGTTTGCACACCTAAAATGAACACGAACGCATTCACAAAAACACTCCGTAATAATTTTTGTGTAATATTTATGGATATACTTAAAGCACCATTTTATTGCTTTTTTTGTTCATCCGTGCTTTTGTAGGTTGTGCATGAATATAAAATGTTGTGGAGCATGATGTAGATAAATAAAGCAGGAGAGTCCAGCTACCTTTATGTACAAAGCCTGCCAGAGGAGGAGGAGGAATGGATTTACATTTTCGAACGTTTTCTTTATTTCTTTGCAACAATGGATCATGAAATTTCCTAAATGGACTACTGTGTTTACTTACTCCTTTAAATTTCCATTTGCGATACCTCATCCCCAGACACTTATTTCCCATCTCGACTCCTGCACTTATGCCTGTGTGACAGTGTGTGTTTATTGTTTTCTTGGTCTGGAGAGAGACAGGTACATTGATATGTATTCATAGGCTAATCTGGAAGACAACACTAGCTGAGCCATCCACAAATGAATCACATGAATGTTGGCAAAGTGATGATGAAGGACCAAATGCAAGGGTGCCAATAATTATGACACATTGTGGGTTTTTTTTTTTTACACTTCAATTAAAGGTTAGATTTCTCTTATATGATCAGCAAGGGGTTAAGCTAATTACCATTTAGAAAATTATACATAAACTCCTTTACCTATCTTTTTCAAGGATGCCAATAATTCTAGTGCTGACTGTACTGTATATAGCCACACTTGTGTGTCGTAATAGTTTGAGCAATTCAAAGTCCATAAACACTTGAAGAACTCCAACGTTTATTTCCCGATGAACACACAACATACACACACACACTCATGAGAAGGACAGGAGGAAGAGAATATGCTGTCATGGACCTACTTGGCATCGAGCTCGGAACGTGATTCAAAATGCTTGACGGAAACGACAACAGTGCCATCTACTGAGGGAAAGAGATCATGAGGAAAAGACAAAGAGGCAGACAGAGAGAGAGAGAGAGGAAGGGAGAGAGACTTGGACAAACACCAACTCAGTAGGAACTCTCAGATAATAATCAGTTTCTCTGGGCTTGTGAAACTGGCTCATTAAGCCTCCTTTTTAACTGGAAATATAGGGAGCGATTAAGGCAGCATTACTGAGTGGGCACAAAATGGCTAACCTCCGGCCACCCACCGCTCATAGGTGTCTGGCACCGGCTCCTGCACCCGCCGTAATGTCTTCACTCGGATAGCGGCAAATCCATCACCTGCTTGTTTATCTGCTTTACACCAGCAGCCCTATCAATCAGTGTTAAACTGTCACGCTGGCATATTTTTCTTTTTAAATAACATTAAAAGCTGTGAGACGGGCCTGTCTGCGGCTATGTTACATCTTTATTGCACAGCTGGCCTGCCAGGCACATGGATGCCCACCTCCATGATGCGCAATTCTCTTCCTGCCTCTCACTCTTTCTCTCTTTTTTTTTCTTTCAATACAATGTACAGAATTTCGAAACTTTCATTGTTCTAAATTAATTTCTCATCCTGTGCCGGAGACAGGCTCGGTGATGTCACTGATGTGAGGCATTAGCATGTATAATTAAAGCTGGTGAAAGGCGATGTTGAGCTGGGCAGAGCTGGTGTCATTGGACGTAATTGCTTCAGGAGGACATAATTGGGTGGATGGTTGATTTTCAAAAGCTCATCCCTCCGTTGTCGTGGACACAGTCTGTGGACTTTGGCCCGCTGCCAACAAGGCTCTTTCCCTTCAATTTCTCTCTCTGTTTCTCTCTCAGTTTTGTCTAGCGCACTCTCTGTCTGTCGAAGTTGTTCTATCTGTTTCACTTTCTTGCCCTTCTCCCATTCTCCCAGCTTGAAAGCAGATTTGACTAAAAGACTTTATTAAAGTAGGGCTAATGTGCGTTTCTAGCTTCATTTGCAGTGGTCTATAATGGCAGTTAAGATCTTCTACTCAGTTTAATACACTGACTGTCATCACTGACAAAAAACCATATGTAGAGGAGTAGGCGCACAGCTCCCGTCTTCCATGCATTCTACTGTAATATACGACTATAAAGTGTGTTTGTGTTAGGAGACTGATGTTATCGGCGCTGTAGAAGATGGGCCAGGGTGCTACACCTGTGAGTTATTTTAGGCAGCAGGCTTAGAAAAATGACGGGATCACACAGAGTTCTGGCTGAGGTCAGGTTGTATGAACAAGTGATTGAATAGGTGTATGCATTCTCTGTTTGTGAGCGTGTGTGTGTGTGTTGTCAGCAGGTCCGGCTTTGGCTCACAGGTTTCACGGGCAGGTCTTCCGGCTGCCGACCCGGTTCAAACATCATGGTGTGACATTTTTATCATCCGTCAGACTAGGGTGAGATAAATCAGGCCTTGCAGCAGCCCTGGCAGCCTCTTGCTATCTTGTCACATTCCAGACAGTCGGGGTCGGTGGGCTGAGCCAAGCCAGACCGAGCTGGGAGAGGAAGCAGGGCCAGGTAATCCATTACTGTCCACATACATCTACATGCATACGGATTTCATATCAGCCTTCCAAGAGTTATGAGCTCTCTGCTCACCCTTAACCAGATGCCTGACTTATGCAAAACAGCAGGTCTATAACCAAGGATTTAGACTCCACTTTCTCTTTTCTTTTTTTGTGCATGCTTCTTTATTCTCTCTCTCTCTCTCTCTCTCTCTCTTTTTGTGTCATTTCTTGCTCATTTCTCCTCCTCTATCTGTCCTGTCCTATCCTATCTTGACCCATTTCTAACAGAACTGCAAGGTGACATGACCATAGAGCACCCCGGCTCGAATAAAGTGTATCATTCAGCATACACATTTAGAGTGAACTTTGACCCGAAACTGGGGGAAAAGGATGAGAATGGTGACACAGACACAACATTGTGTGGCACACATGAAAGAAACAAACAAACAAAAAAAAACGCCAGGTTATGATGATTAAAGATGAGTGGCCACAGTTCCCAAGCCCTGCGATAGGAGTGGGAGGATCGAGAGACACAGTGTCAGGTAGGATATTCGAGTACAGGTACAAGTATGGCTTGTATGTATAATTGTGTGTGAAAGAGCGCGAATTTTAGCGCTAGTGGGACCAAAGTTGCCATGGTAATTCACCAAAGCTAGTTATCTGTCATTAGGAAAATGCCTCCTCTGGTTTTCCATTTCTTTCTTCGGATCACAAGGCTAGGACCTGACTGTAGTATCTGCACTTTGACCTTATACAGGGAGGAGATTTTTTTTTTTTATAGATTTCAGCCAAATGTCACACTTAATGCCAACGCTTGACCCCACAAAAGGCCACTGAATGCCAAGGGACAGAAAGAGAGGCCGAAAGAAAGAGATAATTTTCTTTCATAAATAGAGTAATTGCTGCTTTCAAAGTGCACTGTTAACCAACTGAAGGAACATTCAATGAAATGATTGCCTCCGCTTTATGGACGAGTCGTCCTCTTATTAATCTATCTTCCCAGTTCAGTTTCTGCATTTCTGTTCAATTTTTTTTATGCACTACAGCAATAACAAGCAGGTAAATGAGCATCTGCTTGCATAGTACAGGTAGAGCTTATAAAGAGACCAAAAATGGTCCAAATAAATAATAGATTTCCAGAGTGCTTTTATTTCTTCTCTGCTTCTTCTCCCTTCTTTACTCACTTCTACAGTGTTTAGCTGCTGAAGTATGTGGAACATAAAGGTTACTCTTGGGCTGTCATACCCCTCCAGGGCTGTCTCTTTACAAACCCTCATAACTTTTTCCTCAGCATTCTGCCAGTAAAAAAAAAAAAGAAGAAGACGAAGAAAAAAGCCATGAAAAGCCTGACTAAGCTTAGCCTGCTGGGAAAACTTGGCTGATACATCAATCCTTTGCTTAAGCCTGGAGCTGCTGCCTTGTTAGTTAAATGAATAAATGAAAAATGGAGGCGCTAAATTGTGGACGGGCTCGTCCCCGGCCTTGGTCTCTTCTTACCTGTGTTTTATTAACCCAGCATTGTGATAACATCATAAATAAAAGTGGCAATAAAAGGAGTTATGGATGTGACGATGTGAAGAACAGCAGTTGATGTCATCTCTGTGGGACACAGACAAAGAAACCGAATCCTTCTCCCCATATCCCCAATTTCCCTCGCCTCTTCTTTACTTTTCTCTTCCTGCACCATCCATCCCTCTCTCCTTCCTGAGGTGCTACTCCTTATTTCTGGCTAGCCTTCATTTTCTCTTCCTTTCCTTCTCTCTGCTGGCTGTCTAGGTTTTCACTTTTTCCCCCCTCATACCCCTCTCTCTTCTGTTCCCTCTTCTCTCTCGTTCACAGTGGGCCTGTAGGATCATTAAGAGGCCGTATAGCGGCCGTTCCGTGGCTGTCCCGCGTTGCTGTGTGGTGCATGAAGGTCTGCTTTAAATAATGAATGTGGAGAGCTGCTGTCACACAGGCTTTTGCCTACCGTTAAACGCCGTGCTGATGGCTGGCAGAGCAAGTTGTTATAGCATTCACCCTGCACCCTCCACCACGAATTTATGAGAGTTCCACAGAAAATTCCACAGCATTCAGACTTCTTTTTCTCTCTAGTTCCTTTCTTTCCGCTGTCTCACAATTTCCTTCGCTCCAAATGTTCCTTCTCCCAGCCATATTGCATTTGCATACATTTTGCACCAGGTGAAGAATTGCTAAAAAATAGAGGAGATGTGGAAGGATAATCTAACTACTACCTCTAATTTTCACATCCCTGATGGTTCTCTTTCTCACCCCCTTACTCTCACATTATCAGTGAGCATCTCAGTGTGAGAAGACATTTTCAGGCACAAGAAAAGTGCTGCAATTTTTATTTTTTTATTTCTCTTCATTAAGTTGCTGATACTTTTTTACACCTTACTGCACATCTTGTACTCCTGAAGGAGAGCTGAGTGCTAATAGTGTGTGTTGTGCCTGCTGTCATCTTAGGACATTGTGTGCTTTTACCTAACAATCAGATGGACCATGATCAGGAAGTAGAAGCACAAGGAAAGCTTGATTTCAAGCAATCATATAATGCTGATGTCTACTTATTTGGATGCAATGCAAAAAAATATAATAATAATAATAATAATAATAATAATAATAATAATAATAATTGCCTAGGTGCTGTTTTTCTTATGTGAAATGAAAGATCCTGTGCTGATGTATATGGAACAGCATAGCAGAGGGTATATGGCAGTAGAAATCTATGGGTGAAGTGACATTCCGAAATCCATTTTGCTTTTATATCGTTAAAACACAACTACCTTAACATCTTATCTGCATAAGTGCATTACAAAAATCCTTGTTCAAAAATCCTGTTCCTGTGTACTAAATGAAACGGATAAAACTGTTTTAATCCATAAAAAACCTAGCAAACAGTTTAGTTGTGATTATTGCATCTGTATTTGACAATCTGTATATCATTATGTCCTGAACATTATAAAAAGTGATTTCAGCCAAAATACTGATGTAAGATCCAAGTGAACTGTCTATGCTACCTGTGCGCCGTGTGTTTTTAAAATGAGCGCACCAATTCACTTCATCATAATGAACATAACAAACCCAATCCATTACCATCTTCACCAGTCCTTAAATATAAGCATACCCATGTGGCAATACTCTGATCGTTTATAAAATATGTCTACATTTGAGTTTTGATCATAAAATATGCTGCTAGAATAGCTGACAGTCTATAGGGTTGCAGACCACAAGAATTGTATATGGCACCTGGACTAAGTGTCAGTCAAAGAGGTACAGAGGAGAAGGAAGAAGTGGGCTGTTAGCTTGTCCTTGTCTACCCAAGATGCTGCTCTCGTGGAGAAATAAGGGTCAGAAGGCAGGCAGAGTGGAGCAGCTAATAGAAGATTTATGACTCACTGAATATGCAGATCTGTGCACTGTGATTGACCATGATCCACACACTGCCCTTGGGTACATCTTTGCATTTAGAGAGAAGAAGAAGAGGGGGGATGACTGCTGTGAGGTGGAGGAGTGGAGCCGGAAGAAAGGGAGAAGACTGCAAGAGGAGAGTACAATGGGGAGAAAAATGCACTCGCAAATTAGACACCCTCTCCTTTTGAGTAGTCCAACATGATTGCACGGTTTTCTGCAGAAATAGCTATTAGACATTTTCTAGAAAGAAATTCTCCTTTTTTTTCCCCACTCCCCTCACTTTTTTCCCTCATTTCAGGCAATTTGAACTCAATTTGCTAGAGTGAGGTGGCTGCTCAAATAGCAGCTGTGTTTTATTTTATTTGAAATATACATACAGGCATTATGAGGCTGAACAATGTACCGGTCTCTGGGATCATATAGTGCTGGAGGTTTGTAGGACCTGATGAATGTGAAAGTAAGGACTAGTACAAGGTGTCCATTTACGCTGCGAGAGTGGAAAGCAGTGAGATGAAGAAATTATAGAACTCGGCCTGGTCCGTTTGAATGAATTGTCATGCTGACAAATTGAGCTGAGTGGCTTCAGAGGGTTTCAATTTAATCTCTTAAGTCCTTTTAGCCCATTAAAAATGTCGTTTGGTAGACATTATGGCTGCGAATTCTAACGGTCACGCACAGTTCCTTGTACTCAGATTACCTATTTTTCACCTGTGATTTCATCACAGAGCTAGAGCACAAGCTGCACGTGTGTGTGTGTGTGTGTGCGTATGTGCGCATGTGTGTGTATTTGGATTCCTGGGAATGATTTAATATTGCATGAAAGTGTTAGTTGAGTAGGAGCATCACACCTTTATTGGTGCAAGTGTCAAAGTTACGGAATGTACGCCATCTCTTTTCCATTAAATAATGTTGGAGGTGACTGAGCTGAATGGAGAAATAAAGCACCACGCCGTACCTATACATGATAATGGCTTGTAGTAACAGTTTAACAGGCAGTGAGGCAATGCATTAGTGAAAATGAGATGACATGTAATGCTATATCTATTGTAATTGCAGGTAATAATTCATTATATAAAGTCTATAAAGTATTATATAAAGTGGGATGTTGAAAATTTACCTGATCTTTATACTCACACCTAACTAGTGTTTGTTTGTGGTGAAACTTGGACTTGTTTACCTGTCTGTTAAGAAGCATGATGTTTTAGTGCCCCCTATTGATCAGATGTTAAGGTAGATTCCATCCGCGGCTGTGCTGCCACTGTATCCTACACTGTAATGCATCGATTAATACTATACTGACGAGTGCATGTTTCAAATTGTGTAATTGTTTGTGCAAATGTCTGCATGTTTATTTAAGCTGTAATGTTCGGTTTCTTTGCCGAATAAAATCATTCCGAATAACTGTTCAATTGTTAAAGGACATGCCTTGTTATTGTAGTCAGGGTTACGGAGACACTTCCCTGGGTGTGTTGATTGAATGGTCATTAATTTACCAGTAATAAAAGTTGAATTCAAAGGTGATAAATGGCCTAATAAGTGACACCCACACTCACACACTTCGCTCACACCACACTTTCTTAGCCAACCCTTTATAAACCTGCCCTCCATTCACTCACTTGATGGAGACTATACGAACTGGCTTGACAGTTATCTCACACCAATACTGCCTTTCACTCCAAAGAGCAGTAAAAGTCCAGCAGGTAAAGTTTTATAAGGGCGTCTTAAGTGTATTACAAAGCATCTTTATAAATTACATTAGTGAGTCACAGCTCTCTCTGGTCAAGAGACTAAACTAACTGCTTAAAGTGATACATGATCCACATAGCAGCTCTCTGTGTGCATCAGCTCGAACATTGTCATTTTATGTAAAGAGGTACGATAAATATATCTTAGAAACTTAAACAGTGAAGAAATAATATCAGTGTTGCGCTGCTTGATGAGACCTGGGAGGTTTGGCTCATTTATTAGCGAGACATACGATACACGGTGTATAACAGAGCAAACATTCAGTAGTACAGTAATTAAAAAACACCCTGCTATTCTTCAGATATCACATGATAAATTAAGTAAGAGATACCATTTTTTACTGCTTTTAGTCGAGAAACACACATACGGACACAACAGGAAATTAAAAACTAATCAAAGGATCAGGATGACTTATAATATTATTTTGTTATTATTATTATTATTATTATTATTATTATTTTTATTATTATTATGTGGTAAGTGGTACAGAACAACAGTGTACGTGTTTTAGTGTGTGTTTTGTATGTATAAGATCTGTCTTCTCATCCTACTGATCTTTTGGGTGTGTGTGGCGAGTGAGTGAGTGAGTGAGTGAGCGAGATCTTACTGCTATGCTGCACATGCCCCTTCAAAACGCATGTGCCTCCTATAGGAGTTGCCATGGGAGGGCTGATGTGCCCGCTTTGATAGTGTGTCAGAGCAAATTAGCTTCTGTGTGGTAGCGCCTTGGCACACAAAGCCGTTTCCTCTCCTACTGTCACCCTGCATATGTGCACAAGATTATAATTAATAAGCGGGCCCGTCAATCACACTTTAATAATAATAATTTAGCATTTAGGGGGCAGAGTGAGGTTATTGGCATCTGTGCTTTTGAAGAGAAATATGGGCTAGCTAATAAGAAGTCAGTCAGGCACAGAGAGGGAGAGAGAAAGACCTGAGAAAGAGGGGCGAGGAAAGAAGGTATACACTGAAAGACGATTTTTTTTCATCCCAATCTACCAGCATTAAAGTAGCCGGCAACAGTTTATAGCGTTTATTACACTGATACAGAGATTAATTCATTCATTATAGAAATTCATATTTATTTATTATATGCAGTGAGATCTATATGAATTTGACTTCAGTGCACATCACTGTACCAGTTTGTTTAACCCGAAAGAAAGAAAGGAAGAAAGAAGGAAAGTTCAGTTTGCATGTCCTTGTACATTGTCCTTTAAATCTAGCTCTTGTGTAAAAGTGTGTATCATCAGTGTAATGTTAAGTAATCTTCTTTTGATCCTTCTTTCTATCTATCTCTGTCATTGTGAGATGGCCATATTGCCATGGCCCTGTTCCACCATCCTTTATTACTCAGACACATCCACTAATTGCAATCAAAATAACAAAACAACATATGTCAACACCCCAGAGACCACAGCACGGGTGTCCTGCAGTCACTCAAATGAAGAGTGATGGTTGACAAATGAGCGCTTGATTGGTTACATAAATTACTTTCTGTAGACAGAGCGTCTCACCAGGCACTCCAGCTAGAGCCCATCATTAAAGGAGGGAACAGAGCGAGGGAATTGAATGGACATGGATAGATGGATGTTTGCATCTTGTAAGCTGAAAAGTGATCCAGATTTAGATGGCTAGGTGGGACATATTTTGTCAGTGTTACTTCACTAAACAGACTTTATTCAAAAAACCAAAGACACCAAAGACTTGATTCATCGGTAGAAACAGCTAAACCAATTTTTAGCAGACCAACACTACACAATTATGGATTCTGTCTTGGCATTTACAGTCAATTATACTGTACACATGTGTGCAGGTCATGTTCTTTATGATCCATCTACTGTATGTAGTACAGTATTTTTTCCATGTTCATGTCAAGTTGTTTCATGTCAACTAGACTTGACTTTCTTATTAGGTAAAAATGTTTCACTACTTATCCAAGTAGCTTCTTTAGTCCAATTTATCCTGTATACAGCATTGCGGGGGCCTGGAACCTATCCCATAGGTCATGGGGTATGTGACGGGGTACACCATGGATTAGGTGCCAATCCATTGCAGTTTGAATACGCACACACATACTCTCAAGCACACACTACAGGCAATTTGCAAACCCCAGTTAGGCTAAACTGCCTATGAAAAAAACTCCATGTAGACAGACCCAAGGGAAAACCCAGATCCTGGAGGTGTATGACAACAGTGCTAACCAGTAAAATTTGCCCCTGGTTACTTACAGTGTAACCCAGTCGGAGTGCAGATGAAGAAAATTTATACCAACCAAGACCTTTGGTAATGTACTCTCCAGCACCTCACTTTCCATTTAAGAGACATAAAAATACACTATCCAAACTTCATCCTTTAATATCTAATAATCTGTTTGATTATCCCTCAGCCAAACAATGTGCATGGTAATGCATTTAAAAAAAAAAAAAAAACATTTCTTTAGTAGGTACAGTAGTTTTGTCACCTCAAAGCTTCAGGTTTAATCCAGGTTTACTATCTGTGTGGGGTATTTTTTCCTAGGTGTGAAAGAGTGAATATGCATTAGGGTTTTGCAGCAGACTGGCACCCCATCTATGGTTTATTCTCACCCAATAGCTTACCAGAAAGAAGCTGTTATTAAGGATGACTACCACACTCTCTCCGTTCTGTTAACAACATCTCCATATTTAAATCTAAATCACTTGTTCAATCTCAAAAGTCACTTGTTTTCCGAATGTTACACCTGAATCCACCTGTCCTCTGCATGTTTTGTTTTTCTACTCATTGTAAAGTGTCCTTGAGCTCTGAAAAGGCGCTATATAAATAAAAATTATTATTATTATGATTATTATTACGTACAGTATGTACTCATTTAGATACAAACATAAATGAAACAGACGCTTACTGTTTTAATTGACCCTAAACTTTTTTAACCAATAACATGCTGTAAGCCTAGTTGTAACAAGTCACTAAAAGTAATTGATTTACTGTATAATGCATCAATAATGCAAATAAAAAATGTGTTCGAAAGGAAAGCATCAAGAGTACCACTGTATGTCTGCATGTATGCAAATGCAGTTTTTGATATTGTGTATAATGGTGCATTTGCATTAGATTTGTTGCCAGATTTTTTTTTTTTTTTTTTTTTTTTTGGTACAGTCAATTTGAAACAACATGCATTGCCTCTTTATCCTTGTAGATCTGTCCTGGAAGTGCACTGTCCATCAGTTGAATTATTTTCCTGGCCCATACTTAGCAAAGAAGTGATACTGGCATGGAAATGGCATGTGAATGAATGTGCCAGTGAGGTGTTTAGGAGTATTTCTGCTACACCTGATAAATTAGTGCTGGCACTACTCACCCCCCCTGTTAAGGGAGCCCTCCTGTGGTGATTAATGGTACTGTGGTCTCAAACCTCTCCTTGCAGAGTAGAAGTACATGTACTGTACTGTAAGTGAGACAAACTGTTTAAATACAAAAATGAGCATAACCTGTAAAGAAAAAAAATTTCAAAGACAGCTGGTGACATTGGCCCCCAGTGGTACCCCAGCTTCAATGCTTTGGTTAATAAACTGTAAGGAACTGTTCTAAGACAGTAGATGAAAAGAAAAAAGTCATTATTTTGATTATTTCAAATGTAATCATAAACAAGAGTCAAAACACAGACAGATAGAGACAGAACATGTTTATCCATGTCGTTACTGATATGAGTAAAGCATACTGGAAGACCCTAGAGCTTTGAGGAAAGCTGGCAACACAGTAACTAGGAAACAAACAAGCCTAGGACATGGCTGAGAATTACTGCAGGCACACTTCCAAGACTTTCTAAAGGCCCTAGGTATACAGAGACAGGATGACGTTTGACTCCCACTACCCACTGGAACACAAGCTAGGAGTCATGAGAACATCTCCAGGCTGAGAATGTGCCAGGCAGCTCTCGGTCCAAGACGAGGAACACAAACATCTGAGAAGAGCCGAAAAGCTTGTGGTTACGCCAATTAGGACTTTGTGAAAACAGCTACAAGTTTGAATAGGAGCTCATGACAAACAATCAAAGAGGAAGAACAGAACAACAGCATGACATTTAATGCCCTGTGTAGCGGTCAGTGAAGCTCAGCAATACATGTTCAATTCAATTCAATTTTATTTATATAGCGCTTTTAACAATGGTCATTGTCCCAAAGCAGCTTCACAAAAAAAAAAAAAAAATTAAAGATTTTTTTTTTTTTTTCTTTCATGTGTCTTCAGTAAACTGTGTTCTGAAGTATTTGAAAGTCATGATTAAACAGAAACTTAAACATCCAAAATTTTAAACTACTCAATACAAGTGAAGAAATATTGTATACTGTACATCAGTGCCATACAGTAGGTGCATCTAAAAAATGGTTGAAAGATGCAGTCACCTTAAATGCTTTTGGTGTGAATACAAGTTTAAAAATGACTTGTTCACTCAGTTTTAGTAGCCAGTTTTTATCTTGATCAGTGTAGAGATTGATCTGGAGACTGTATTACACCCTAGACTCCAAAGCAGCTTCGCATACTCGTACACACATAGGGGCAGTTTATTTTAGCCCGTCCACAAACTGGAACATTTTTGGGAGGTGTAAGAAAAACCCAACATTGCCCCAGACCAAAAATGTTAAGTTAGAGGAATGTTTTTAGTCTGTTCAAACAAAAGAAGACGATTAAGTAATAGTGCCTTTTTCAGAAGAAAACATCACAGAGACGGTCCGGTAGTGAGCAAAACAAAGTTTACTAGGATGCAGATGCATATTTTTAGTAAACAGAGCATTTTATTCTTCCCATTATATGTTATACATAGTGCACTAAAGTTGTGGACATTTTGTTTTTGTGAAACAATGGCTGTTAGATTTTGCGCAGTAAGATGTGGCATTGATTGGCTCTTCACCAAACTCTGTTTGTGCTTATTGTAAATGAAAATGTAATTGATCAGGGATTTAATGTATTTAATAGAAACTTGGGTTTGACTAAATGAGGACAAAGATTTAAGTGAAGCTAGCCCTCCCTACCATCCTCATATAATTGGCCCCACAAGACATATCAGCTATTTATAACTATACTCTAGGCCACTGGTTCTCAACCCTGGTCCAGAAGGACCACCTGCCCTGCACATTTTACTTTTCCCTGCTCTATCACACCCACTTCAATTGGGAAAAGGCTGGTAATTAGGCGATTAGTTAAATCAGGTGTGCCTGGAGCTGGGAAAACACTTAAATGTGCAGGGTAGGTGGTCCACCAGGAACCACTGCTCTAGGCATTACCCAGAAATCTGGATATCAATTAAACTCAATTGAAATGACCATACGTAAATGAAGTAGCAACAAAAATTACATACTTCCTCCTGCTTCAGGAAAAAAATGAAGCAATCACTCAATACTTTAATTTTAATTTTCATAATCCACAAGACCCGCTGAGAGCAGCATTTCTGTCTACATTAGACTCAGGAGGGGTCAATCAGAATAAAATTGAAACCACTTAATACATCAGTGTAGCAGGCGCAGGCGTGGTTTATAATGGGATTGTGCTGGGAGGGAGGTGTGTGGGGAAGAACTAGTGGGGTAATGACTAACTTGGCACACCTGTGGATATTTTTATATTTTATGATATCTCTATTTTTTTTTCTTTCTCGAGCAATGAGTTAAGCGTAATGAGCAGAGTAGAAAAAAAATATCTACAGTAAAGATGAGATGAGCTGAGTAGAGTACTGCTATAATTGTTACTGTCTGACACAACTAACATAGAGATTTAATACCTACATGTGACATGAATAATAAAACAATAACATATTCGCGCTACCCAAGATTGAAGTCATTTTCAATTATTCATTTTATTTACAATGCAGCTCAGTCATAATGCATACACTATAGTCATGTCATTGACTGTGCGCAAATTTATTGAAACCTTCTACTCCGATCTGACCCCACAGCACTTGATGAAGTGTCTGAAAGTTTACCATTAACATTTCACTTCACACTAGATATTAATGTTGCTCCATCCCATATGGAAATGTAATATATTGGCACATATGAATTTGAAATACTGTATGTGCCATATATGAAACTGGTCCTTTTTATATTTGGGATATTCTGTATATGTGTGAGGGGTGTTCAGGTCAAGCTTGGACTTCTGATTGTGCAGGATAAGAGAACACAGTTATTAGAGTAAAAAAAAAAACATCTTTATTTCTCTATATAATCCCCTGCTACACTAATGCACTTAATCCCAGAATTTCACTAATGCTTGAATACCATCAAGGTAGAAATGTTAAAAAGACCATTATTTATATTTAATTAGTATTAATTTCTCTCTTTTCTAACAGCAGGCTATAATTACCCTTAATTCAGTTGTAATACAGAATCAAAATAATAAAAAATACTGTAAGAACACCACAATCATTAAATGAACTATGTGAGGGTGTGCATGGTGCCGAAACAACCCATAAAAGAACTTAAACAGAAGCAAGTGAATGAAAAAAAAGAAAGTTTAAAAGTCAACCATCAGTTGGAAAATTGATGTTTACAGTTTTCTGGAATTTTCAAGGGCCAGTAATGGAACAATATCAGTAAAAAGTTGTTGAGGTGTTCTCTAGTCTTGATCTTGGTCCATCGGACTTTCACTTGTTTGATTCCCTAAAAGGAGCCCTATATAGATGAAGATTTATTTGTGATGAAGAAATGAAGACAGTGGTGCATTCATGCCTCACAGCTCACCCCAAAACATATTTGTAATGAGGGAATGTAAAAGTTTGTTGACAGATGAAAAAACTGTATTAAAAAGCAAAGTGATGTATTTTTTTTTTCATTTATTTGTCTTCTCTAAAAGTTAATTAATACAAATTCTTCAGCCAGATTGCAGATTTCTTATGGTGGCACAGTGGCGTATTTATTAGCACTGTGGCCTCGCACCTCAAGGTTTCAAGTTTGATTCCCACCTCGGATCTGTGTGCATGGAGTTTGCATGTTCTCTTGCTGTATGGTGGGTTTTATTCCATAATTGGCATTCACAAATTGCCTAGTGTGTGTGCCCTGCAATGGATTGGTGCCCTGTCCGAGAAGTACCCTGCCTTAAGTCTCCTAGATTAGGCTCAAACCCCCCTGTGACCCTGTATACAGGATAAAGCAAATGATGGAGGATAGATGATGAGTAAGTGGTATGTCTTATCTGACTTGACTGTTTGTAAACAATGTTTTTTATGCATACAAAAGTGCTACTGTACATCAGTTTCCAATTATTTGTAAACTTAGTTTCGAGCTATCTACAGATTAAAAATAATAAGAAATAAGAACGCCATAATCATTAAATAAATTACGTGAGCTTATTTATAACTACAAGCCATACAAGGCATACAATTCACTGTCATGGAATAGATTTTTTAAGAATGCTAGTGACACTGACACCCCATGTGTGGCAATCAGATTCATTCAGGTAGGCCACTGTGTGCTGTAAAGGCTCCTTGCTGAGGATGGTCAGAATGCTGACAGCTGCTACAGTGGTAGTCCCCTTGGGCTTGCCAGAACTGCTGGATGAGATTTTCAAAAGTGAGTTATCAGCCTGCAGCTAGACCCCAAATACCACCAGCTGAAATGTGTTCTTATTTAAGTGAGTGAGGCATTGGCTCTAGTTTGCTGGAGAAACCAGCAAACTAGAGAAAAGGTCAATATGGATGGTGCCCGAGTAGACAGAGGGCACTTGCCTCAGTGGTTGCGGAGCAATATACAGTAGGGCAAAAAAGGGCACAAATATACAGTAGTGATCAGACCACATCCAATGCCTAGAATTGGGAGCTGTCCGGCTGTAACTGATGTTCTTCTTGGCGGTTTAAATACTTTGTCCGGTTAAATATTTTGAAACCCAGTACATCAATCATCAGGGGGTGTACTATGTAATATGCTCAGAAGCTCATTGGCTGGGCCCGGTTATGGGGAATATACAGTGGTCAAAATGAAGAATGGCATAAGCATTCAGATGTGTTCAACAGTGTCACATAAACTCCTTGCAAGTTTTGGTTTTCTCTGGAACTCAGCCACTGACTAGAATTTTCATCTACTGTATGCGTATCTCCTAATCACTATCCTTTGTCTTTTCACAAGCTAAAGATGTCTTGTCTATGTATAGAATGGCATGCCATTGATTTTGTCTCTAAGAATAGATGCAGTACACTGTATACCGCCAGCAGTATTAGGTTTTCATGTTTAAGTTGATTATTGCTCATGGCTAACAGCAGAGGGCAGTAAGACATCATAATAATTTTTTGCTTGTGCTGAGTCACAGCTCATGCTTCTCAAATGAAATAAATTGCTAGAGGAAGAGACACATATAAAATGCATAGCTTTTTCACTACAGTCCAAAAACCTGCAGCCAATTAGACTTTTTTTTCTTTTTTTTGTGTGTGCTGATGAGACGGTATAAAAATCACCTTGGGGGCAGTAAAAATGTCCTGATCATTCAAATCCCTCTAATTAAAAAATGCCAGGACCTAAGGCTTTGAAGCTAATGAGACATGTTTTGTATGTATCTTTTTTTGGTTTCCGTTCAGGTACTGTAGCAAATAAAGTCATTTACATTCCGCACGCTTTCAAGCACACTGAGTTAAACTCTCAACTGCATTCATTTGTCAGCAGCTCTGTGACAGCATCTGACTGCTGCACGTGTTATATTTAATAAGTGTCTTTTGCCTTTTCAAAGTGGCATTAATATAACATTATTACCGATCCTTACATGTTGATAAAAGCAAACTGTCTGTCATCAGTGTGATCACTGGACTTAAATAAACATTGATTGGCAGTGCATGAATGCCTCAGGACAAGACTGGCATCCTGGATTGAGGAGCTCCACTGATCTGTCAGAAAGCACTGACAGGGAAAGAGAGAGGAAAGTGGAAGATGAGAAAAGAGGAATGTAAGGAGAAATTAAAGAAATTGTTGTCAGTTGCCTTCTTTGTGAGAAAAGATGGTGAATACAGCAGAAGAATAAGCACTGAGTTGTCAGCATATGATATTAATTACTATACTGAAATGCCTAATAATCTGGCAACCCAGTATATGATATGGGAGAGGAGGAAATCATTAAAAGACTCATATGATTACCCTAGGATTGTGTAAAATCTGCTTCCAGTTGCTGTTTATCATCGCATGCTACTAGTGGAATTACGTATTGTTACATGTGTTTTGCATCCCTCTCCATTACATGGATCTACTGTATCTGGTGCCTGTAAGTGGCAAATTTAATACAGATTTAAACAGAACTAAGAACTGCATCACAAATTCTAGACATTTAATAGTATGACCAGAACAATAGTCAGTTGTAAGTGAGTGAGTTTCCTCCCACAGTCCAAAGACATGCAGATTAGGCTCAGTGGCGCTCCCAAATTGCCCGTAATGTGTGAATGTGTTTGTGAAAGTCTGTATGTGTCATGAAAAGGATTGCCGTCTCATCCAGAGTGTACCCCAACTCATGCCCTAAGTCTCATGGGATAGGCTCCAGGCTCCCCATGGCCCTGTGTACAGGATAGAATGGTATAGACGATGAGTGAGTGAGTGAAAAACGAAATATTTACAGTAAAAAAGTATTATAATAATTAGCTTGTAGCGGTTAAGATTTATCTCTGCTTTGGTCTCAAAATACAAACCAATCTGTAATTTTCAGCATGCGTTTATTTAACTAGTAATCTAACTCGCTACCATTAACTCTGCGTAAACCAAACTTTTCTTGATGCCATATAATGGATATCTACTGTATAAAACAAAAATTCTGAGCCGACACGTCTGACAATAAATAACTATTATAGTACTGCCAAGGTTTTAGACGATCTATGGTCCATGTTTCACAGTAGTAAGGTTCTCTTTTTTCTTCTTTTTCCCTCCTGTGGCCTATATAGGTTAATTATGCCCTTTATCTACCTAGCTAAGTACTGTAGCTGGGATATTCATTTTTGTGCAATTCGGGAGCTCTCTCTAGTGACTCAGTATATTTTTGACAGGATTTGTAATGGGATGTTGGCACAGCACTAGAGTGTGCAGAAGGATTCCCTGTGGCATACAGAATGGCGGAAGAACTTCCTCTCACAGGAGGATAGAATTACTAAAGCCTTGAAGAGTCCCAGGGCAGGAGGCTGCTAAATGCTCAGTCTTGTGAATGCTTTTCCTGTTGCCTGGCACTCATGCTAAATTGAATAGCTCTGCCAATTGAAGTTTGTTCCATCTAGCTCAGTAGGTTGATCTATTTCTGATAGGCATCCTGTCCATGCAGGTCCCTCCGGGCACCACGCATTGCAGCTTCATCATCAGGATACTTTACTGACTGTTTCTGACTGTAGGGGATTTTACTGTATGTAACCTAACGGGATCATGCTTTATCTTGTGCATTATGCTGGGATTAAATATATTTTCCAAAAGTGTACCTTTAAATCTTTCATGTGAAATCAACAAAACATGTCAAAATGGTGAAATCTATAGGTGATGTGTAATGCACCTCTGGCGTAGACACTATTGGTAAGAGAATGAGACAAAGGATATTTCCTTTCATAGAACAAAGTGTGTGTGTCCACCACAGACAATCCACCATAGAACAAAGTGTGTGTGTGTGTGTGTGTGTGTGAGAGAGAGAGAGAGAGAGAGAGAGAGAGAGATAGTAGGACCATTAAAGGGCACATACATGGTGATAGACAGCACTTTAACAAGACAGTGATTGAATAAGATGGGGTTTCATACTGTGTAGCCAGAGGACTAAAGATAAGACCTGGTCATGGACTCACAGTGAGCACTGGGCACTCTGCCCATCTTCTCTATTTTCAGAGGGATGGCACAGAGCCACACACTAAACAATGTGTTACCTCTCACTTCCACAGTGAGAGCTGTGAGATTCCACAATCACAATATTCTGTTACAGGGATTTACTCTAACTGAAAAATACACTCACTGGCTTGGTGCTCTCTAATGAGATGGATTAGCAGTTTCAGCTTCCTCAGATCTCTTCCTGAGCTGCAGAGAGCTGCAGTCACTTTAAGTGGTATTCTTTCTTTATAATGTATTTGCCTTAAATAATTTAAAGTTAACATTGAAGTCAAAGCACTTTAACTAAATTATGACTAATTACATTTTTATTTATACAGCAGTTAGTTAAAAAAAAGTAATCTGATTGGATGAGAGGTACAGTATTCCATGCCTGCCGACGTAGAGCATAACATTGCTGAGATGTTTAACTATGGAGTAAAATCTTGGATTGCAACTTATTTGGTCAGCGAGTGTTTTGCATAACAAGCAAGATTTTGCTCTACAAGCAGCACATATACACTGTGTCTGCCGAGCATCATGTGATCACAACCGAGCCAATAGTTCTTCTCTCTCATACGCTGCGGGATGGTGGGTAATCATCACTCATGCTTGGTCTCAGTGTGCATTTGTTACTTGTAGAGCCAACATACATGGACGCGTGTACTGTTTACTAAAGCATACGCATGTGAGCGCGTAAGGCATTTTTTAAATTTTGTGTCCACTTCAATGCGATTTTACATTTCTGTGCAATCCTCAAAAGGAGGATTAGATAGTGACGTTAAATAGATTCCTTGTTAAAGTCACACAAAAAGCAAAAGATTCTATTGATCACAGTTGAGCCAGACAACTGATTCCGTTAGTGTGTGTGTGTGAGTGGGTGAAAAAGTCATCTACACAATAACGCCCATCCTCTTCCTTCCCCTCCTCTCTCTCACTCTCTCTCTATCTCGTCTACCTCATACCAGCTACGATTCTTTTCAAAGGTAAAGTGTAGCTTAATTTTTTTACTTTAACATTATAATCTGAGTTTCCATTATTTCTTATGGGGAAATTTGCCTTGATATAAAAGCACGTTTCCAAAACGAATTAAGTTTAACTGTATGTATCACACAATTGTTCTAACAGTTGTTAATTACATTGAACATGGGTGAAAATAGGTTGGTACTGGCCATAGTACTAGAAAGAGATGAGAGCAGTTGCCTGCCAAAACCCACATTCAAAACAAGTCACAGAAGTACTTTCAACAAGGAAACACATCTGATGACTTTATGCCATCTTAAAAACATTTTGTCCTCCTAATAATTGCTTCTATGTACATTGTTCAGAATTTTCTCTGAATCTTCTGTGATGTTTTGCTCAAAGCTAACTAAAGTAGCTTCTAATACAAGGCTGTATCCCAAATCTCTCTCTAACCCCTGATCAAAGGCACTACTTGGTGTGTGGAACAAGGGATTGGCCACCCGCATGGCACACTAGCTTTCCATTTAATGCTATTTAAGATTCAAACCCAAATCCCAGAAGTTAAAATATACATAAACAGTGGAACCTTGGATTCTGTGTAACTTGGTCAATTTAAATACATTTTAAATAAATTTTAAATTGATAAACGAGTAAGGTCTTGACATACGAGTATTATGCATGCCAAGCATAATCACAACTGAGCCAATGGTTCTTCTCTCACGCACGCTGCGGGATTGTGGGTAATCATCTTCCATTTTCAGTCTTAGTGCATGTGCATCACTCGTCTAGTCAACATCTGTGCGCACGTGTATTGTTTATTTTGAACATTGTGACCATGTGTGTGTGCGCACGCATAAATCAAGTGCCATTATAGAGCTTGCTTGTTAAAGATCCAGTTTTCAGTGTTTCTGACTCTCTGTGCAGTAATTTGAGAGAGGAGAGGAGGAGGGGGATACTGTGTAGAACGACTTTTACACACACATGCGTGTACGTACACAAACACACACACAATTTAATAGAAACACTGCTCTGTCTGGATTATTAACTTGTTTAATTTTGCCTTACATGTCGTATTAATTATTTTTATATGAATAGTATTTCTTTTTTTTGTTTTGATATACAAGTTCTTTGATATACAAGCTCTCTTCCAGAACAAATTGTGCTTGCAAGGTTTAACTGTAAATCATAAGCTGTTGATAATAAATGGTGTTTATGGAACTGTTGTATAAAACAATATAACACTCTAGGTTGCACTGTTGTACTGAATATCAGCACTGTTGTGATACCATCTGTCACGGAGATCAGTGATCTTTATGTACTATTGCTTATTTGTATTAGTCTCCCAAAGATCAGTGTGGTTATTTATCAGCTGAGTGTGTTTCTGCGTGAGATTCCCTTTGCTGATATAAGAAAAAGCACTACAGGTCTCATTTACAAACTCATATTGTAAATCACACCTCTGGTGTATTTAAGTAATATTCTTAGCAGGTAGTATACTAAATGTATCTCTGCAAGTTTACTCAAATTAATTATTTTTCATGTATGAATTATTGATTATGGTATAGCATTCATTGTGAATATTCATCTACTCAACAAAGTGATTTGAGAGAAAGGAGTAGGAGGGAGGGGGCTACTGTGTAGGATGGCTTTTACACACACACATACAGTATGCGCACAAACACACACACACAATTTAATAGAAACACTGCTCTGTCTGGATTATTAACTTGTTTAATTTTTGCCTTACATGTTGTATTAATTCTTTTTATATGAATAGTATTTATTTCTTTATACCACTTTCTGATTACTACAATATAACACTTGCAAATATTGTAGTAATCAGAAAGAGTTCAGTGAATAACTGGCATCACTACAGTACCTCTACTTCATGCTGGAACTATGGTTATGCAAATCATGCTAGAATTTAACAGAATTTCTTTGAGTTTTCAGTATACACTATTTTTGTTTGCTTGTACTGCTCAAAGATATTAGGTATAATAAAATAATCAATAATATTATTTTGATATGGAATGTTTAATTTTCTTTAAGATTTTCATACATTAATTTTCCACAAACTCAGGAATTTTGTTGCCAAAACCTTTTTGTTACCAAAGATTATATACAGTTTTGGGAAAAAAAATAAAAATCGAGACCCCTGCAAAAATTTTTAATCAGCATCTTTACATGTAAAGCAACCATTTCATTTCACTTTCTGTTGAGTTCCTACACAAGCACACCTCATTCTGTTTCATGAGGTACTAATGAGGTGAACACCTGAGTCAAATCCTATTTCATGAGAAAAAGTATAAAACCACTGCTGTGGCTATCACTCTCCTCTGGCATTGTGACCAACTGGGTGGCAAGAAAAGTGCTAGTACCTCAAAGGTAATTGGAATTTATTTTAAAAATAACAATTGCCTATGCCAAAAGAAATGGAAAGAAAAGTTTTTTTATAAGGAAAAGAAGGTTTCAATCCTGGCTTTAGTGAAACAGGGATACAGTGAGCATCAGATTACTCCCATCCTTAAAATTTTAGTGATTTGCAAGACCTCAAAGCCACAGAATCATTCGAATGCCACTCAACAACTGTTGGATGACAACAAGTGACCTTCAGACACAGTAACCAACTGAAGCTGGGGTAAAATGCATGGTTAGGATGGTTCAAAAAAGGCTTGAAAAAAGCAAAGAAGCATCAATTACAGTAGAAGCAAAGATGAGCCAGACTGAGATGAGCATAACATCACAGAAATTGGACTACGCACTAAGGTTATCTTCTCTGATGAGTCCAATCTTCAGCTTTGATGAACACCTTGTAATCTATACAGTTCAATTTATTTCATTTTATTGATTTTATTGATTGATCTCAGGTCACACGGTCTGCTCTGTATTTATAGTTTAAAGCAGCAGATGGCAGCATGGCTCTCTGATCAAATTCATTTTTTCCATCCAGCCGTGTGCAGTCACAGCCTCAGACTATGATGTCATCTTTATTCAGCAAAGCATACTGTATTTATACAATTATGGAATGGTCAAACACAGATTTGTTTTTCTTTTGTAGCATATTCATTAATATAGCTTTTACAATATAAAAGCTAATGGTTCTATTCTATTATGTCATGGTTAATGCAATTGCAATATCTATCTATTTTCTCATTAAATCCCATGTTCAATGTGAAATTACAATAATACAGTATGTGCTTGCAGTTTTCCTTTTTCCCTTTGGCTTCACTTAACATGCAGCAGAAATTAAGGGGAAATGGATTTAAATAATCTCATCAGTCAGAAATGAGTTACGTGTATCACTGACCAATGGCAAATTGGCAAACCTGACCTAATATCCTGCTGGTCGAATTAGATACAGTTTGTTATCACTCAACTTTTAGCCACCATAAATAAGGCTGATGTTTTCTTTTGGCTTGTAACACAATGAATTTCCACCGATGAATATTCATAGTTGTTCAGAGTAATTACATTAAGCAGTGCCTGGGTAAACACGAAGCAAGCATGAATGCCGCTCAATTTATTTAATATCGATAATGCAGGAACAGATTAAATCTAATCTGTTTCATCCAGTGTATGCTGCTTGCCTGTCCTTATATGTAAATTGTAGATCATACATGGGCAGCAGTCTCTAATATTGTGTATGTGCTGCCTGACATTCTGAGAAACAGGAGTAGATGCTGAAATGGACAAGGCCAATGACTGAGGAGGAAATATAAGCCTCATCTCTACAATAGGGTCAAACAATTTTACAAATGAAGAATAAACCATTCCAGTGGCAGTTAAGCATGGATCATTTACAAACAATGCTCTGTGACACAGAACTGTACTGGTACAGTAGTATGTCTTAATGAAAGTGGAATTCAAGGCTTACTTTTGTGATGCAGATGTTTTCTTAAGTATATTTTGAATTATTTTGGTTTTACGTGGAAATGAGCAACAAAGCTATTCATGGTCTTAAGAAAAGTACAAAGAATTGTAAGAATAATTGAGGCTTAAGCTGATTTAATCGTGGACCAGACTGTAGATGTATGTAGCTTATTGTTTACGCCATGTGAGTGAAACACCTTCTCAATTTGGATTTATTACTTTGGACCCATATCTATAATACAAAAATTGAATACAAAGGCAAGGTTATTAATATGAGTAAGGTGGATTATTTACTCTGTCATTCTTTCCCCCTTGAGATGCCTTTGGACGAGAAGCTAGAAGTAGATGGACTAAGCACTCATTGTCCAATCAATGTGCAAATTACACCAGGAGAGATAACTTAACCCTCTGTTAAGGGAAACAGTACATGGAGCTAGTAGATCATTACAGACATAAAACATTTAAAAAATTGAAATTATTAATGTAACAGCCCTTTTAATGTGTGTGTGTGTGTGTGTGTGTGTGTGTGTGTGTGTGTGTGTGTGTGTGTGTGTGTGTGATAACTATTCTCTCCAGACTTTGTGATATAACACATTGCTCGACCATATTAGCCGTTTTAAGCTATGGATAGATACAGGTTTTTGTGTACTAGATTTAACCATCACTGACATTATGACCAGCATCACTGTTAAACAGTCATGCAATTTAAAATCCTTCATAATGCTAGTTTAACAGCCAATGATGACAGCCAACTGTGCCAAATTATTTATATTACATATATTTATTCATATTTATTGCATATATCAGAGTCACCGAGCCACTTCTTGTATTACTGTAGTATTTTATGGATACTTGATGGATAACTTATATTGCTTATATAATGTAAGAAATTATGTTGTTCTAATTTTAGCTGCTTTTGCTATTGATCACAGCACATTCTCTGATCTGCATGTTTTTGATTTGGCACAGGTTTTACGATACTCTGTATTTTATCTGGACTTGGAATATATATGCACTGACTTGTGCACTCCCAACAGTGAATTAATTTCAAGTCACACCTTACATGCCAATGAAAAAAGGAAATGGTAGAAATTAGGGAAAGATGTGATAGATAATGAGAACAGTCTAGTTAACAGACTAGTTGCACACTAAAGATCACGGACCTTCATAAGTCAGTGTGCCAAAAGACATCATCCTAAACTTGTGCATTACCACGTCTGCTACTGTATATTACCATGAACAGTAAATTAGAGCAAAGAACAAACATAAATTCTGCATAAAACAAAGACCTGATTGACATGATTCAACAAAGTCGTTTAAGGTGTTTGAAACTGAAGAACCTTACTCGAAGATCAGAAAGACCTTCAACAGGTTCAACCCCTTGAAAATGTCGATACCATCCAGCAACTTGATGTATGATGATCGTCGGAGAACAATCTACAGCATTGCTGCCACTGTCAGTGTGTCAAATAGAACAATCAATGCAATTCTTACTTCCCATTTAAACATGCACCTTGTTGTGATTTGACCCAGGAGCAGAAGGAATATTGCATCAAAGTCTGCCAAGGACTGCATCAGTGTGCTGTAGACGACCCATCCTTTATGTCGAGGAAAATTGGGTGTATCGATATGATCCTGAGATGAAGCAACAGTCTCCACAGTGGAAGAGCCCATTGAATTTATGACCAAAAAAGGCGAGGCAGGTCTGTAACTCAATCATGTGCATGCTTAGCATCTGTTTCAACATTCTCGGCATTGGGCATTAGGAATTCGTCCCCAGGGGCCAGACCGACAATAACGAATAATACTGCCTGGTTTTTAAGGTGTCCAAAAAAACTGAGCAAATCTCGAAACTTTTTGATATACCCTTGTAATAAATTGTAATATTCCAAGCCACTTTGTAGCTTACTGTAACTACTTCATCTTCAAGAATTTTCAGATAGTTGATAGAAACAACATATACCCCTTAAAATATTTTTGCCTGGGAGCATTTCAGAGGTTTGCACTATTAAGATGAAGAAGTGCTTATGTGAAATGACACAGCTAAGAACAAGTAATTATTTATATATTTTTTCTTACGTGGCCCATATAACTGTCATCTTTGCTACTTTTTAAACCTTCCTTTAAACTCCTATGCAGTGGTGAGTCACTGTGTGAGATTCTCACAGCAGTACCACAGCAGGATAAGGCTCAGTGATAGATGGAATACTCCTTAGATATGGCAGGCCTGAGGAATGACACTTCAGTCTGGATTACAAGGTCGGGACTTTCTGAAAATCTGCTATGAAAATCTCTGTATGAAAATCCATTGGTATCATTTTAGCATTATGAGCTATATATACAGTATATGCACCACTAAGGGCAGATTCTCTCTAATGTCACCTTATTACAATATAGAAACTTCAGCACTACAGTGAAGTCAATTGACATGTTGAAAATCTGCCTCATGCCCTAAATGACCTGTTTTCATTCTGTCAATCACTTGATAAGTATGGTAGATCCTATGAGGCACAATTTGATAGTGGAGCATGCCTGTTTTAAAGGGTTGATGGAATGTGCCGTATTTCTGTGCAGTGTTTCAGAGAATCCCCTGGTTGCACAGAGTGGATATCATTACCAGCATACTGATTATTTGGAAATCTTATGGAATTGTGAGGCTGATTGTGTAGTTATGTATAAATTTAAAAAGAATATATGATTTTCTTACTGTACACTTTAGAGCGGTGGCTCATTTTCCTTCACAACTCTTTATGACCTCATGAAAAACAGCCCAATTTACAAAAAAGCTCAATTTACAGCCTGTGTGACATACAGAAAAGTAATATACATGCACTCCTGTTTTGCACAGGCACAAATCTTCTAAGCTAGTTCTTCATGAAGAATGAATACAGAAATACTTTCAATAAGAGTGCAGCTAACATCAGCCATCATCTAAATGACTTCGAAATTGGCTTCAAGCCTAAAGACACATTCATCCACCTGACTCTGACCTATAGCACTGGTATCCAGCACTTGAACAGAAGATGGGTGGCTGGCCCACAGACGTATAGATATTAGGAACTACTATATAACTTACATACAGGACATATATGCAGATAGCCGGGGATGATCACACAGCAACCACAAAGGGAAAACAGTATAAAAATAACATCCAATGAGTAACAAATAATAAACCAAACGGTCTGAAAATAATCAAAGACATGTGCCACAACATACATACCATCGGATGGATGGATGGATGGATGGATGGATGGGTGGATAGATAGATGGATAGATAGATAGATAGATAGAATCTGCTGATATCAAGATGGGAACAGGTCACATGAGACACCACCAAAATCCAACATCTATATACCTGTGTAAGGAAATCTGGCATATACTGTAGAATGCATATATTTTTGGAGAAATCCTTGAAAGTGTCAATACCAACATCCTAAATGAGATATACTATGCTGCAGAGGATAAAACTATAATCAAGCTGTTAGCCCTAAGGATCTATGCCTGCTAACTTAAATGGTGACAACAGGGAAGCATATTAGATGCCATGGTAGGATATTCACCAAACAACTGAACCAATCAATCAAGCAATTGCTTAATCAATTAATCAATCAATCAATAAATTCCAGTGTTGGGAGACATTACTTTTTGAAGTAACTAATTACATTACAATATTACTGTCTTTAAAATGTAATCAGTTTTCTATTACAGCGTTACTTTCTGATAAAAGTAACTAGTTAGAGTACTTTTCCATTGCAGAAAATAAAAACTCCTTTGTGATTCCTCATGCATGTTGTTTTAGTCAAGACATTTATAAATATTCTATTATCATCCCTTAGGGAAGTTTGGCCCATAATCTGTTAACTACCCCTGTCTCGATATAGGGGTATAACAGAGGGGGCCCGGGGTTATCTGGGGCAGAGCTTGTAGGATGACTTTCACACACACACACACACACACACACACACACACACACACACACACACACACACACACACACACACACACACACAGGGACTAAATGACTGCTATCTGGCTCACAAATTACATAAATTGTCTGAATAACAGATTACATTTTTGATAACTGAGTACTTTAATAGCGTACCTAACACTTTAGATGACTCGTTACATCAAAAAAGTAATTCAAGTACTCTAACGCGTTACACCCAACACTGATAAACACACACCAGATGTGGCTCATATGAAAACAAAGATACTAACAGAAACTGAATAAATTTATTTCCCAGCACAAAGGCACTAATCATAGCCGCACAAGCACTCAGCAGTATATCAAAACATGACTGTACCATAATCAGGTGAAAGCTGCTGTGCCGTCTGTGCACAGAAGCCCAATCAAATAAGAGATTGGAGGGGAACAACAATCATGTAACTAAGATTTTTAAGGCTTTCCAGAGCCACACAGATATAAAACGTAATATTATAGCTTATAGAAGCTATGGCATAAAAGGAGTAGCTGTAATAAATGTGTTGGTCGCATTTAAAGGAAGACAACTACTAAGTTAGTTTTACAGTACCAATCAAACATTTGTACTGACTTGACTGAATGCATATTTTGACAGTCTGGGGTTTTAAAAGGTTTATATAGAGAAGTCTGTTTTTACTGTATGTATAGGTTTATTTAAAACAAACCATAATTTTTTTTTAGAAAATCAACGCAACAAGTAGAGCTGAGCTCTACTTGTTGGGTTGATTTTCTAAAAAAAAACACCTAACACACTTGGCATATATAGGGACCTTTTTCACATCTATTGGAAGAGCAGGTGGCTTCTATTGAAGCTGGTTCAGGTAATGCCAAGATTGTGCAAAATTACATTAAAGATGCTATAATATATATAAGTTTAAGGTTTTGCAAGGTTTTTAAGAAACCCTCAGTGAGCACTAATGACTAAAATGCATTGTACATATTTAAGCTCTGGCTGTAAATGATGAAAGACACAAAAATTCTATTCGGTTCTGCTGAATTTAGTGCTGTAAAAACAACTTCTTGGCAACTACAGGTTGGTAGTAGGGTAAAGATTTCTACATAGCTTAAAATTTTACTTTCTGGAGACGGTTGGTAAACCATTTTAGCTAAGCCTGGAGTAAAATGTTATGCTGGATGGATTGTAACCATTAGCTTATACTTTATGTTTCTCAGCTCTCCTTTCTATCAGTGAGTGATGTTTCGTCAGTACTGTATGAGTTACTGTTACCACATTCTCACAAATTTAAAACTAATGAAACTAAAATAAATGTTTAGTCTCATGGAAAAATAAAATATATTGTATGTTATAGTAAAAATCATAGTTCTGGTTCTGACATGTGAGAGATTAATGCATTTTACAATTAAATGAAAAGGATGGTTTAGATCAATATTGTGCAATGGTCTCTTAACATCCCATATTTGCTATTATAACTACATATATTTACATATATTATTATAACTATATGGCTCAGGCTGACTTATGTGAGAAATAAAGCTCTCTTCTATTGTTAAACCCTGGCTCTGAGTCTCCTAATTCCTTTTTCATCTAATTCTCTGATCATATTCTGAAGGATTTTTAAAACACTATAATTAATATCTGTCACATTCTGTCGAAGCTCTCTTAACTTTCTTCAAGTTAATATTTACCAAGAAAGATTTCATTATCCAAATATCACAGCCATATACTGTATATGGGATTTGTTTTATTCCTAAAAACACAGGCTTACTCTGGTGGTGATATTATTAATCAATGTGCATCCCTTTATCTACTATATTTAACTTTTCCTTATTTATATATATTTCACATGAGGATAGTTGCACAATAACGAGCAGAGCACAAATGCACACACATAAGCATGACTGTGGCTCAGTGGTACAGAAAGTGTTAACAGAGATATACGCAGGAGTTTGGAATCGAAATCAGAAATGTGTCCTGAACTCTTGGTGACTGGCTTACAGCTACCCTGCTGATTCACAATCAGAAGCAGTCACTGAAATAGTGCAGCGAGGCCACTAATGGGCTATGTCATGAAAGAACGTGGACACATAGGTCCAGTCCTGAAAAAAAGGCCATGAAATGGCACTCAATCCTGTCCAGAGGCATATTTTACTAGTAGTTTGATGCTTGTTATATTAAATGTATTTCCACTGCTTCAGATTACACTGAGGTAGATGCACAGAGATACAGCAAGTCAAAAATAAATGCTGAATTATTGCCTAATCGTAGTGTTCATGGGTTAGTATATGTAATGCAAGCCAGATTGGGGGGAAAAACAATCAATTAATGTTCGTCATTCTAAAATTGATATAATTATTGGTGTACAACTGAAAACAGTGTTTTTTTGCAATTGTTTTTTCTGTTTTTTTTTTTAAATGTCAGCCTTTTGTTAAGTAATTAAGTGAATTTTCATATGCATGCTAATGCTAAGAAGCCAGCCAATTAGCTTTTGCCTTAGTGATTTACAGTTTTTTTTTTTACATGTGCCATGACAAGTTTTTCATAAAACCATCTTAACCTTTTATTAGATTAATCCATCTCATCTTTGCTTTTTTGCAGACTTGAAACCTTTTTCTGGCGTGATGACATCATATAATACACTGACTCATAGTGACCTCTAAACCAGTCCCACATTGCCCCCCCTTCCGTTCACTACCTCATCCGTTGTAGCCAATCGCACATTTTAAAACAGACATATGGCCATGCTGTCCTCCACCAAATGCTTTGGGAGGTTTAGGCCCTGCTCCAAGAGTCCTGGCCAGTCAGTCTGGCCGGCTGATCACAGCTCTGTAGATTACACTGCCTGGACTATTCAACAGATGATCAGATCACCAGAAGTAGTACACAGTGTGCAATGTCCTGTTTACAATGATTTGGTCTCAACAGACGCACATGTCAGAATAAAAGGATAGCCTGCAGTAAACAGTAAGAGAGAGTTCCAAAGCAAGAAGGAATATTAAATATGCTTGGTCATCTCACACTGTACAGTATATACTGTAGCTCCTACAGTGTTTGTTATACCACACTATTGGCCAGGGGTATGATGATACCTGACTATACATGTGCATACAAATTTGAAAGCTATGAAATTCGAAATTGTTCACAAATCTCCTGCATACCTTTTATACATCTGGAGAAAATCTAGTGGTTAGGTTAGAATCAAAACCATGTTTCTATTCCAACAATTCTTTCTGTTTCTGCCACTATTGTATTTTAGGGAAGCTGTTTTTATTTGCATGCTGATAGAAGAATCAGAAAATTAGTATGTAAAACCTTTAGCTACTGTTTCATCCGGGAAAAGCTTGAAGTCCTGCCTGTCTGGTTTGTTGTCTGTTCTCCATGTCTCTGTTTGGGTTTCCTACAGGTTATCTGGTTTATAGACGATTATTAAATGTTTCATGATTCATGTTGTTAACTTTCAACGTGCAGTAAGAGGCTGTGATGCACATAGTAGTCTTTTTTAAGAAAGTGCTACAGCAAATGTTTTAGCAAATGACAAAAGAAAAATGATCATGAACATCAGAACACCAGTAATTACCATTAACGAATGTGGACCACTAGAATACAAGTTGTGTAAGTAACGCGCTATGCCCCATAAGAACACTAATCATGCTGCACACAATGTTCTTTATTCTCTTGTCTGGGAGAAGTTACAGAGCTATTAGCACTCAGACCATAAGATTTAGAGACAGTTTATATCTGCAGCCCAGCCGGCTGGTCAATAAACATTAAACTGCATGTGCTTCCTTTTTAACTACACTTAAACACAGCGTAGTATGCTTTATGTTTAAACAGTTTAACTTCAACTTGTCACTATAGTCTCTGTGAGACTTTATGACTTATTTGTTAACCTACAGTCACAATGTAATGTCTAGAGCATACCCATTTATTCATATTTGTAGTGTATGGAATATAAGGTACAGTATGGTAGGATTTAATGTTTTACAGTATAAGCTATACTCTGTGTAGGACACTGTGTAAGATTCTGAACACTTTCTGAACACCTTGCACAACAATGTCATCTTGTAGATATCCCTGACTGTCTTGCATGAATGTAATGATAATAAAAAAATATATATATTTGGATATTTCAATGATGGTCATGACTGGGAACTTTTAACCCAGCCTCATTTTTTAGAGTTTGCAGCCATACAGTACTATCCAGAAGTTGCGAAGGGATGTGAAGGGATGGTATTTGTTAGGCAAAGAGTAAACAGACAGTTCTCAAAGTTGATATGTTTAAAGCAGGAAAAATGGGCAAGTGGGTAAGTGACCAGGGCCAAATTGTGATGGCAAGATGACTGTGAGCATCTCCAAAACAGGTCTTGTTGGTTGATTCTATTGTAAGTATGCAGTGTTTAGTACTTTCTAAAACTGATCTATGGAACAGACATTAGCCAGAGCACCCATCCTGACCCCTGTTCACCATCAAAAACACCTACTGTTATGGAAGTATAATAGTGCCAAAATTCTTCAAAGCAAAATAGCAGGTTGAATTGATGAACTGAAAAAAAACGTGTTGCAATAAAAATGTTTGAATTTTTCTGCATTGCAATTTAATCTGAATTGGAAAAAAAATCCTTAGAGCATTTACAATGTTTGATACTGTAGCGTTTTTACGCCGGGAAGAATACTGGAGAGACGAGTGAGCTTATTTGCTACCCAATGCAATGGCTGGGAGTACTTTATTAAGCACACAGCATGTAAGGCATGAGCAGCACCTTCACTCAGGAGCCTACATCCAATTCACCACTAGCTTGAACTGGAGCACATTTCACACGTCACACCCAACACACACACAACAGGGCCGAAGTCACTAACCCAAACACCTTTCCCCATCATGGTGAACACACCGACATTCCCGCAAAGCATGCTGGTCGTCAGCCGCCGCCCCGCCCACGCCACACTGCCCCCACCCGAGCTGTGACCGTCCCTGGTCACCATGAAGAACTCCATTTCGGAGGCGTGGAGGCGGTCGGCGCTGGCGGTGGGAACGCCGGCGTCCTTTGGCAGGTGAGGGATGAACACAAATGTAGTCCTGAGGCGGTCCGGCCTCCACAGAGTTCAATGTTTCCCCGGCGTGCGGCTGGCAAGGCGCAAGACGGTCCCGGTGGAGCAAAACTCGTGCCCGCCCCGCCAACCGCACCCGGTAGATGACATCGGAGAGCCGAGCTATTACCGTACAGGGGCCCACCCAGGGAGACACACGCCCGGCCGAGAGCCCCCTCCTTCTCCTTCCGGAGGAACACACCCACACCTGCTCGCCAGCAGCAAAATCTCGCCCCTGGCTGTGAGTGTCCACGCCCATTCGCCCCATAGGTGCCCCCACCCGGAAGTCTTGCAGCGGTGCCCGCGAGCGCTGGGTGGGGCCCCTCTGCCTGGCGATAAGCGGTTCACAGTTCAGCCGTGAGACCGGCGGAGCGACTGCGGGTGACGCTCTGGGTGACGCAGTAAGACGGCTGCATGCTGGCTTGGACGGCTGATCACCACCAGAGGGTCTGGAGGGCTGCACAGGGGAAACGTCCTGCGTCGAGGGTTCTACGTCGGCTACCGGGAGTTTGATTTCCCGGTGTGCTGCTAACCTGTCCGGCTGTGGTTTGGGTCCGAGCAACCTGGCTACCCCGAAGTTACCACGCAGAGTTCCGCTGGACAAGTTCAGCACCGCACCCCATCTATCCAAAATGTCCAACCCCAAAACGCAGTCCTCCTCGACGTCCCCCACAACGAACCCGTGGGAATAAGTTCGTCCACCCACCTGGACTCGCACTGTGCGACACGCCCTTACCTTCACGTAGCCCCCAGCAACGGTGCAGATGCTGAAGGCAGGATCAGGCCGTCCGCAAACACGCTTGCTTTGCCCCAGTACTCCAGAGCGCAGCAGCGAAACAGTGGAGCCGGTGTCCACGAGCGCCCGCAGTAAGACGCCATCCAGCACACAGTCAATGTAAAGCCCAGCGCGGCTTACCATGCGTCCTCCCGGCGCTAGTCTAGCGGCTGCTGGTGTACGCTGTCCCGTGCCTCGGCCTCGCCGCGAAACATTGGAGAGTTGCTCGTTGCCTAGCCGCGACGGGTAGCCCTGTCCCCGGCTAGGTTCACGAACCGAGCGCCACTGAGCTGCGGGCGGTCGCTCGGCTCTTCCGCCGTGATGTACCGCCGATATGGGCTCAGCGCGCTCGGCCTCGCGCAGCGGCAGGTCGCTTTGCCGGCTAACGGCGCGCGGAGCTGTCTCTTGCTCCGGCGCTTGCGCTGCGCCAGCCTCCGCCCCGAGATCCAGCGCCGGGATTTTCACCTCGCCGCTCCGCGTTGGTTGCCGTGGTGTGCTCGCTTTAGCGCCGTCGGGAAAGCGCTTCTTTTTCGCGAGTAGTCGCTCCGCTACTCGGCGGCCCGCTTGGATTTTCAATAGATCTTCCGTTGTGCGCTCAAACCCGTGACTCTCCATCCCACTTCTGACACCAATGTAGCGTTTTTACGCCGGGAAGAATACTGGAGAGACGAGTGAGCTTATTTGCTACCCAATGCAATGGCTGGGAGTACTTTATTAAGCACACAGCATGTAAGGCATGAGCAGCACCTTCACTCAGGAGCCTACATCCAATTCACCACTAGCTTGAACTGGAGCACATTTCACACGTCACACCCAACACACACACAACAGGGCCGAAGTCACTAACCCAAACACCTTTCCCCATCATGGTGAACACACCGACATTCCCGCAAAGCATGCTGGTCGTCAGCCGCCGCCCCGCCCACGCCACAATACGTTTGCCACTGCAATTTATTGTGGTTGTATATTTTAAGTGAAAATGTAATTCAAGCATTTAAAATTCAATGCAAAAATATTTAAGTTACTAACTTGCATTTAAAAAATATTTTCAAGCGTTAAAAATACAATCTTCATTATTTTTCAATCTTACAAATTCAGGTAGACAAAATTTATGATGCAAAAATTCAGGTAATAAAATTCAGGTAATAAAATTTAAGTCGCTAAAATTCAGGTCTTCACATCCGGGATATCGCAGGAAAAGCAGTGGAGTGCCGATTGCTGCTGTCTGTGCCGCAGTGTACTTTAAAGTGTGCTTCCTGCTCCCTGTGCAGTCTACTTCTCGGGAAACTACTTACCGATCGGAACGCAGCCCTCTTAACTAACAGGCCGGGTTGCCAGTTGCATAATAAAACGCTATTGAATTTACTTGAATTTTATTACCCGAATTTTAGCGACCTGAATTTGTAAGATTGAAAAATAATGAAGATTGTATTTTTAACACTTGAAAATATTTTTAAACTGCAATTTAGTAACTTGAATATTTTTGCATTGAATTTTAAATACAACCACAAAAAATTTCAAACACTGTAAATGCTCTACGGATTTATTATTATTATTTTTTTTTATTCAGATTAAATTGCAATGCAGAAAAATTCAAACATTTTTATTGTAACACGTTTTTTTTTTTCATTTCATGTAATTCAACCTGCTATTTTGCTTTGAAGAATTTTGGCACTATTATACCTCCATATTATACTGTACAATGAGCATGTGACCATCGGAACATCAGAATGGAAGAAGATGGCTTTGTCTGATGAATCACATTTTATATTCTAATTGATGGTGAACAGGGGTCAGGATTGGTGCTTTGGCTGAAGTCTGATCATTTTTATGGAAGCAGATCGGTCTGCTTCCATATGGTTCTGACTTTTCTTTTCAGCACATACCACAGGGGCTCAATCACATTGAGATAGGTGCTATTTGTTTTAAAGTAACAGCCACATGAATGACCCAAGCTTTCCTTGCGAAACACTTCCCAGAGCATCACACTGCTTCCACCATATTGGTTTCTTTGATAATGAATTGCAGTACCATCTCTGTCCCAGGTAAGCGAAAATGAACCATGGAGGCCCCACCTTAGAGAATCTGCTGATAATGTCTTGGTACCAGATAACACAGTGCACCTTCTGAGGTGTTGTGGTGGAGTCCATGCCACGATGAGTGTGTTAAAGACTCCAGGGGAACCAACACATTATTAGATAAGTGGTATAGCTTATCCATGTAATTACATAGATCAGCCATACCTCTTGGATCAACCCCCATCCTTAACAGTTAGAAAGGTGTTTTCTAATTAACTGTTGTGTTTTCATTAAATACCTTTCATTTTACCCTCTCTCCAAATATAGTGTATCTCTGGTGATCAGCCGACAGCACCTATTTCCAAAAAGCCTCTGACTTCTTAAGGTGTTGTTTTGTATACTGTATGTTACATGTTACAGATTTTAATGAGGTTGCAGGTAAAGTTTTCTTTTGATGACTATTTAAAGTAGACCATGTTTGTGTAGTTATTGCTACAGAGTAATACAGTCCACTGCCAAAAATATTTTAGCTAAACCTTCCTGTTGGTTCTTGCTATATTTATTAGGATTTTTATTTACATTTCTGGGAAGCATATGGGCAGTTTGTGGTCTTCTAGCTCTTCCCCAAACTCTCTAAGTTTCAGTGAAAATTGGAAGCATTTCTAATCACTTGCAATGTAGAAAGCATGGAAAGAAAATGTGGTCATTAAAAAAAAAAAATCTACAGAAATGTGGTTTGTTCACTTTCTCCACCATGTTCATGATGTTTCAGTAGATTTTTCTCTATTAGTCCTGGCAGCACTTTCTATATGGCCATTTGCAGTACTAAAGCACAGTATCACAGTATGATGAGCTGTGGGTATATGCACTCTGTGGGTTTTAATCGTAAAGCTTTATGGTATCTCCTCTTACTTTCTTTTTATACTGATATTTGAATTTGTAGAGATAGGGAATGTATAGGTTGCCATGTTTAACTGATGAAGCTATGCACTGACAGCCTAAAATATCTGCCCTTTTAAAAGGCGAGCATAGACCTTAGGGACTCCATTGTTTTTGTGGATAGAAAGTTCAGGTCTTATAAAACATTTTAAAACTATTTCATTCAGCATTTCATTGTAGACTTACATTTGATGTACAACAAAAAAAAACAAAAAAAAATACAAAAGAAATAAAATCCTATGGAACTTTAGCATCTTTCTAAATACATTACACAAGCTATGAGATAATACATTGGTAGAATGAATGTTAGACAGCTTATTTTGCAAATGCTTTAAATATACAGAAATAACAGCATCTCAGTTTAAATCTGACTATAAATTACACAGAAGTTTCCAAAAATCAATGCATGTTTCTTTAACGATTCTGGCTCCAACAGAAGACTGCAAGCAAGCATCCATACACTGCATTATTATGTTTCCAGAGGGGCATACCTATAAAAAGAAACCATGTTAAATGTGGCGTATCATTTTCCTATTTATGAGGCGCCGTATAGGGCTTAAATCAAACTTTACTCATGCACACACATATGAAACACTTGCATACACATATGAAACACTCACACATACATATATACTACTAACTGCTCAAACAACTACATATGAAACACTTGCATACACATATATGAAACACTCACACATACATATATACTACTAACTGCTCAAACAACTACATATGAAATGCGCGCGCACATACATACATACTTTCCGCGCACACACATACATACTTTCCGCGCACACACATACATACTTTCCGCGCACACACATACATACTTTCCGCGCACATACATACATACTTTTCGCGCACACACATACATACTTTCCGCGCACATACATACATACTTTCCGCGCACATACATACAAACTCTTCTCGCACATTCACCTATGAGATTCTCAGTGTAACCGGAAGGCATTTCAGTGTAGACGGACTTGTCGCTTCATTCTCCCTGAATGGTAGTACTGGTTTGTATCATCACTGCTCAATCACATGGCGTATTCAGAACTATCCACATAATGTCTGAATATGTCAGCGGCAGAAAACGCAGGTGATGATTTGCAAAAAGAAAATTGAAGCACGGAATCTGTGGCTAATATGTCGGATCCTACAACAGAAAGAAATACTGTTTTGTGAAATGTGTTTCCTCGCCTTCGCTAATATGAACAATAACTCATCGGAATCCCACGGGACAAACATTGTTCCGACCCCCCATATCACCCACTTTTGTGGTGATAAATAAATCACTCGTTGTCTTCTAAACTGTCCATTAACAGTCTATTTAAGAAACGCTATTACTAATCAGGGAGAATGAAGTTCATATACATTGAAATGACTACTCCCTACACCCTACTCCCTGCGCAGGAAATGTCTGAAAAGGGAACTTCACTCTACAAAATTCCACCATTCAGAACACCATGCAACGTCACTTCCTCTTTGCGTTACCATGGTAACACAAGCACCTCGGATACCTGTCGCTGCTGCTGTGAAAATTTCACGCTACGGACATTAAATATAGATTATTTATTGAAACAAAAACTGATACCATAAAAAAATATAAAACGTATTATTTATTTATTTATTTTTACAGATTACTAGCCTATATAATACTGTAGCGTTTTCACGCCCGAAAGGATGGTGGAGAGGCGAGTAATTAAATTGCTGCCCAATGCAAATGGCTGGGAGTATTTTATTTTACTCACACAGGGTAACCAGCAGCATAACAACACACACACCACATCACACATATCCTGGCTGAAGCCACTAAACCAAATACCTTTTCCCAACAGGGTGAACACATAACAGCCCCTCCCGCAAAGCATGATGGTTCCCAAGCGGAACCCCGCCCCCCGTCAAACTGCCCCCACCCGAGCTGTGACCGTCCCCGGTCACCATGGCTCAGTCCAACAGACGTGACGGTGGTCGGCGCCGGCGTTGGGAACGCCGGAGTCTGGTTGCGGAGGAAGAGGGCCCGTCTGGCCTCCACAGCATCCGACGATGCCCTGGCGTGGGGCTGATAAGGAGCCAGACGATCCCGGTGGAGCACGACCAGTCGCGACCGCCCCGCCAACCGCACCCGGTAGACCACGTCAGAGAGCTGTGCGACGACCGTGCAGGGGCCCACCCAGTGCGACATAAGCTTAGGTGAGAGCCCCCTTTTCCTTCCGGGGGAATACACTCAAACTTGCTCCCCAGCAGCAAAGTCTCGCCCCCGGCTGTGCGTATCGTACACACGGCGCTGCTTAACCCCGGCGTCCGCCAAGTGTCTACGCGCCAATTCGTGGACACGGAACAGTTTGTCTTTTAATGAACAAAAATACTCCACACCTGGTTTCGTGGGTAAATCCACTTGTGGAGGGGACCCAAACACTAGATCCACAGGCGTGCGCAACTCGCGACCGAACATCAACGCAGCTGGCGTCAGCTGCGAGGACTCCTGCACCGCCGTACGATACGCCCAAAGCACGAGAGGCAAATGCTCGTCCCAATCTTTTTGTCGGCCGCTGGTAAGCACGGCGAGTTGGGTGGTGAGTGTTCGGTTGAACCGTTCCACGAGGCCGTCACTTTGTGGATGCAAGGGCGTGGTGCGGGTCTTTTTTACTCCGAGGCGCTCGCACACCGCCGCAAACACCTCCGCCTCGAAGTTACGCCCCTGATCGCTGTGCAACTGCTCCGGGACGCCGAATCGGCTGAACACCTCATCCACCAGCACTCGAGCCGTGGTGGAAGCGCTCTGATCTGGAACAGCGAACGCCTCTGGCCACTTCGTAAAATAATCCATGGCCACCAGCACATAACGATTCCCGCGATCAGAGACGGGAAACGGCCCCAGAATGTCCACGCCCATACGTTCCATGGGCGCCCCCACCCGAAAGTCTTGCAAGGGTGCTCGTGAGCGCTGGGAAGGGCCCTTCTTTGCCGTGCAGACATCGCATCTGTGAACAAAAAGTTCGCTGTCAGTATGACAACCCGGCCAGTAGAACCGAGCACGCAACCGCCGCAGTGTCTTAGTTACCCCAAAGTGTCCCGAACCTGCGTGCCCATGAACCATCCCCAGCACACATGCCCGCAAAGTCCGCGGCACCAGCAGCTGAAAAGATTCGCCAGCGCCACACGGCCGTTCCCATCGGCGGTAGAGTAAGCCCCCCCCGCAACGCTAGTCGGTGAAACTGCGAGTGGAGAGCTTTTTCTTCTGGTCCCAGGTGGGCAATGGCGGCATAATCCGGTCTCTGGCCCGCGTTAACCCAACCTACTACCCGCTGCAGCGCCGGGTCCTTCTCCTGTTCGACCACTAGCTGCTCGCAGTCCATCTGTGGCACAGGCGAAACGACCACCGGCGATGGTTTAGGTGCCGCAGTGACTCGGCTGCACGCCGGCTCGGACGGCCGATTACCGACGGGGGCTTCGGAAGACTGCGCAGGGAGAATGTTCTGGTTCACGGGGGTCGGGGTGTGTTCGCTGTCGTGACCACCCACACGCTCTTCAACCCGCTCGCAGTGTCGACAACGCTCTTTGCTGCACGGCCGGCGGGATAACGCATCGGCGTTAGCATGCAATTTTCCCGCTCGGTGCTGAACGGTGAAGTGATAGTCCTGCAACCGCTCGAGCCAACGCGCTAACTGGCCCTCGGGCTCTTTAAAACTAAGCAGCCACACTAGCGAAGCGTGATCGGTCCGCAGCAAGAAGGATTGCCCGTATAAATACGGCCTAAAATGCTTAAGGGCCGCGACGACCGCTAGCAGCTCGCGCCGCGTGACGCAGTAATTCTTCTCCGGGCCAGACAACGCGCGGCTGAAGTAAGCGACAACACGCTCTTCGCCCCCCGCAACCTGAGACAGGACGGCCCCCAGCCCTACATCGCTCGCGTCCGTGTCGAGAATAAACGTACGAGCTATATCAGGATACTCGAGAACGGGCGACGTAACCAGAGCTTCCCGTAACCGAGTAAACGCACGCGCGTGCTCCCTGTCCCAGCGAAACGGCTGGTTCTTTCTCGTGAGCGCGTGCAGCGGGCTGGCGATCGTAGCGAAATCCCTCACGAACCGGCGATAGTACGACGCTAACCCGAGAAAAGTGCGCAGCTGCGACACATTCGACGGCTCAGGCCAATTCTGTACCGCGGCAATTTTGGCTGGATCGGTGGCAATCCCTCGAGCGCTAATGACGTGTCCCAGAAAGACAGTTTCTTGCCGCAACAACTGGCACTTTTTGGGATTGAGCCGCAAATTCGCCCGCCGGATAGCTAGAAACACCTCCCGTAGGTTAGCTAGCGCGACCGCAAAATCCTTGCCGTGCACCAATAAATCGTCTAAGTAGACGACACAATGGTTGCGAGGGATCTCTGCCAATACTCTCTCCATCAACCGTTCGAACGTAGCGGGAGCGTTGCAGAGGCCGAACGGCATGCGCCGAAATTGCCATAGCCCTTGTCCGATAGAAAACGCGGTTTTGGGTCGTGCTTTCGGGGCGAGCTCTACTTGCCAGTACCCGCTACGCAGATCCAACGAGCTAAACCACGCCGAGCCCGCAACGTGTTCCAACGCATCATCTATTCGCGGCAACGGATAAGAATCTTTACGCGTCACCTCGTTTAACCGCCGGTAGTCCACACAAAACCGCCACGATTCGTCCTTCTTACGCACAAGTACAACGGGTGAAGACCACGGTCCGGATGCTGGCTCTATGACGCCCGAGTCGGCCATCTCACGCAGCTGCTGCTCGGCTATAGCTTGTTTAGCTAACGGGAGGCGTCTCGGATGTAACCGAACAGGAGCGGCGTTACCTGTATCGATGTTGTGCTGCACCAAATTGGTATGCGTGCACTCGCGCTCATCCACTGCGAAAATATCTGCGAACTCGTGCAAAAGGGACTTCACAGCGTCGGTCTGCGTCTGATTTAGCCCCACACTGCTACGCTGCATCAGCTCGGCCATTATTCTCGCTCGGACAGCTACCGGATGTTTACACGGCGCGTCCACCGGAAGTTCCGCCCCCCTGGTGCGTGCTACTAACCCGTCCGGCTGCGCTTTGGGCACTAGCAACCTAGCTAAACCGAAACTACCCCGCAGAGTCCCGTCCGCGAGATTCAGTACCGCACCCCACCTTTCCAAAATGTCTAATCCCAAGATACAATCATCCTCGATATCCGCCACAAAGAATGGGTGAAAAAGAATGATTGTACCTACTTGTATTCGCACTGTGCGACAGGCCCGTATCCTCAGATAACTCCCCGACACGGTGCGAATGTTCACGGCCGGGTCCGGCAGCACACGACCGCGCTCTCCACGCTCCAACAATCCCCCGCGCAGCAGCGAAACTGTAGAGCCGGTGTCCACGAGCGCCCGCAGCGAAACGATGTCCAGGCCGCAGTCCACATAGACCCCCGCGCGATTTCCGACACGTCCCGACCGGAAGTTAAATCCGGCAGTTGGGGAAACAAAGATGGCTGTGGGAGGCGGTTTCCCCTCGGCGCCCCCCGAAGCTAGTTTAACGGCTGCTGGGGTACGCTGTCCTCCGGCCGGAGAACGTTGCAGCGGTGGTCTGGCGGTCCCTGGCCTCGGCGTCGTCGCGGAAACTCGGAGGCTGGGTCGAGGCCCAGCCGTGACGGGTAGCCCTGTCCCCGGCTAGGTTCACCTACCCAGCGGCCGCGAGCCACCGAAGATCGCTCGGCTCTCTCACCGCGGTGTTCACCCAAGATGGGCTCGGCGCGCTCGGCCTCGCGCAGCGCCTCGGACAGAGACGCCGGTGCCGCTAACCGGAGGTGCTCGCGAAGCCGGTACGGCCGGACTCCCCGAAGGAACGCGCGACGAGCTAGCTCCTCCTGCTGGCCGTGTCCGAAATCCGAATAGCCCTGGCGCGCGAGAGATCGCAGGTCCATGGCGAATGCCCCTAGTGGCTCAGAGGCGCTCCGCACGCGGGTTGCCAACTCCTCGCCCACGGCCTCGTTACGGTCCCCTGCGCCGAAGCGGAAACAGAGCGACTGCTGCAGCTTCACCCAATCCCCCCGCTCATCAGCCCGGAGATCTTGCAACGCCCGCAGCGTGTCACCCTCCAACGAGAGGGCCACCCGGACAGCTGTTTCCGCCGGGGACCAGCCCGCGAATTTGGCGGCTAGCTCTACCTGGGCGATGAATGCGTGGGGGTCGCCGGCGCCGTTGTAGGCCGGCAGGCGTAGCTGCAGGTCGCTTCGCTGGCGGACGGAACACGGAGCTGTAGCTTGCTCCGGCGTCGGCGCCGTGTCACTGGAGGAATCCTCTCCGAGGTCCAATGCCGGAACCTGGAACGCGCCGCTCCGCTCCGGTTGCCGCTCCTTGCCCGCGCTGGCTCCGTCAGGGAGGGTCTTCTTCCTTCTCAGCTGCTCTGCCACTCGGCGGCCTAGTTGGATCCTCCGGATTTCCTCCGGGGTGCGCTCTAACTCGCGACTCTCCATCCCACTTCTGACACCAATTGTAGCGTTTTCACGCCCGAAAGGATGGTGGAGAGGCGAGTAATTAAATTGCTGCCCAATGCAAATGGCTGGGAGTATTTTATTTTACTCACACAGGGTAACCAGCAGCATAACAACACACACACCACATCACACATATCCTGGCTGAAGCCACTAAACCAAATACCTTTTCCCAACAGGGTGAACACATAACAGCCCCTCCCGCAAAGCATGATGGTTCCCAAGCGAAACCCCGCCCCCCGTCACAATACGAATGGTTTCTTTATTAAATCAAAATGTAAATTATTGTGTCCTATTTATATGATGTCCTCGCCTCGATAATAATTATAATAAAAATATAAATTATTTTTCGAGTAAAATTTTTTCACACTCCAGCGATATGTAATGACTTATCCATTCCCTTTTCCGCTAAACTAAAGATCCGTTGTTCACTCGTTCCCTACACCGCTACAGTTGGCTTTGTGCGCGTGCACAGAAAGTACTGTATGTATGTGTGTGTGTGCGTGCGTGTGCGCGGAAAGTATGTATGTATATGCGCGGAAAGTATGTATGTATGTATGTGCGCGGAAAGTATGTATGTATGTGGGCGGAAAGTATGTATGTATGTGCGCGGAAAGTATGTATGTATATGCGCGGAAAGTATGTATGTGTGTGCGCGGAAAGTATGTATGTATGTGCGCACGCATTTCATATGTAGTTGTTTGAGCAGTTAGTAGTATATATGTATGTGTGAGTGTTTCATATATGTGTATGCAAGTGTTTCATATGTGTGTGCATGAGTAAAGTTTGATTTAAGCCCTATACGGCGCCTCATACCTATTCAAACAGATGCATTAACATTTGCACACAATCAGTGCTGGCAGAGCCGGCAAGCGTAATTCAATATGAATTGGTGGCTGGGGCTGAATTTCTTCTAGACCAGTGTGTTGATTGAAACAGTGAGTTGATCACACCTGCTGAAATTCCCTTAGATTTACTGCATGTTGGTGCTAATCCGATCAAGGCCACTTCTCAGACGATTCCCAAACATGTCATGGGCAGAGATTGCAAAGTAAAATGTGAAATACAACAGCAGGTGTAATAAAAATGAATGATGTTGATAACTGTTTCAATCACTGTTTTGTTTTGTTTTTTTGTAAATGTGCCTCCTGGGATTTGAAATTAGCACGGTAAGGTGCATTCTGGGGGCAGGCTGCATGGGAGTAAGGAAAGTGTTCCCCAGTTCTTTTAATGTTTATGCTGAGTTCAAGGTTCAGGGCTAAAGGTCATGCAGTTATACTGTAACATGCTGTTACTTTCAGGCACACAAGTTAAAGTCACTGATTATTTAATTGTTAAAAAAAGGTCAACCATAATTCTGATGTATACTGTGGTGAAAATGTAATAAAAAAATATTTTTGACTAATTATCCTGTATATATCTTAAATCTTCTGACCTTCTTTATAATTCCTTACTGCTTATTAAAGGGTCAAAGCTTGTGGCTTATACGCAACATACTTGACAGTGGAGCAACTTATAACAAATAACTCCTGTTATTTGGTACAATTACCTTTCAACAAAATTTGCTACTTTCCAATATATTGGCCCAAACCTAGATCACAAAATATCACTCAAATATCATCAAACTTAATGGATAAAACATGCATAGTTCTTATATTATATACTTGATTGAGTCTCACTTGTTGTCATCTCACTTTTGCTTTGGTTTATTGCTTTCATTTGACACTTCTAACATGGTACGCTAATTACAAGGCTGACCTGAGAATATCATTTTCTATTCCACTTGACCTTTACAGGACTCCAGTCTTAATTGAGTGTGTAGTATAAGTGTCAGATATTTTGCAGCCTTACACTGCAGTGTAGTGAATTAAATGAGAGCACCTACTTCAAATTGAAGACAGCCAGGGTCATGTGCATCCAAAGCCTAAAAGCTAGCCCGTAGGGTCCGATCCCACAGAAAAGCCAATGCAGCCCAACTTGCAAAAAAAAATCAATGCGGACCCTGATAGAAAGGCACCAAAATACCCAGTGCACCAAAGTCCATCCTCATGCCAGACACCAGACCACATCCGCGGTCATGCCCCAAGAGTCCAGAGCTACCCAGGTGGCAGTGGGGGAACCTAAACTATACTGGGCATAATAAGTAAGTAGACATGACTAACACTGACAGAGTGTTTGTCACACATAAAAAGGTCCATAATTCAGTAAAGTGTAAGTGACCATATCAGTGCAATGACTCTCAAGAGGGCTGTAGTCGATTGCTACAGTAAATCAACCATTTGTGCAAAAGGGTGAAAATGCCAGGAGCCTTGCCATTGCATGAGAGAAAATGTTACTTATGTCTGGAAGAAATCTGATTATGCTCAAAAAGAATTCCATCAGCATGCATTTTTCATTGGGCTCACTCTGAGTAATACAAACATGTAATCCTATTATGCATTAGCAAACTTTGCCAGCACTGGGTAATCATCTGTCTCTTTCACGCACAATGGGAAATCCTGTTAATGAGGTTTATACTTTTGTTCTAGCTAGCTAAATAAATAAATAAATAAAGTATTCCTGAGCAGGCTTAAGAACCTAACTGAACAATTATTTCTTATTTTTATAGAGTCCTTTTTGTTTGCAACCATCCTAAATGAAAGATGAACATTAAAACAGATGGTTGATGGATAATACTAAATCCAGATAACATACCCAGAAACATAAACACAAACTAGCCTACAGCAAACAAATATAAAACTACTGTAGGCTAAGCATTTCTAGCTAAGGCGATATTTAAGCAGTGACATAAAGAATGTGGTGTTCCATGTGATGAATCACTGGTAAATGTTAGTGAAACTGACTGGGCAGTTCTTTAATGTTTACAATTGCAAGGACAAGGCATGGGCTATACCATAATTAGGGCTGCATCATTTGATATAAGAATAAAAATGTAAAAAATGAACAGCAATTGTATTGAGATTTATATATTTCCAATTTATATATATATATATAAATGTCACCTCAAAAGTATTAAAAATTAAATTAAATAATGATTATTGACAAGCTCTACATAAATTCCTGACTATGTGTATATTATCTGAAATAAAACAAATGCAGCCTTTTTGCGATTAAATAATTGCACTAATATTTCTGCGACTGCAAATAAGCCATTTTTTTTACAAGTTTTTTTTTTTCCTAGTGTAAAAACAAATGTTGTATGTTCTATGCACGTTCAGTTTAGTGAAAAATTAGTCTGTACCACAGCATCGAGAACAGTGAGGAGGTTTTGGTCTGGTTATCAGTTTGTAGTCATGGTTTTATAATGATCATGTGCTACTTCTACCAAAATTTTCTTTTATGTTGTTGTTGTTTTAAAATTGGGGTCCCCCCCCCGACCCCCATGTCCCCCCCCCTGTTCCCCCCCATGTCTTTGGGGAGGCATGTGCCAAATCTGAGTGGTAGAGGTGTGAAGTGATTGAACCAGGTGCTGATTAGTAAAGCTGCCTACAGCTCCTAAATCAATTATGCTTGTAATATAAACTACTGTCATTTTAAATGATTTGGGAGCATTGGTTTTTAGTGCTTTGTGAATGTCAAGCGGAAGTTCACTGTCAGAATGCATATGACATGAATCCATCGAGTACAAGCAGATGAAGTATTCTGTCATATCTTTTTTTCTTGCTGGGCCAGATGTGTTTAGCTGGCTTCCATGGACTCAGGGGGTTCAGATAGAGGGGTACTTTGAGCCTTACGGCTTCTATTTTGATGGCAGATGTAAAGCCGAGTGACAAGGGAGATGAGATGAGATAGTCAAGGTAGAGATAGAGAATAATCATGGCATGCAAGCTCGAAATTCCACCCATTTCACAACAAATGTATGGAATATTAAAGAATATTGTTTAACTGTGGTGTTGCCCTGGATATGCCTATAAGTTTCTTTTTCTTCTATGGTATGTATAATAAACCACATGTGAACTTCTGTCATTGACAGATTTTTGTTGTTGTTGTTGTAGCTTGTTCTATGACCAGAAAGCTGTTTTGGTAAAATCATTGGGATGTTATGTTGGGGTTGAGGTAATCTACATTATGAAGAACATTTTTTAAAAATTTGAGAAATATGAAAAAAAAAAAATTCTAGGCCCCAATCATACTTATTTTAAGCAATCTTGTAATCATTGGAAACAACAGGGAAGCCTCACCAGAGACTGGCTGTTATTTGTGAAATATGTATTGCAGGCAGTTTTTTTGGCTTGGTGTAATAGCAGTAGTAATTTGTTGAGTAAGATCCTTGTCAAACCGACTGCCCTGGTTGCTGGAGTGAAATTTTGCCTCTGCAGTTGCAGTGTTTTATAGGCAAAATTGTCTGGAATTAATCGTTTTGGACTATAAATAAAAACTTAATCTTGGGGTTTTAATAAACATGGAAATAAATACAGGTAAAAAATCCAAACATCAGCGCAATAGGTGTAGTAAACAAACATAATTCTAAGATGTAATAAGTCTAGGCTGAGGTATGCTAATAAAATGTCTAAAGAAATATGTATATACTGTACAAGGCAATGCAGTGGGCAAAAAAAAAAAAGCTGCTAGGCTAATATCAAGACGAATGAAAGGGCAATAGCATATAGTTACAAGAAAGTTAAGTTAAGCCTATTTGTCACATATACAGTACTGCACAGTAAAATTCTTTCGGGTTAAGGGCCTTGCTCAAGAACACAACAAATGCAACCTAGTGGAACTGGGGCTTAAACTGCTGACCTTCGGATCAGTGACTTAATGTTTTAACCCTCTGAGCCACCGCTGCCTCCAAACAAATAAGTTAAAACAATAGATGCAAAAGACCGAACTAGCAGCATGGAAGGCAGAACAAACAATGACAAGACAAAAATAGGGCAAAAAATGAAGGAAACACATGATTTCACAAAACAGAGACACTGAGAGAAGGACTAATACAAACCTCAAAATGATCTGTGAAATAAGCCTCGGGTGACTGGAGGTCAGTGAAGGTCGAGGACCGGGGATGTGATGCCAAAGCTGTGCCATTGTCTTGAATAGTGAATAGCACATTATGCTCTAGTTTTCTGATTTGGTATGCATTAAATGAAAAAGCAAGAAATAAGGTAAGGCATATTTTCTGTATATTTTTGGTACCTTTATAACCATGTTTGCAGATGGTGATATAGTACAATTGTAAACCGAGGTTGGGCTCGAATGATCGCATTGAGGTACAGTTAGGTGTAATGCTGTGATATTCAATCATTTCAGCTTCACTCACCGCCTTTAAGTGTGCTCAAAGCAACATAGTGGCATTTTCATAACTAAGAAAACATACTGCAAATATACTGTATGATCTTATTTCCTGTACCCTTCACCTTATTGTCTACAGCAAATTTGTTTTGCCTTTTCATTCCTTCTGTCTGAGTACGCAGGGTATTTCAGGGGACAAGTCAAGTGATTAGGAGGCTAGACCTTCTCTAGAAACTCCACAGAGACAGCATGGATAAAAAGGTGAAGCTTAGTTACTGGCTTGTACAAGTCTCAGTGACCAAGCATGACAGTAGCTGTCATGTTTGTGGCACCACTCTAGTGATCCATTACAGGAAAGCACCATGGGTGAAATGTCACAGCATCATCTTCTCTTACTGCCTGCCCTCCAGCACCTCCCACTGCTGTCCTGTGGGGAAAAACCCTGGTGAAGGTGTGTTGTCTTGGTAGGGAAGGAGAGACAGAAATGGAAAAGCCCAGGAGAAAAACTGTGAGATTAACACAAAAGCATGTTAGCATTGATAAACAACACATCAAGTTCTAATTAAAATACAAAAACTATTTAAGCATACTGTAAATATGTGGCCTCCTTCTTTATGCTATAAACCACTTCTTTTAAACTTTTTCAGAATACAAGTTGGCTCAATTGTATGACAACATTATATCCTATAGAAATAATGTATGTAAATAATGTATTACAGAACACATTCTGGGTTTAGTATTATTTTTATCTACCTCAGTATTGTTTAGAAAAGTTGATTTAGCCAAGTGAAACAAAACCCATAAGCTTGTATCTGACACCAATTAGCTAAAATCTAAATCAAGCCTACTACATCATTAGTCACATTCCAGTAATCCTTTTGTTCTTGTGCAGCACTCTAAAGATGCCTCAACATTCAAGTAATAGCATTAATTTGGGGGTGACATTTAAGTCAATAATGGAGTTTGAGAGTAGTTGAAGATGTGTGATTGTGTCTGGTTGATGAGGTGCAGCAGAATACAGTATGTCATCCAGTCTTTGGGAAATATTGCCTGTCTCTATGATCTAAAGGGTTCAAAGTCTCATTACTCATTTTTATTTGAGTAATGTCACATCCACTTCCAGGACAATCCACCCAAAACCAAAAGCAGGTAACAACAAATAGGCTTTTCTTTGAACCATGCAAATCACCTATTATTTAGTGAGTTTAGTTAATCTTTTAATCTTCTATAATAACAATAATAAGCAGAGCAAAGAATTTTGTTTTGTCAGCAGTTTGGCAAACTCGTCAGCTATGAATTGATCTGAATTAGTGGTGTATAGTACCTCTATTATATTGGGTTCTAATTTTCTTTGTTTCTGTATGCAGTGTAATCGAGATGTGTTTGTTTGTGTGTGTGTGTGTAAGAGAGAGAAAGAAGAGGTGTTGAGAGAACATAGAGTAGTGTAAAAAAGGCTTTGTAAGCTCCACTTATTACTTATGACATAACATTTCTCTGCACCTTATGGGGAAAACTCCAGATATCCGCTAACACTTTTAGTTTAGATCATATTCTGAATTAGAATCAGCTAGTGATAGGTTCAGTTCTCACTAAGAACTTACATGCCATTCTCTTTATGCGGAATGTACCTTGTGGGTAAATAAGTACAGGTATTTGTATTTTTTTTCACGATTTTCCGCCCCTAATTTAGATCGTATCCAATTACTACTCATCATTGGTAGCTAATACTTGCAGTCAGGGAGGGCCCTCAAACCACGTGATGCTTGCCAGCAGCATTTTTTCAATTTGCTCACTCCTTTCGTTGGGGGCGGCATAACACACTTGGAGGACAGCACTACCCCCTCTTTCTGCTTGCGTGGGTTGACAAACGCCTATGACTGGCTATAAAGCCATGATCAATGTGAGAGTGCAAAGTACCTCTCATCCTTCCACTCTGAGAGACCTCGCCCTTTCTTCCAGAAGCGAATCACTAATGTTGGATGAAAAGGCCTGGCTCACAGTCTCTGCTCTAATTCTTCCCAAAGGTGTTCTATTGGCTTGAGGTCCAAACTCGCTCATCCATGTCTTTATGGACCTTGCTTTTTGCGCTGGTGCGCAGTAATGTTGGAACAGGAAGGGGCCATCCCCAAACTGTTTCCACAAAATTGGGAGCATGAAATTGTTCCTTTCACTAGATCTAAGGGGCCATGCCTTAGGCCTGAAAAGCAATCCCACATAATAATCCCCCTCCACCAAACTTTATATTTGGCACAATGCAGTCAGACAAGTACCATTCTCCAAGCAACCGCCAAAACCCAGACTCATCCATCAGATTGCCAAACAGAAGAGTGATTTGTCACTCCAGAGAATACAACTCCACTGCTCTAGAGTCCAGTGGCTTTACACCACCGCATCTGATGCTTTGCATTGCACTTGGTAATGTAACCCATTCCATGAAGCTCTCTACACACTGTTTTTGAGCTAATTTGAAGACCACATAAAGTTTGAAGGTCTGCAGTTATTGATGCTTCAGAAAGTTGGTGACCTCTGTGCACTATGTGTCTCTGCATCTGCTAACTCCGCTCTGTGATTTTGCGTGTATTGCTGTCTTTCCAAATCATTTACACTTTATTATAATACCACCAACAGTTGACTGTGGAATATTTAATAGTGAGGCAATTTTCTCAACTGGACTTATTGCACAGGTGGCATCCTATCATTATACCATGATGGAATTTACTGAGCTCCTGATAGCAACCCATTCTTTCCCAAATGTTCTGTGGAAGCGGTCTGCATACCCTTGTCCTTGATTTTATACATCTTTAACTATGGAAGTAATTGAAACACCTAAATTAAATTATGTAGATGGGAGAGTGTATACTTTTAGCAATATGTACTAGTACTTATAGTTTAAAATGCTTGACAGTTTGGCAGTTACAGCTTTAAGGAACAAATTTTGATATGAGGTAATAAGCTTTCTGCAGCTTTGTGAACTTTCATTCATTCACTTGGCTAATCATTTTCAAATCTCCAAGGTTAGTATGGTCCCTCTGATGGACTCAAAATCCCCCATAATTCTGTAATGGAATTCAAGGCTTCGCCAAGCAAGAGCTTCTCAGGCTAGTATGTCATCTTGTTAAATTGTCCATCTTCTTCCCAGATTCTTACTTAGGCCAAAAAAAAAAATGGATTTTCTAATATTTCAATCTTGTTTCCTTTGATGAGATGTAATGCACCAGTACTGGTTGCAGAGAAGCAGCCCCATATCTTATTGCTCTTGTTACTTCACTGTTGGTCTGGTGTTATTCTTTCTCTAGGAACACCAGAATATTATTAAAGATTTCAGTTTTTTCAGATCCAGTTTTACTGAATGGTCTAACTGTTTTGCCAAGGTCCTCTTTTTTAAGGACCCTGGGATTGTTTCAGAGAACACTTGATCACAAATTATTATTCATTTTGATCAGTGAAAACAAAAGTGTTCCGGGTTCAGGAACCTTACCCGTGTCCACTAAAAAATGTTCCCAAGCAAGATATGGCATACTCGGGCATGGATCAAATCATATATGAAAGCCATGTGACCTAAACGTCCATAGATGAAACAGTATCAAGGTATGCAATAGTGTTTTTCTTGACATACAGTATTACCAAAATATCAATAATATTCTTTTCTTCTCTTTGTGTTTAATGGCAGCCCACAAACCAACTAGGTGTGATATAGGATGATGTGAACACTGACCATGGTAAAAAGCAACCGTGCCTAGTGGGAAAGTGCCCTAAGAACACGCAGTGGCCACTTGCATGGCACACAACATGGGATAATAAGTTGGAGTTCCATAAAACGGTTTAATTTATTTTTGTGTAGTGCCCACAAAAAAGTCTTCCCCTATCAATTTTATTTTTACACATATTGGTTGTTTATGTTTAGACATGCAGATGTTTTGTATGGATGTATACATACATCTATCTTAAAAGATATTATGTTTACATTTAAAATGGATGACATTAAAATACAGTTAGACCCAGATTTCAATGAATGTTATAAATTTCCGCAGATACGATAAGACTGCAGATGTATAGACATTCGTTGATGCGATTAGTTTGCGGAAGTAGCTCCCGTGAATTGTACAAAAAATTAACTTTGTAGTGCACCACATACCAATATTTGGATTTGGAAGAATGCAATTATTTAAAATATCTTTGCAACACAACATGCCATTTTGCAGAGAGCAAGGTGCATGAAGTCATTGTTAGAGTAACTTGTGTCCTTACCAGAACAATTAGTGTGCTATCTGTTCTTTCAATGAGCTAGCATATGCTTCGTAAAGAATGTTCTTTGTTTTTGACCTAGTGTAGATGAATCACTAATGAATTAATGTACTTTTTTTTGTTAATTAAGAGCATTTTAATCACAGGTACAGTAATTAGAAAGATGTGCATGTGCATGTGCCAGTGGCATTAGAGTGCTACACATTTCTTAAATGTGATGAATACCGGTGAGAGATTGTGTGAAGAGGGATGAGATGGCACTCTCAAAAGGTCACAGACATAGCTGCTGTGTGATCATGTATGTCCTTTCGCTGAAACTGATGTGACATTTGCAGGATGATGGGATAAACAGAGTAATATCTCTGTGTTAATAAAACCGTCTTCTCATTAACTGCATCTTGGTCAGGGGTTGTTGAGAATCTGCTTTACCAGGGTTCAAGGCAAGAATGCACAAAAGATAAGACAACAATCCATCAGAGACATCACACACAAACACTTATATAATCTGAACTACTGTAACAACATCGGAGTAGCAGAACAACTTTAAACAGCAGCTGTCTTATGCTTTAAGAGACATTTCACTGGCATGCTTTGGGTCCCCATGTCTCTCTAGATGGAAGAGTCATTGCAAATTTGTAAAAGTCATTTTTTTTGTTTAAAACACTTTCTGTCCTGAGTGGTATGTTATACATACAGGTCATGAATAATATGGTGTGATATGCAAATAATGTAAATGTCACATCATCTTTTGTGCTTAAAAAATGTAAAATTCAGTCACAGAATAAAATACATTGTGGCAGTTCTTAAGTTATTTGTAGGTGGAACATATAGGTTTGTTGGAATTCGCAGTTAGTCAGTGCTTATATTTCCTCTATTCTTTTTTTCTATGACTATTTTTTTATGTTATTCCCAAACATTATAGTACTACCTGCCTTTCAAATTGGCATGTAGTGCATTACAGTACATAGGGTGACAGAAAGGATAAAGCTATTTGAGGGTCGGCCTTGGACTCTTCACTAAGTGCTTAATTTTCTCTTGCTTTGCTGAGATAGACGATATGAAAATTAGCACCACCTGGGTTTAAATGTTAATAAGAAGGATGCTAATAAGTAAGTATCTGAAACAAGGTTATTCAGGATGCTGTTACCTGGTGAGCTGACAGGACATGAATGACAGTCTGAAAATGGGTTGCCTTTAATTTAGTTCATGAACAAAAACAATAGATGGTTTGAGAGAAATCAGGGCAGTTATAGAAATTTATCTTTTTAGATAAATATAGGCTACCTGTTAACAAATGTAAAGTGTACCCTTCAAAGCCAAACAAGATAAAGGTCTACAAAGTGTATATACATAACAATTAGGTTACTAAACAACCACTAGTGACACGGTGTTACAGTGAGTAGCACTGCCACTTCACACGTCCCCTGTGTTCTTTAGCTCAAGTTCCCTGGTTTCCTCTCATGTCCCAGAAATATGCCATAAGGTCTGGCTACTCTAAACTACCTCTGCGTGTAAATAAGTTATTTATGTGACTGTATGTGCATGGTGCCCTGCAATGAACTGGCATCTAATAAAGGGTGTCATCTTGCGTTACTGACCAGGCAAATAGCAGTTGCTAATAAGAATGAAGAAATAAAACAAAACACAATCTTTTAATATGCAGGACTATGTAGAAATTGTTGATGTGCTGGTTAATGACAGTTACCTGGACCTGTAATGTAGAGAAGCCTGTTCTCATAAAACAGCATAATCTTTTTCTAAAATTAGTCTTTGGAAATCTATTCACTAAATATTTCAGGTTTTTTTTTAGCACCATTTAAATTCCCCTCAATACCTGTGAGCAGATGCATTGTGCTAGTAATGGATGTAACTCCATGAATCGGTGAAGCTTGAGAGGAGCATAATGATCAGTAGAGAAGAAATAGTGTAGAATGGCTGTAGAGGGAACAGTAGTCACACTCCAGTGTGTTTCTTTCCTTTTGGTGCAGTGATTAAACACTACAATTTATCACTATTGTAATGAGACAGATTGGCAGAAGCAAGATAAAAATGCTGCTTAAGATTCTTTATAAGAACAAGCATTGTAAGCAATGTAAGTATACTAAATGCATGTTCTTTATGTGTTCCTGAAAATTGACCATGTATGTTTGACATTTGATAAAGATGATTCGGATGAGTGAAAATAATTCTCTCTCTCTCTCTCTCTCTCTCTCTCTCTCTCTATCGCAATGCAACGACCACATACCAGCTGCTCTTGTCCTTTGTTCAGCTACAGAATACTAATCACCCTTTTTTCCATATAACTAATCTTTCTGTACTAGATTCAGTCTTACATTGAAGGCTTACATGTAGCATTTTTACAGCTTATAGCAGCATAGAGCCATATGGTTATGTCCAATCCAAGTTATGTCCAAGTCGCTCACGCATACGATTCTGTTTTTGACTCATTTTTGACAGTTTTGAATTGTGATAGATATATGTTACAGGTAGGTAAATCATTAAAGTACATCGTAATTTTATGACTCAAAGGACTTGGGCTCAAACAGGTGAGTCTGTTCCACATTTTGGTATGCAACCAACTGCAGCTGAATTATTGTGTTGCCCACTAGTGGCTTGATGTAATTTGATACAATTCAAATAGTGTATTAGGTTGTTTGACCATCAAAAGATCCTTTAAAGATAATCAAAGATCCTTGTAATAAAAGAAAATCACAAATGTTACTTACACTGTCACTACAGTATGTATACCCCATGCTTGTGCTGAAAAGATTCCAAAACAGAAACATTCTTTCATGAAATCTTAAGGCAATAAGGATTTTTATGTCCATCGATGTTATGTTTTGTTGGATTTAGCTACAGTATCATTAGCTTTGTTTAGCCATTGATGAGTGTTACTTTGTGTAGTAGAATTTAATTCATGTTTAAAACAATAGGTAAAACTTGCATTATTTTTAAATAAAAGGTATTCATATGCATATACTAAGTTTATGACCATTTATTAATTCTGCATTACTGCACATTTGCTTGGTTTTATAACATATTTGTAATTGAGCATAACTTATAATTGCAGTTGCTTCATGCCTAGGATCATAGAACAATTTGATCAGATTTGCAATATAAAGCACGATCTCCAGATGTGAGGATGTTTATTAGGTACTTGAGCTTACTACACGTTCTATGTAACCACTCCAATTGCAAATGAAATCTTAATAACAGCATTATTTCAGGACAGACACAAGCACTGACCATATATGCATCATAAAATTGCTAAAAGAGTAGTGCTTTTATGCTGTAGACATGTATATAAAACTCAATCACCATGCTCTATGTCAATTTTCATGTTCTGCTTTGCATAAATACAGGCTTTGCACAATGTAGAAGAGACTTGACTTTAAGGGCTTTATGGTCTCTTATGTATTCATGTGCAGATATAAACAGATGGCAGGCAATGTGTGTGAAAATATCAGTAGGTCTATGTGAATGCTTTTGGGCCATTCATTTTTTCAGTCTTAAAATCAACTGTAAAATATTGGTGGTCATGCATCTAGACCAGCTGTGATTGATCAGTCATTTCATCAACTATAACCAGGTTAGTAACAGGTTTGATGTGTTCTGCTTCATTACGAAGTTCACTGTACATTTTTGACCATTTGACCAAATTTGCCAAAGAACATTATTTATATTCGTTAATGATTTTAAGATCTCATTTTAATTACTTTCAGTCTACACATTTACATTTTTATTTATTTATTTATTTTTTACATCAGATGCCCTTTCTGATGAAATCTTCCTATTTTTAAACCAGGCATGGGACCAGCACTAAGGGTGCCTTGCAGCCCTGTTGACTGGGGGTGGGGCACTGGCTGGGACATGAACCTGGGCCATCCATATGGCAGACAAGAAGCCTACCACTGAACAATTAATGCCGCTTTGCTGTAATCAACGTGTATTGATTACAATACGGATAATGATAATCTCTGATAACTTTGAGATTATCAGAGTTGCAATAAAGACTGAATTTCCTATGGGTTTTGCACATTTAAAAAAAGAAAAGAAAAAAACTCTTTATTTTGTCACTACTTTAAAACCACTGCTTTGAGTTAAATTGCTCTTTTACTGCTTAGATGTCGGTTAAATAGTTCCTTTAAAGAAAATGTATAAGTATCATGGGTAATCTTATTTAAATCTCAAGGTGGATGCATTTATAGTGTATACAGTATACGGTACTGTTTAGTGCTTGAAATATCAGTGAGAGCTATCTTTATCACTGTTTACTTTATTATTTTTAACGAAATGTACATACGGCATACAAAATACATATCCATTCAAATAAAAATAAAAAAACAGAAACCTTTTTCTAAATTCCTCATGAACACAGTCTGAATATCACCACTTCCTGGGATCTTGTAGATTTACAGTATGTCATCTTTATTGTACATAAGCACTGACAGCAGCAGTCCAAAAGTCTGCCATTCATTTTCATTTCTATTTAAACCCATCAGATGATCAATTTGGCAGCTCCATGCTATACCCTATTATGCTTTTGTTAAGCAATAGGTGGAGACTGCCTATTGTGTGATTTTGTGCTTGCAGCATTTTTTTTTATTTTCTTTCACAGATAAATATTTTGCAAGCCTTATTACATAATACCTGTATTCCTTTTCTATTTAAAATTGTGCTTCGTGTTTTTATGTACAGCATTTTCTCATTTAATTAGCCAGATAGTGTGCATGATATGCAGTTTGTAGTGTCAAGCTATTGTTTATTTAACAGAGAAGAAACATGGAAATGGTGTTTTCAGTATCAATGTGACAAGCTTCAATATGACAAGCTTGTTAAATCAAGTGTGAACTCGTCTCATGGCAATAGAACTTGATGTACATTTTACACAAATGGAAAAGCAATGTTTTTTAAATGGCCTTGGTGGGTATGCAAGGATGTCAAAAGAAGAGAATAAGAGACTTACTGTAAGTAGGTGTCCTTGTGACAGCTCCCTGAGGCCACTGTCTTTTATAGCAGAAAAGTTAGTTTTGTGAGATATCTCAGTGCCTTTTCCCCCCATTTATTAGGGCTGTTTTCATTTATAAAATGTCACAAAACAAAAAATTTAACATTGTGTCTTTTTTATTGGAAAACTATGAGACTATAAAAAGCTAAAAAGCTGAAATGACTGGAATTGGGTTAAGAACTATCCAAAATGTTAAAAAAAATCTTTAAGGATGGTGCTGATCCATCAACTTCATGGAACAAATGTAGTTGGATGAATGAATAGAGATCTCTTAAAAACTTGGTGTTAAGTTGCATTATTAAAATAATTTAGAACAGTAGAAATCAGAGCTATGTTTAATAGTAAAAAAATAAGCATTTCCACACGAGAAATTAACTCACAGGATTAGGACTCAACAGCTGTATGGCTGTAAAAAAAAAAAAAAACTTACTTGTTAGTAAACACTGGAAATGAATTGAAAAGAAGGAAGCATAAAGTTAGACATTAAAGCAATGGAAAAAGGTCATGTGGTCTGATGAGTCCAGATTTACCCTATTTAAATTTGAATTTTAATTGTTACATACAGGACCAAACAGTATTAGAGCCAGTGAAATGCTTATATGACAGTCTATGACTTATAAAAGAAAGGTAGGGTAGAATATAAAGATACAGTGGAAAAAGAAATGTACAATACATTTAAATAATTTAAAATTTTGTCATAAACGTACATAACAGAACAAATCTTCAATTTACAAGTAACAATAAAAAGAATAAATAAAATAGTAAAAATATAAAAATTTTAAATGTATTTTAGAGTGCTACTGTGTGTCAAAGTAAGAAGGAAAGGTAAGTACAGGTAAGTGGGCTGACTACCTGAATGCACTGAATGGCAAGGTTATCACATCATGGCATTTATTCCTTTGTGATGAAATGGGCATAATACATGACTCAAATTGTAAATAACTGGTACTGAAAGCATGAGAAATCGTTGTCACACATGCACTGACCACTACACTGCACTGTTATCGAAGCTGGAGGTGGCCAAACAACATATTAGAGTGTGCAACTTTTTCTAATAAACAAATAAAGAAAAAAAAATATTATTATTAGTTGTAATAATAATAATAATAATAATAATAATAATAATAATAATAATAATAATAAATTAATAAATCATTTGCCAGGAAGGGTTATTTACTTTTATAACTATCACATTTGTTTTAAATTACACATATATCCTTTTGTTTTTAAATGATGTAACTAGTGACTTGAGTCACATAATACATAATTGTCATACTGTAGTTGTCTGTCAGTTTTGTGCCTGCTTGCCTCAGCAGCTCTGTCAGTAAAGCAGAGGAACCTAAAACTGTCACTGCCTAAACGACATAGACGTTTGGACATTATGCATGTCGAAATCAGTCTGCTGCACATGCTAAATTGTTCCTGGGGGATACTGATGTGTTAAACAGGCGAACACAGCATCCAGCCTCACAAACACGATCATTCTTGTTGAAATAACACTGGTGAGAGAGTTTCATTCCTGTCACACTAATTGAGTATTAGGCATTATGAATGAACGCTTACATGTTTCTCATTTGTTAATCTCAAAGGATTCGAGTTTGCAAAGTGTGAAGTCCTCTTGACATTACTCTTGGTATTTCTAAAGTCTCAAGAGAGCTCTTGTCTGTAAAAAGAACGATTCATAATTTAGGTGGAAATAATTTTTTTTAAAAAAAAGCTTAATTATATAAAGTTTAAAATGGGAGAAAAGAAGCCTAGTACACATTGCATTTAATCTGTTCTCCATCATTATACCCTATATTTAATTATTTTATTATCTTTGTATAATCACAAAATATAATATAAAGTAAGAAAAAGCCTTAATTATACAAAAATAATACAGCACTAAATATAAATATAAACTGTACAGGAGAGAGCATACACTTCATTTTTACATGTACTGTTCACGGACCTCTCTTAGGGAGACTTGCTGATGTGAATATCCTTCAGGGGTTTTACCTTCTTTGTTTCTTGGCCTCTGTTTGTATGCGGCAGCCGGTTTCACTAAAAATCTTTTCAGATACATTTGTTACTCCTGCGCTGCACAAAAAGACACTCCGTTATTGTTCTTATGATGTAGCACTCAGTTTAGTTTGGATGATACTTCTCAGCAAAGGCTTGGACGTCACTCCAGTTTGCAAAAATTCTTTTATCACGTGTGACTGTTGATCGAGTAAACTGATGCTGGGCAAAGCAATCATGCTTTTTTTCCATCTGATAGCTTGGGGTGACTGTCTCCTAGTCGTGTTGCATGGAGGAGGTCGTGAACAGAGACGCATTTTAGGCGATTTATTTTATTAATTTTTTTTGGTTGTACTCTGGAGCGTTTCTACTGTATGCTGTTTACATATGCATTTTTTGTCATGGTATACAATACATTTTTTATTGCAACAACCTATAATCATTTGCTCATTTGCACTCATTGTATTCACTATATACTGTTTATACTGTATATGCAAATTATTTTGCAATGTGAAAATGCACTTCTGGTTAGATGCTAACTGCATTTTATTGCCTTGTACCATACATGTGCAGTAAAAATAAAGTTGGATCTAATCTAATCTAATCTAATCTAATCTAATCTAATCTAATATTTTAGATTAATATGTAGTTATCTGTTATCACAGGACTTAATCAAGTTGGTAGGTGTTATCTGCTCATGCTTACTGATTTAGGCAGGGGTGATTCTATAGAAGGAGGGGGGGGGCATGGGGTGGTCCTGAATAGATAATAAATAGTGTGTGTGTTGGTTAAATATAGAAAAGTTTTGAGTAAGGATAGTAAATATCAGTTGTTTTTTTGAATAAATGTACAAAAATCTTTTCCAAAGGGGGGGTCTAAAAATCATTACGTATAAGGAAGGGGGGGTCCTACACTTTTCTAAAGGACAATAGGACAAGAAAAGTTGCCGTGCTAACACCCAACAACTTCTTTAAGCAGCTGATTCAGGAAATGGAAATAAAGCTAATGAATGCCTCCAAACAAAAAGAAAGCTATAAAAAAATATCAAAGTGCTTTCATCTCACAATTTTCCCTGTCCAAACAGTGATTATGAAATAGCAAAAAAAGGAGAACTGTAAGGGGGCAAGGCAAGATAACGAGGACCCAGAAAAATATTCTGCCTGTCTTCTTGACCAAAATGCAAAGCAAAACCCTGATATAACACGAAGGACCTGCAACATTACAGTAGATACACAAACATTATCACCATGAAAGAGCCATCAAAAGCTAATTTGTGACTTCATCATTATGATATATGAAAAACAATATCTACTGTAGACAAGCCAGGGCCAAGTGCTTGTGACACTTGTGGATTCAGGGTGATGAATGATGTAGACAGTGGGGTTGCTGTCAGTCAGTTTTCTCTTTATTGTATTGAAAGTTCTCATTGTGAATCTTATTTTATCCAGATCTTATTGCGAAAGCCATTCATCCATGCACACCCCCACATGACCTGTCACTAGATTTTGGGCTTTACTCTCTCTGGTCACTCTTTCTCTTTCTCTCACCTGTCAACACAAAAAAAACAATTGGCAATAAATAAACCTGATAATAAGCTACAGGTGGAAAGCATTATGTGATACCTGCCAGCTTCAACATGGTTACATTAGATTCTTAACCATGCCCCTTCTGCCACAATACTGTATATAAAAAAAAATTGCAAATATTTGTAAATTCTATAGCCAAATGTTATATCAAGAATAAAAAGCTAAATCGTCACTGGCTTCTACAGCAGTGCAATGACCTAAAAAATACATCAAAATACATCATAACCTACTTCATGAATACAGCAAATACCACCATGCAAGATGTGCATGCAAGATGGTCCAAGAACATATCTAAAAAAGAAATGTTCTTCATTCAAATAGTGTGAAAATACATTAGACATAAATATAAACACTCCTGGTGACCAGGATGCTAATTAGGTGCCTTTTTCCTTCTACAGTACAGAAAGCATGTGAAATATGTGATATTTGCCAAGGGGAATATTCTAAGTGCTGACTAAGTTGGTTAACTAGGACTTATTGTTGGCTTTTACTCTGTTGTTCTTCTTAGTCCTAGTAGTAGTACTGTAGTAGTAGTAGTAGTAGTAGTAAGTTTAATAATCTAATTAATACATATACCACAACATTGACATTCTAATGTGGCTAATGAATGTAAAGTAAATTAGCAATATCATGCAATGTTTCCAGGCAGATGTGTGCAGACATGAAAAGGAGATAGCAACCGATGTCTGAAGTTTAAAGACACTTTTTCGGTTTATGCTAATGTCTTTATTACTGTGGCACACAGAGGTTTAGATCAGGGCAGATCTGTTTTTAGTGGCAGGCAAATGAAACAACACCATGACCATTAAATAAAGATGACCATCCTCCCCCTCATGCTTTATTAACCATGGGCATCAATCAGGGGAGTCGGAATAGGAAAATGCTATTCCAACAGGCCTTGCCTAGAGACATAACCTTTCATCACTAAAGGTTACACTGCTTTACTGTCACTGCATGATACAGTGTGTTTGACCATTGCAAAAGTCATTTAACATGGTTTAAAAGCCCTTGTTCGAAACCATTTGTATATGCTTTCATTGGTTCTGCAAAGGCCAAACAGACTTGCAGGGTTTGTGATAAAAAAGATAAATAAATCATGTAATATATTTTTCCACCTATAATGTGATATGGCAACCAAAAAAACATGTAACATATAGAACTATTTAAGGCAACAAAAAAAAACAATGTTCACATTCAAAATCATGTATAAATATACAGTATGTATGATACACCTGGTGTTAATGAAGCAATTCTCATTAACCACAGAGATCAGCTGTGTCTGTGGGAATCTTATGGCATCTTTCAGGACTCATCAATCTGAAGCCATGGACCCCAAAAAGCTTTCAAGGCATTTATGGGATCTTATTATAACAGACTATTGTTTCTAACTGTATGGGCAGGTTACGCTGTGATGTTCAGTGGATGTTTCTGTCAGTAAAAGCTCTGGAATGAAGGGTTGCCATGCCAAACCCACCAACACACACACACACACACACACACACACACACACACACACACACACACAAAAACTGAGAGCACATACAGAGCTGGTGCTCATATAAAAATATCTGTAGGAGATAGGAATGATCAGTTTTTATTGATACTGTATGCCCCAAAAACGCAGTGCTTCTTCTTTCACTGTACTGTATGTAAGTTGCATTTGCTCAACATGAATAAATGTAAATACTAAATAGTACATTGTATGTTAATAGCACTGCTATTTAAATTACAATGTGTATCAAAATGAAATATGGAACAAAATATGATTTTTTAATCAAATTGCAGTCCTAGCTAAGTTGGTAGACTCAAAAGGTGACTTATCAAAGTAATAGTTAAGAGGTGTGGAAGAATATGCAACCAGGTTATTACAGATTTTTCTTATTTTATAACAGATTTTATGTATTTATTTATGTATTTATTTATTTATATTTCTAATTGTTTATATTGATTTAATTGGAAAAGTCTTACTTGACGCAATATCATACTATAGTTTTTTCAACAATGCTTGTCATATGGCAATAGTAAGATGTGTTACAGGACAGGGTCCCCACTTTTTTTGTTTCTCACAAGTCTAAATTTTACACATAACCCTTACACATAACATAACACCTACAGATAAAATTCTTCTCACTTAATCATCGTCTATACCGCTTTATCCTGTATTTAGGGTTGTGGGGGGCTGGAGCCTATTAGGGCATGAGACGGGGTACACCCTGGACACCCTGGACACCACTCGTTACAACTGAGGTATGCAGCAAAACATTTGTGAAGCCACAACACGCACGACCTTGAGGACCTTGGTACCTCACCGGGTACCACTCATCTTTTACCAAAATTGGACAGTTGAAGACTGGAAAAATGTTACCACTGTGCAGGTTGATGGTTGTGGTGTAATGGTGTGGGGGTATGTTTTCTTACCACACTTTAGGCCCCTTAGTGGCAATTGGGCACCGTTTAAATGCTACGGGCTACCTGAGCATTGTTTCTGGCCACGTCCATCCCGTTATGACCATCATGTACCCATCCTCTGATGGCTACTTCCAGCAGGATAATGCACCATGTCACAAAGCTTGAATCATTTTACATTGGTTTCCTGAACATGACAATGAGTTCACTGTACTAAAATGGCTCCCACAGTCACCAGATCTCAACCCAATAGAGCATCTTTGGGATGTGGTGGAACGGGAGCTTCATGCCCTGGATGTGCATCCCACAAATCTCCATTAACTGGAAGATGCTATCCTACCAATATGGGCCAACATTTCTAAAGAATGCTTTCAGCACCTTGTTGAATCAATGCCACGTAGAATTAAGGCTTCTGAAGGCGAAAGGGGGTCAAACACCGTATTAGTATGATGATCCTAATAATCCTTTTATTTGTACTTAAATTCAATAAGAATTTTTACATCAAATGCATCACTTCTAATAATAAAGATTCCAACATTTGCACCATAAACAGGTGAGAGTAAGAGCACCGATCTCTTTTTCAAAGGTGCCAAATGTGTCATAAATAAGCGGTACTTAACATGCATATATAATAAATAAATAAATAAATAAATAAATAAATAAAGTCTGAGATGCTTTTGACAAATGCTTTCTGTTATTACAACGTTATTTTTTTCCCTTACAGTATAAAAATCTTAGTGGAGCTTTAATAAATCCCTACACACATAGCTCATTACAGAACCGTATCCATGGCTTTCTCTTTAGGGTAGAAGAGTCCATTTTGAAATTTCATTCCTTTCCTTCCCCAGATGGTTCCTAATGAGAGAGAGAACTGATCTAATTTCAGGTGGCATCATAACAGCTGAGCCTTTCTGAGCATCACAAGCCCAGTTTATATTTGCTTGGATATTTTCTGTCATCAGATAAACATATTTAATGCTGTTTATTCCAAATAATAATATCTACACCGATGCTTATTTAGCTTTCATATGCAGCATGGTGGCCAGAAATAATAACTGCATTTTATATGGACACTATTAAACCAAGCACCACAGCATATATATGTATATTGGCCAATATACTGTAAGTATTTTAAGCAAGTGTACAGCCTGCATTTTGCTTTGAACAGCTACTGAGTTTTATTTGCAAGTTCTATGATGCCAGTGTGATGAAAAACACGCGGTGGTTTCATTATAAGTCATGATAATCAAACAAAATCACAGAGCAAACTCCAGTCTGCTAAACACTGATTACATACTGTACATTACACAGTCACCACTGAACACACAATGCACTTATTCTTACAGTATGATCACATGTCTATGTTAATTCCCTGAGTCACAAAGGGAAAGTAAAAAAAAAAAAACTTCATTTTTATGATCATAGATTAAACAGGAGGTTAGCAAGACATGAATAAATAGCAAGCCCAATGTAAAATTGATTTCCTTATTATCAATCACTCATTTCTTGATATATACAGTAGATATAGATAGATATACAGATGACTTGAATTGCCTGATTATAACTGTTTCCTCACTTCAGCTATGTTTTTCAGTGTCTTTCTGACATAGTGATTTGTTAAAATGCAGACTGAACTATTGTGTCCAAGAGGCTGTTAGATATAATTTAGTGTCTAGAGCTCAAGGGGGTAGTTGGACATGGATCTATTTTAAGCTCTGTCCATAAGTGCACTTTCATCACCTAGACTATTGAATTGCTCTCTTTGAATAGTCTTTGAAAAAAGTAGGGTTTCTTTATAAATTTTTTTTTATTATTATTACACATCCTTGATGTGTAACATCTTCTGAAAGATACATCAGGATTTTATTCTTAAAATCTTAAAGTACCTTACCATAAGTGCAATCATTATTTTCTTGTATTTGTCTTGAGTTTTATTGCCTTTTTTTCTCAGAGGTATGCCACTACATTGGAAGTACCAGTTCATGCATTACACTTAAAAACTAAGTACATTCATGAGAGCACTTAAAGTGTGAGTAGTTGTGATGAGCGATAAACCGCAATTGGCCTAAGGCTCTATTAAAAATCAGTAAAACATGGACAGGTGGGCTTTGACACCAGGCATTGCTGCTCATTAACCCATGATCATCAGTTACACATAATTTGGAGTTACCAGGCTCATGTGAGTTCATCACACAAGAGATGAGGGTATAAACCCACCTGTGCTTAAAATGTGATTTTATTATTTTATCTGTTTACTATTTACTTAATGGACTAAAAATAAGAGACATAAAAGTCAGTGAGGAAGCCGGAAGAACTATTCCTCAGAAGTATATAAAAAATATAAGACAGTTTAAGCAAAATATAAAGAAAGGAGGGGTGACTCAAGACCTTTGCACAGCACTTTAGTAGTCAGCATTCCATTATGAATTAAAGAGCACTAGCTTATTCTTTGGAACAATAGGAACCCTGGTGGTGTTGTTAACTGAGGCCATGGAGTTTAGTGGGTGCTTGGTACCGACTCTCATTTATCCCATGTTCTGTTCATCATCAATTATCATTCATAATACAAAATATCATTTAACATTCAAGGTATTTGTGGGGGTGGAAATAACAAATATCCTCTAATAAGAAGTGTGAAAAATGTGTGAAATAAAAAAAAGGGTTAGGAATGTAATGTGTATTACCTCTGTATGGTTATATCAGATAGTCAAATATTTTGGTCTGTCTTGTTTGGCAATGGTACTTTTTGTTACTTTGGTCTCACTCCTACTCTGGCAGCTATTTCAAATTGTATGAGGATCTGGGGCATGAATGTTGGCAGTTGGATTTTAAAGAAGAATTAGAGCAGAGACTTAAAATAATACACAGTTTCCTATGAACGACTTTATTGTTTGAGCAAGTTTATATGATACAAAGGTAAAAATTAATGCTCTTTTTATGTTATGTTATGTCACACAGTATAGGCTTTATAAATTTTGTAATTATTATGTTCAAAAAATTAATATAGTATTGAAAGGGTAGAAAAAAATAAATGATTGTAATTATTGGTCAGAATTGTCGGGAAATTTAAAAACGGGTCATATGTCGGCTTGGAAATGTCAATTATAATCCCTTCTTTCTAAACTGCAGGCACAAAAGAAGTCCATCTACAGTACATAGTGAGATGTGGACTAGCAGGAGAGAGAGGGAGTGAAAAAGCCCAGTATGACTAGTTCATTATGTTGCTTATGTGCTGTTCCTGATACCCCACAACATGTTAACTTTAGCAGATCTCTGATGTGCACTCCTTCATCACAGTGAGATCTTACCAGCAGTAATGGCATCTAAAATAAAGTTTATTGTTAAAATTATAACAAAGAAAGATTAGCTCTTTCTCCTAATTTATTCTTGAAAATTGCATTGGTGTACACAATAAAAATTTTATTTTCATAATACTTCTGTAATAGCATAATGACAGTAGATTATTTATTTGCCTACATAACTTAGTGTGCAGTATGCTGCTTGGAACATAGCCTTGGCTTCTCATTGTGTATTGACTTGGCACTCTGAGCTGTGAGATTAATCTGCACTATGCAGCACAACTCGCATTACAAACTGTTCTTCTGTGACTAGTTTGCAATAGATTTTCTCAGAGCGGGTGAAATTTTTCAATTTTATATTTAGCGGATTAGAATTATTATCAGGAATTTAAGTCTTGAGCTTTCCCTAGACTTGTAAAATATGAGGGGTGTTCAAGTCACACTGGGACTGAACTGTGCAGAACTGAACAGTTATGAGAGTAAAAATTTTGTTTCTATAGAGTTTATATACTTAACAGTCCCCTTTAACACTAATGCACTAATCCAAGCATTTCACTAGTGCTTGGATACCGTTTAGGTATACAGCTTTGTCAGTACACTATGGAGAAGATCAGAGTGCTTGCTTCACATCCGGACCAATGGCCTCTTTTAATGGCCCGAACATGTGCAAATCGCTTGGGGCAAAGTCAGAACAGCTTTAAGCCAAGTTCTTGTATTATGCAAGTGGTGCTTTTGACATTATGAGGTCGTGCATTGTCCTGCAAAAACAGAACACCTGTGGTGCACTTTTTGGAGCTACACATGCTGCTCCTGAGCCCCCAGTGATCCGGACCCCCTCTGGCCTCTGCACCTCTTGGTGCCAGCCTGGAGCTGAACTGGACTCCATGGTAACTTAGACATCTTCTGTTATATTGAACTTCCAACTGCCTAACACAGTATCACTGCAAAACAATTCCTACTATCCATTAACACCTAAATGAGGATGGGTTCCCTGTTGAGTGCGAGTCCTCTCAAGGTTTCTTTCAATTACTATCTCAGAGAGTTTCAGCCTCAGCTGGCTCATCAAGAACAAATTGAACATTATAATTTATTTTCCTACATATTTTACACATTTCCATTATTTTCTTTTGATTTTCTAAAGCTACTTTGAGACAATGACCAGTGTTGAAATCCTATATAAATAAAATCTAATTAAATTGAATTGAATTGAATTCGTGGTGTAGTGGTTAGCACTGTTGCCTTGCACCTCCAGGGTCCAGGTTTGAGTCTCGTCTCTGTGTCCATGGAGTTTGCATGTTCTCTCCGTGCCTCAGGGTACTCCGGTTTCCTCCCACAGTCCAAAGACATGGATTAGGTTATTAGGTTAGGTTCATTGATATTCTCAAATTGCCCATGGTCTGTGAATAAATGTGTGTGGGTTTGTGTATGTCTCTGTGCCCTGCGATGGATTGTCACCCTGTCTGTGGTGTACCCTGCCTTGTGCCCTGTTCTCCTGGGATAGGCTCCAGGCTTCCTGCGACCCTGAATACAGGATTAAGCAGAATGTGGCTCCAAGCCACCTCAGCTCGGGTCTTCACAGACATACAGACTTCTTTAAAATGTTTGCATTGCACCATTTAAAATCTTTTACTGTAGCTAAGAGTCTCATCACCACATTGTGCACGAAGTCTTCTATAAAAGACAGTTTAGTTCAGAAGAAAATCCATCATAACTCCTCTCATATTTTGCAGTATTTGGCAGAATATTTGAAAGAAATATGTTGTTTTAAACTGGATTTAAATTATTGTCAACTTTTACTTTTAATGCCTGAAAGAAAGAAAAAAAAAACTAAACAATCAGCATTTACTTAAGCCAACAATGCTGCATACTCAGAAGAAGAAGAAAAAAAGTGCTTTGTTATGTTGTGTGTAGGGTTTTTGCTTGCATGGTTTGTTAATTTACTTGTTTTATGGGTCAGATCAGTTACAGTATGGCTTTAATAAAGCACATGCCTTATTGTGGAAGATATAGGGTAAGGTGCTTAGGACAGCAGACTAAACACCATGGTATTTTACAGCCTGTCAGCCCATGGAAGCCTGCAGTCTTGATGCAGGCTGAGCTTGTTCACTCATTTATAATATCTCATCCTGAAGCTTTGGTCCATTTCAGATTTGAACTCTATATAGCTTTGTAATTTAAAGTTATTTTCTTCTTCAGTATTATTATTATTATTATTATTATTATTATTATTATTGATAATCATCATCATCATCATCAATCATCATCATCATCATCATAATAATAATAATAATAATAATAATAATAATAATAATAATAAATAATGACAAAACTGAGATTCCTATGCAACTGCCTATTAAACTGATAATTCATTATCCATTCACAAAGAGACAACATATGTTTTGTTTTTCTATCCTTGTTGGGAAATGTAAATTTTTAACACATTTCAGTATGTCCTTGCATTATTGTATGTAACTGTTAAAGAAAGTAGTAAAAGAAGATCTAGATAATACAAATTATTTGTGAGTACTGGTACCTTTTTACTTTGTAAACAAAAGATATATGCAGTTCAACAGCATTAGACATATATACACACTTCATTTGTGTATATATAGCTGACGCACAAAAGCATTAAAACAATGCAATTAAATTAAACCAAATCTCATTTTCCCTTCTACCTGATAATTATACAATGATGGCTTTAAAAGTAAATTTTACTGATGGAATTAAATTATTTTAAACATAAGACGTAATACAGGTTAATTAAACAAAGTAGGTGACTGAGCCTTTAGTAGGGCTAATTTTATATATCAGAATGCTAGATTGATGTGTTATTTAAAAAGGACAGGGTACACTTCTTTTAAAGATTAATCCTGCTTTTACAGCCATGTTCTCAATTGCCTTCAGTGACTCAGACAAGTTAAACAAGAACAATTCTGCAACCATCATAAATCTTTCATTTTTCGGGCCTGTTGCCATGAATGCAACCTTGAGTATTAACCACAGAAAATCAATACAGCTTTAACTCATCAGCATCTGGGCAAGAGTGTTACCTTCAGAGGTTTCAATCTAGTTTGATTACCTATGTGACTCAACTAACAGTATCATGTTAATAGAACATGAGATGCTGAAACCACACCAAATAGACACTAAAAAAAACGTAGAAACCCAAAAAAGCATCTCCTGGAACCTTTTATCAAAGTTCACATTAAAATGCAAATCAATAAAAATAAAAATAATTTACCCTTAAAACTTAATAAAAATTTCCCATTAAAGTACTAAAATCCACCAGAACACTCATATATCTTTCCAACAGTAGTTATTTAATAATTCTTATTATGTATTAATAATGCATGATTTGATTTAACTGACAAAAAAGGGGCAACTTAAAGTACGTGTCTAACTTTGTTAAACATGTACTGTAAGAGCTGTTTCTTATTATTGTTATAATTGTTTTTGAAGTGAATAACATTTTCGTAATACTGTGCAAATATTTGAACTTAAAAAAACAGCATTGTTTATTAAATTACATTTAGTTGCAGGAAAGCAGTATCTTGGTATGTTATTTCTATTAAATTATCTTCTACAGTAAAAAAGAAAAACAATTCTTAAAAAATGAAAAGAAAAAAAGAAAAGAAAAGAAAAAAAATAATGAACTACTGAATACTAAAGCATTATACATAAGCAATCTGTTACAAATGGACAAAATTTCACAATTAAAATTTTTAACTTTTTTTTTTTTTTAGAGGTTTCTTTTTTCCATATGGACGCCAGTAATTCCACAATCATCTCTTCAGTAGAATCACTGCACATACTTCATATTCTTTTAAGTGACTTGCCTTTAGAACTAATTCTAAGTCATCATTTGGTTTGGATATAAGCATTTATGTTTTTATGTTCCCACAATGTAAAATATTCAGTTGTTCAGTAAATATGACAAAAATTTATGTAATTTTTACACACCGGCAAAAATAATTTGTATTAATTAATTGCTTGTTCTGTGCTAAATAAATTTGTAAAAATTCATATTATTTATTTATTTGTTTGTTTGCTTGTTTGTTTGTTGAAAGAGCTTACAAAACTCACTCACTTATTCACACATTTTGTCTATATTGCTTTATTCTGTGTACAGGTTTGCTCAACGTTTTACAAACTATTACAAATGGGGTGTTTTAAGTGATTCTTGCTTTAAGGCCTAAGGATGTACTTTTATGAAATGTTTTAAACAATCAAATGTTTGGTTAAATTTTTCTTTGTTTACCTGCTTTCTGTAATTTAATTAGGTTTTAGTAAGGTTTGTGTGCATGTGTGTGGGCACACATGTCAGTCTTTATCAAGACTGGTGTAAGTGCTTTTAGCCACTGGCATTATTTAAGGTCTTCACAGCCAATGAGTGTTAATGGAACTGGTCAAACGATGAGACGAAGGAAGTATAGCAGAGATCAACAGTAGAACAGCATGAGCCGCAGCAGTACTCCAAACAAGGACTTACTCATGTAGTACTCATGTAGTACATGCAGTATGTAGTTTTTCCCATATATTTTCTTGCCCAAATTTGACAAATGATATATACACATCACTTTACATGCATATGAAGTTTAGTAACATCCAATTCCTAATCTATAGGATTTAATATGATATTGGTCCAACCTTTGCAGCTATAACAGCTTCAACTCTCCTGGGAAGGCTTTTCACAAATTTTTTGAGTCTGTTTCTGGGAATTTTTGACCATTCTCCCAGAAGCACATTTGTGATGTCAGACACTGATGTTAAACAAGAAGCCCTGGCTCGCGGTTTCTGCTCTAATTCATCCCAAAGGTGTTCTGTCAGGTTGAGGTTAGGACTCTGTGTAGGCCAGTCAAATTCTTTTACACCAAACTGTCTTTATGGACCTTGCTTTGTGCAACAGGAAGAGGCCATCCCCAAATTGTTCCCACAAAGTTGGGAGGATGAAATTGTCCAAAATGTCTTGGTATGTTTAAGCATTAAGAGTTCCTTTCATTGAAACTACGAGGCTGAGCCCAACTCCTGAAAAACAACCCACACCAGTCCCAACATGACTGTGCACCAGTGCACAAAGCAAGAAGCTGTATATGTCATGAATACTGTAAAATTTGAATTTAAATATGCCATTAATAACCCAATAATCGGAGCCCAAAAGACTGCTGGTACTTAGAGGATGCATAAGCACAATAATAGAAATTTATAAAAATGTTTTAACAACAACATTATACAGTACATTTTTAGTCACCTTATTGTACTGTAAGTACCAAGAAAAAATTTTTTATCAAAGAAACAGAAAACTTCCTTGTGTGAGCGAGTTTCCTAATCAGATGCTAATGAAGGTCAATGTGAAATTTTGAAAGAATCCTAAAATGTCTCTATAAAATTCTTGACCTTAGTTACATAAGCATAAACTCTTTAAAGTTTTTAAAGCTCTCCTTAGAGACAGGTATGGATTTATATTCAGCTAATGATTTTTGGGTGTTTATTCTTGCAAAGTTGATTTCAGTACAGTGTCTTTTTTTCCAGCAGTGTACATCAACTAGGTTTTACAAAGAAAAGACTTAATATCAAATATTTTCTTTTTAATATTAGGTAGTTTCATCGGAAAAAAAAACATTAATTATAGTGCTCACAGAAAGCATAAAAATCACAGAACATAAAAGGATGAGCTCTAACTTTAATTATATAGTAAATATCATGTTATTAATTTTTTTCTTTAAGGAAATTTGTCAGGCTATCAGCTTTATTCTCCCCAACCCCCAACCAACCTGCCTACTGCACTGACACCAGCGTTAGCACTAATACCACCTTTAGAACAGAAATATATTCTCATGCCAAATCGATCTGACTGTAGCATTTGCTGAAGCGTAGGCTGATGCAATGGCAAGGTCAAAAGAAAAGTAAACGTAAAAGAAATCTCCAGTAAAGAAATACCAAGGTCTGATTTGTGTCAATAACTGACAGTATAAGGTGTTGGTGTAATACAATATTTTTTAAATCATTATTATTTTTATATATTATTGCAATTCTAAATAATAGTTGTCCTTGGCCAAGTATATCATTTATAATAGGATTTGTAATAAAACATGAAAGAATGTGCGTAGTTGTCGGTGCAAGTACCTCCTGAATGTCAGAGATGTACTCTATGATTCTGCTCTTGTCGACTAACGGTATCTTGGTCCAACCCAAATTGTTCAATCTCCACAAAACACACAAATAAGCATACACACAATTTAACTGAGCTGTTATTGTGATGCAATGAATGATCAGGAAAAAGAGAGTGCTTATCAGTTTTTTTTTTCTTTTGGAATCTGTGGAAATGGTTTCCCAAGCCTCATTCATAGAACTGGATCTTGAAATAAAAGCAGTATAAATTAGAAGGAAACTGATTCAGTCCTGCATTAACAACACAGGCCCTGGACGAATTAAATGTTTTTTTGTTCGATGGAACCACAATAAAGAAGAAACCAATTAAGAAAGTGGAAGAAGAAAATAGGGGGTTTGAGCTAGGACTGGCACCACACACAGAAGCTTACATTGACTCAGCCTGTCCTGGATAGATTAGTTTTCACAGCACTGGGCACAGTTCTGTCATGAACTGACAGTGGAGCTGGTTGTGCTGGTGAATCGTGGGGAAAAAACAAAAGCCTAGTTCCAGACACTGCATTGTCACCTTTACATGCAATCTGACAACTAGCAGATGTGCTGACAGAGTCCTATTCAGTATTATCTTTCCTCATCGTTAGACGATCTTATATGCAGTTCCTCTTAAATGTCCGTCTCGGCTCAGTTACTATGCCTTGCAACTGAATATAAAAGATCACTGTTACAGAAATCAAGGTTAAGTTCAGCTTCATGTAATTAATATGAAGATATTTTTTATGCTACTGCTCCAAAAGTGGTTTATTTCTATTTTGGTCTCAGTTGTGTGCTTGCTGATAATGAGCTTAACCAGGATAAGACAGCAGTTGGCACAGCTGTCATAATTATGTAGAGAATCATATTCTTTAGACAGATCACTTTGCCAAGTGAAAGGATCAGAGAACAGTTCTGTCTTTACACTCATTAAACACCCTCTGAGCACTTGTATTAATCACCCTTCTATTTACAAGCAATTATAATGTGTTAGACAATCACATACTGTACAGTATGTATATACAGTACATAAGAAATATAATTCAAAGCTATTATTTGTATCTGTTAAGTGCTTTAAATTTCCATATCTGTATCTGTGGTAATATTCGAAGCTTATCTAGGTGTAAAAAAAAAAAATTCTATATTAACTAACTATGCATCACAAACCATGTAAACACTGGAGAAGAAAACAGGGGTATCATCATGATGGGAAAATTCTGTTTCTGACAACTCCTCAACCTCATCTATATCTCAACTTCTTTTTCCTCTTTATCTTTTTATCCTACTAATACAGCTATTATTCTGGTTTGGACAAGCCCACCAATACATTTATTTGGTTCTCTTTTATTTCCAGTTCTAATAAATAATAATAGTAATAGTAATAATTTAAAACAGGTAATAAATTTACCTGTTTCATGTTGTTCAGCTTAACATCTGGCCACTTCCAGACACCTTCATATTCCATATCCCACTTATGTAAATTTTCTATTGTGTATGTTGAAAACACATTATCTCCTCCAGAAAATTCAATGTATAAATATTTTGTTATTTCCACAAAATAAACAGTTATTGTTTATACATTATACACACTGCCTGGCCATATATATCACACTCTAAGATTTTATTTGGCCACCTTTAGCTTTAACTACAGCAGACAATTTGGTGGCCAATTCATGTGTGAAAATGATTCCTCATGCTCCCATGACCACTTTCACAATTTGAGTGCTTGAATATGCCTGTGCCATTAGGGGGGAAAAATTGCATAATTGGATAACCTGTTCATTCAGTACTTTCAGTTGATTAGCTGACTTCATTTTATTGCCATCTAATGTTGCTGAGCCCAGACGTGACCAAAAGAACCAATCCCAGATCATAGCCTTGCATCCGGAGGCTTGTACAGTGGGCACTATGCATTACAGGCGCATCGCTTCATGCACTTCCAATTTACCCTGACACCCCCATCATTCTGAAATACTGTTACTCTGAACTCAGAGATCCCATTACCTTTTTCACTTGCTCCAAAGTCCATTCTTTATGTCCCTAGCAAACTGAAGCCTTGTTTTTCCCAATTAGCCTAACTAATGAGTTGTTTTCTTATAGACACACAGCTGCTTAGTCCTGTAAGTTGTCATCACATTGTGCATGTGGAAATCTTCTTACGTTCACTATTAAACATAGCCATGATTTCTATTGTCTATCTTTTACAACGCATCTTCAAGCATTTAAGTGATCATAGTGATTTTTTTAACCATATTTCTTTTACTAAGTTAGTCATTTATCACTATCCTTCCAGGTTTGATGCAAGCCAGTTTGACTCTTCTGAAATGCTGATATTTTGGCTAGGTAGTGTATATACAGTACCTAACTATGCATCATGTGAAAGTGAGAATTTCTAAATTGCAATAATCCAAATACACTTTTTCTTATTATACATACTGATGCAAACCACTGTGTAAATGCAATCTGAATAATACTATGACTATTAATAATAAAATTCTTATATTGTTTATTAGACAATGATATCTAACAATGCAAAATGCAGATGTACTTCTAAAAAAGGTTTGTGCTTTTTAAGAAGCATTATAAGGAAAATGGAGAACATGCTTTGTAGAACATGTGCTTTTCATTGACCAGTCAAGCCTGTGGGTGCTGTAGGAGATGGATGCTCAAACACATCAGCCATGTCACTTCCTATTCCACCAATAAAACTGAGGAATCCAAGGCCCTGACAGACAGCTCAAGGATTTATATAAAGCAGAGTGAAAACAATAAGATAGCAGTGGTTTATTTTAAACAAATATTTTGAAGGCAAAATCTTTCTTCATACAGTAGGATTAAACTCCATGTAATATTTATCCTACTGGAAATATTTAGTATATAATAACTTAAATACTTCTTCAGAAGCCATGTTTATCAATCAGGTCACATACAGTAAATAGTTCAGAAATCCTCGATAGTAAATAGTAATAAAAAAGTAAATGGAGGGCCGGAAATCTAGCCTTTACTAAAACAAAAAAATCATTTTAATATCTTTCAGTTGCTCTGTTTACAGGGCATCACAGGAAAGAAAATAAGAAACGAAAGCAGACCCACCACAGGAATCTATTGAAAACCTAACAGAGCAGGAGACACCAAACAAGTTTTTTAATTAAAGGAGAAAAAAATAAGCTTGTACATACAAACATGCCCTACAGCCCAAGGGTAATATTGTTTTGATATGAAATGAAGTCCTTAAACCTTGCAAATATTTAACAACACGTCCCAGACAGATATACACAGTGTTCATTCAGCGCACAATTCATCTGTGAAATGCTGTGCTGGTAAGTGCATCTGGGAGTGTTTTATTGCTTTTCCATTAGATGATACTGTATCGTATTGATCACACATTTTGGCAATATTTCCAATGTCAAGTGACCTGTTCTCTAGCCAATTACCCATGCTGAACTGGGTTACCCTCATGCAAGGGGAACTGGAATGGAATAGGTAGAGCTAGAATTACTGCAGTCTAGTGATATAGTTGGATGTGCAGCTGATAAATGAAGCAACTGTGTGATGGCACCACGTTAATATGGACCAGAAGGTTTGAGGGATGTTTACAGCACTTTGCAGCAATTTATGTGCTACTGTACAAAGAATTAAGGCAGTCCTGTCCAGTCCAGTCCAAAAGGGGTCCAACCCAGTACTAGCAAGGTGTACGTAATAAAGTGGCAAGTGAGTGCATAGGTTATAAATTATATGAAATTGTTTATGCTATTCTCTAGTTCCCAGCCCCACAAGCTCACTTCTACTTTCACACACTGTATACTATAATGTGATAAAAAGGACCCTTGACCAGGGTATGATATGGATTTCCTGCACTGTCTAGCAGGAAAGCACAAATTGTTCCTATAAACCTAGCCACTTTTGTATGGTTGCTGACGTTTTTCCATTGCCTTTGAAGCAAAAATGAGACAGCTGAGCTGTAAAGGATTACTTAGGGGAGAAAAAAAGCCTTTTCTGTAAAGCAATGACTTCGGTCTGACTTTGAAAAATTCATCCGTGAATCTCTGCATTCTCAGGCATTAAAATAAAAACTTAAAAACTTGATAGACAATCCAGTTTTATGTGGAATTGATGTGTAGATAAGGATATCTGTAAATCTGAGTGTCCCTGAACTGATCCAGATTAATGGAGGGACGTGCCATATTGACTAGCAGCTCCATATGAGACATGGGTTTTTCTCATTATCCTGACATCAGCATCCCTACAGCCACAGTGCCAGATCTGTGATTATAGGGATTTAGTTGGTCAGAGGAGGTTACACAGAGCATGTGTGTCAACAAGAAAATCTGATTTTTGTATTTGTCAAGCGCTTTCCAGCATGTCTAGCCTGACTTTCTTCAAATTCTTTATTCGCGTTTGCCTTAATTCTTCCCCTTCTTTCCTCCACATGCTGCACTGCGAACTGACCACTTCCTAGAAATATCCTTTACACTAGTCCTGTCAAGATACAGTATATCCTGCCATGTTTTGTCTGAGTACTGTACCCTTGCATTTCTGCAGAGTAAAATATGTTCACAGTGAGAATGTCTCAATGTGTCACTAGTGCTGTAATTTTCAATCGTGGTTGAATACATCCCAAGCTATTATGTCACATAATTCTATTAAACTAATTAAAACCAGATGGAAAGAATGTATTTGTATGTCACTCTCATTGAGTCATGATTTACAAAACAATAATTGGCCAAGCGCCATGATTGATATAAACATTGGTCAAATTAGTACATAAGTGTGCTTTTGTATGCCGGGTATTAGGAGGTACAATAGAGAAAAAGCCAGTGATCTGCTCTTGCTGAAACTCTGTGAGCAAAAGATAGAGGAAAGGCTTCTGTTAAAATAATGGGTTTCACCAGCCACTCATTAAGCTGTATGTTACAGGGCTACCGTATGCTTTAATTACAATAATCAATACTGTTGAAATGGCAGGATTGCCTCGCCTGTTTATTTTCACCCCATGGCTGCTTAGTGCTTCTAAGCACTATTTTCCCAACAAGAAAGGCCTCATTCAGTGCACAATTTTTTTCCAAGCTGCTGCTCTCTCATTATTTTCCTATCTGGATTTCACCTCTCCCTCTCTCTCTCTCTCTCTCTCTCTCTTCCTCTATCTATCTGCTTACTGCACCTGAATCCACCCACTCAAACATCTCTCACAGTGGAGGCTTCACCCTGTCTGTAGTTGTTCTTTCATTATGATAAAGACTATTTTTATCACATCTGTTATTTTTTCTGTTCTTATTAACAACACTTACACTAAATGGACCTAATGAGACATGTCATTATCAGGGGAAGTCTAGCTCATGACATAGGGGTATCAAATAATAATGTCCCACATGGGAAATCCAAAGCTTCTCATGCTGATAAATCCTCCAAGCGAAGTGTGTAAAAGGGATCATTATGAGGGCAACCAGCTGAAGTGTCTAGTGTATAAATCATCTTAGAACATGTTAAAATATAATTCTCAGATCATGTTACCATCAGTGGGAAGCATACAGCAAATAAGAACAAACTGACCTAATTATTATATTTACCTTTATCTTCAATGCATATATTACAGTAATGACAAATATGTTGTTACTTTATATTTTCTTTGACTGCAAGGTAATAATCCATAAAGTACCCATTAAGTGACTAATGGGGAAGTGATTTTTATATTGATTGCCTGCGAACTCTGTTCTGTAGCTCATAAGGCAAACATATAAATCTAATTTTGAAATTGCAATGTGTATCTGTAAATATCAGTAAATAATATATTTATTACACAATATAAAACATATAAAACCATGGAACAAAAAGACTTTATATTAAAACTTGTGTGGCTAATAAATCAGGTTGTTCAAAATGAAAATGTGCCACAAATACTGTAAGTGAATGTCTGCTTGTCCTAAACGTGTCTAAGAATAAACCAGTGTGGTGGTGGGGGGCATGTGGTTCTGATTTCTCTCTGATCAGGACAAAACACGCTCTGCACTCCTGTTGTGTCTCTGCTCCTGTGCCACTCCACATGATGTCAAATGTCGGTGCTGTGCTGCTAACATAAGACCAGTGGGGGGCAAGGGTGCAGAAAGACACTGTGGTTTTATGGCTTTAGAGCACAGTCATACAGTCTGCCACTTACTTAGTCTGTTAGTATAACAGCACCAAAGTAGCTTCCTTGTTTTTACTTACAGTATGTAGTTTCAAGTAATCACAAATTCTTTTCAAAATCCGAAGTTTTAATTATTTGATTTTCTAAATGAAGTGCTTGAGGGAAATTGTTACTTCACCATCATGTTCAGCCTTGAAGCCTGATTTATTCCTCTTCATGAGATCTGCAGACACACTACTGACAGCCATGTACACAGCTGGTTGCCAATGAATCTCTCCCATGCTGGGTTTTCCCCCGTGGCTCAGACAATCAAAGTACAACCATGATGTTCCTCGTGAGACTAGTCTTCTATCTCAATCAATTAAGCTGCCATATAGAAGTCCTTAAAGGAACTACACATATAAATATAATTTTTTAGACTATTCAAATACTAATTAGCAAGTATGTATTTTTAATATCCTTATATTAAATTATCACAATATCCTTGTATTAAAGTATTACAACATAACCGTAATAATGCTTTACTCTTACAAATGCATGACTGAAAGTATACTTGATAATATCCACGCTATTTGGATATTGTCAGTGAAGAGAGACAAAACATTTTGCAGATTCATACTGCATCATTTCATTTACGCTGGCTGTCCTCCATTTCAGACGAGTGTTGTCAGGGGACTGAATACTGAATTTAATTTCATAGCTTTATCGATTTCAGTCGGAAACTGTTCTCTTGAAAGTTATTTGTGCTGATGCCAAACAATGAACAGTGCTGCCCAAAATAAATTAATCACTGGATCATTTTTGACACATAAATGTTTCAGTTTGTGTTTTACCTTCATATAGCTGGTGCAGTGTCTGGGAAAAATCTGACTCAGTGTCATTCTGCAATAGAGAATGCAGGCATATGGATAGGCAGATTAGCATTTCAGTTAGGGTAGGTGTAGCCAGGTGGGAATAGTACATGCAATTTTTATGTACGCCACCAGATGGCACTGCCATTTGGGGGCACCCTTGGGGATACGGAGGGATACCTTCTTTGTCTTTCGGCTGTTCCCTTTCAGGGGTCGCCACAGCGAATCATCTGCCTCCATCTAACCCTATCCTCTGCATCCTCTTCTCTCACACCAACTACTGTAATTTCATGTCCTCTCTCGCTGCATCCATAAATCTCCTCTTTGGTCTTCCTCTAGACCTCCTGCCTGGCAGTTCCAACCTCAGCATCCTTCTACCGATATATTCACCATCTCTCCTCTGAACATGTCCAAACCACCTCAATCTGGCCTCTCTGATTTTATCTTCAAAACATGTAACATAGGTTGTCCCTCTGATGAACTCATTCTTGCCCAAGGAGAACCTCAACATCTTCAGCTCTGCTACCTCCAACTCTGCCTCCTGTCTTTTCTTCAGTGTCACTGTCTCTAAGCCGTAGAGCATCGCTGGTCTCACCACCATCCTGTACACCTTTCCTTTTTTTTTCTTACTGATACTCTTTAATTGCACAACACACCTGACACTTTTCTTCACCCATTCCAAGCTGCCTGTACCCGCCTCTTTACCTCCTTTCCACACTCTCCGTTTCACCTGCAGTCCTGCACCTTCTTTACCTCTGCTCCCTGTAGCCCAACCGTTCCACTTGGGTCCCTCTCATTCACACACATGTATTCCGTCTCTATCTTTAATCACTTTAACCTGCTGCACATCCTTCCCATCTCTACTTCTCTACCTGTACAGATCCACCTCACCCTCCTTACTATCCAATCTAGCATACAAGTCCTTATATGCTCTTTGTTTGGCCTTTGCCACCTATACCTTCACCTTACGCTGCATCTCCCTGTACTCATGTCTACTACTGTACCTTCAGGCCTCTGTGTCCCACTTCTTCTTAGCTACAGTAACCTCTTTCTCTGTTTACACTCTTGTACTTCCTTGTTCCACCACCAAGTATTTTGTCCACTTTGCCCTTTCCTGATGGTACACCCATGAAGTACCCTCCTTCCTGTCTCCCTGATTACATTGGCTGTAGTTGTCCAGTCAACTGAAAGCACCTCCTGACCACCCATAACCTGTCTCAACTCCTCCCTGAAGACTACACAACATTCTTCCTTTCTCAGCTTCCACCACTTTGTCCTCTGCTCTGCCTTTTTCCTTTTCACCTTCACGTCATCTAACTCACCTCAGAATTTCTCTTTCCCTTCTAAATCACATCCTGTCTGTGGGGCATAACCACCAACAACATTGAACATCACCCCTTCAATTTCCAGCATTACCCTATCTGATACTCTTTTCATCCCTGAAAATTCCTAACAAACTCCACTTTCAGGATAACTCCTACTCCATTTCTGTTCCTATACACACCATGGTAAAACAATTTGAACCCTGATCCTAATCTTCTAGCCTTGCTACCTTTCCACCTGGTCTCCTGGACGCACAGTATATCCACCTCCCTTCTCTGCATCATATCAACCAACTCTCTTCCCTTCCCTGTCATAGTCCCAACATTCAAAGTCCCCACTACCACTCCTAAACTCTTGCCTTTCCTTTTCTCTCTCTGCTTTCGAACATGCCTTCTTCCTCTCCTTTTTCAACTTATAGTAGCCCAATTTCCACCGGCATCCTGTAGTTCAACAGCACCGCTGGCAGTCGTTGTTTACCTGGGCCACAACCGATACGGTATGGAAGTAATATCTGTGATTTGCATCCTCGATTTGGCAAATGTTTTACATCGGATGCCCTTCCTGACACAACCCTCTGCATTTATCCAGACTTGTGACTCGCACGAGAAGAGTCCCTCAAAAGTATTTTGGGAAATTTTTGCATTCATTGTTGTAAAGTACATTTTATACAAACACTGTGAAATGTTAGATTGTTGACAGTGGAATTTGTCATTTCTTTTGTTTTATCAGGAAGAGCCACTACAGTTATTTTCGTATGTCTTCAATGAACAGTATTTTGTTTTGTTTTTTTATTTGCTGTTTGGTACTAGCAATTTTGGTTAATTCTCAATTTGAAATTTATTTGTACTAGAAGCTGAGGCTCAGTTGTGCAGCCTCTCAGGTTGAAGAACGTGTTGGGACTGTGCTTATAGGGGAGAATTCCCTAACACTTTTATTTTATTGAACCCCAAAAGACATTACTGTGTCCTGTGCTGGTTCATTTTCGCCAGGCTACATACAGTAGGTAAGAACTGCTCCGTGGTCTCAAACGTGATACAGTGGGTAAAAAAATACTGGCCATACAATACATTGCCACTGCTTTTGCTTTTTGTTTCAGTCCTCCTACCAAGTCATATACATTATTGATTCGAATTGAGTGTCTTTAGAGTTTTACACCTCATAAAGTAACAAATGGTTATTTGGATGCCTCCCCAGACATTCATTTATATCCTCCTGCATCCTCACTACTAGTTTAATGCTTAGAAATAAACTTTATGGAATATACTATCTTTATGGAATCAGCAGATACTCGAGTGTTGTTAGTTTTGCTTTAGTCTTGTCCTCAAAACTGAGCCAATGGTTCTTCTTTTTTGCGGTTTGTGGGTAATCGACTCCCATGCTCAGTCTCTGTCCGTGTGCATTACTCATATAGTCAACATCCGTGCGCACATATAAGCAATGTGACCACGTGTGTGTGTGCATGAAGCATTTGTTTTTTTATATTTTGTTTCCAAGTGTAGTGACACTTAGTAACTGTACTGCAACAATAACTGCGAAAAACTGGTAAAAAGGCTGTAGCAGTGCGGGAGATGAGTCCGGTAAATCCTGAAAAGGAAGCAAAAAAAATATATCATTAGATAGGTCCCTTGTTAAAGTCACAGAAAAAGAAAAGAAGTATGTGTGTGTGTTTGTTTGTGTGTGTGTCCTCCCCTCTCTGGTCTCCTTTACACCAGCCAAGATTCTTTTCAAAGGTAAAGTGCAGGTTATTTAGTTTTATTTACATAATATTTTGCATTAATCATTTTTGCATTGTGGATTGAATCATCTAAATTTCTGAAATTTCTTATGGGAAATTTTGCTTTGATAAACGAGTGATTTGGATTACAAGCATGTTTCTGGAATGAATTATGCTCTCAAAGTTTAACTGTATCGTGTTTTATTATGGTATGATTATATAATTTATCATATATATATATATATATATATATATATATATATATATATATATATATATATATATATATATAAATGATATATATTTATTATCTAATGTTATAATATTATTTTTGTGATTACACTCTTCTTGCCTTATCCACAAGTATGGTGAATAGATTCTTATGTCTTTACCATCTCTGACACATGGCCATTATGTTTCCTGTAAAAAAGAAAATAAAAACCCAAATCATTTTTAACTAAAATCGATTTAAAATAAAAATCAATGATTTAGGTGCTTTGAGCATAATACATACATTTATGTTTACAAATTATTGCCCCTCTTTTAATAAAATGTGTTTTGGTGTAAAAATACAAATAAAATAATCAGATCATTGTGGTTCTTAGTATTAGGCGACTACAACCCCAGACAAACAACAATATGTAACTTTTTCCACTGTGCCATCATTTATTTTACAAAAATAAATAATTAAACATCTGGACAATAATAAATACCCACCTTTAGATCCACCAGTTATTGCTGCTCAATAACTAGAAGTAATAACTTTGTCAGTCTCTCACAGCATTATAAAGAAATTTTGAGCTTACAGCATTGCTTCAATTCAATTCAATTTTCAGCCATTCTGATATGGATTTACTGATGTGCTTCAAACGATTGTCCTGTTGCATGACCCAAGTTAGACCAAGCTTTAGCTGTCAGACAGATGGAATCACATTTGCCTCTAGAATGTTTTCTTATACAGAGGATTTTATGGTCAACTGATTTAGGATTTCATGGTCAACTGTAATTTTCAAATTTTATTTGTCACATACACAGTCATACACGGTACGAAATGTAGTGAAATGCTCCAGGCCTGTAGGGAGATGTAGCTTTTGTGGGATTGGGGACGTTCATTTGTGAATAATCTTTTACACTACAGAATGTTGAACTCCAAATTTGGAAATGATTTTATAACCCTTTCCAGATTTATTTACAGACTTAGGCCATTGCTAATGGTTTTTTTTCTTGGCATTGTTTTTACACACATTTGAATGCTCCAGACCAGCAAACTGCCAAAACCTCTGGCTTTAAAGAGGTCTGGGCACCTGCTAATGATTGGCTAATCAAGGGCTGATGATAAGCAGCAACTTGATACAACTTACTTTCTTAAATTATGTGGGGTTTTTTTCATTTGTTGTTAAATCAATAATAGCATTGTAAAAAATAAGTTATATGTTATTATTCATATGAGGTTGTATATGCTTAATACTAAGACCTACTGTCATCAGATGATTTTTATTATATTTTTACACAAAAAGACATAGAATTAAAGGGGGAGGTCCTAACTTTTGAACATGACTATAGATGTACTAAGATATTGGATTGTTGCTTATGACCACAGGCAGTGGATGATTAATTGTAGCTAGCTAGCTAGCTAGCTAGATAGATAGATAGATAGATGTACTAAGATAGATCCAAAGTACAAAGCAATATAGGTATCAGTGGTTTACATTGTTTAGTGGTGCAGTATACAGTTTAGAAGTGTTATGGTCGTGGGAAAGAAGCTGGACCAGAATCTGCCTGTTCTGGAACAAATGTGTCTTTGTGTGACATTTGTGGGAGAATTGTCTGATGATGTTGTATGCTCTGTGAAGACATCTACTGTGTTTAAGGTGTTCAGTGGCTGGTAGTTGGGGGCCATTGGTGTGCTGGGCGATTTTCACTACCCCTTACGGGGCTTTCCTTACCTGACAGCATGGAGCTGCCATACCAGACGATGATAGAGTTTGTCAGAATGCTCTCAGCGCTAAATCTATAAAAGCTTTCTAGTATCTGGGTAAATAGATTAACTTTTTTTAGTCTCCTTAGGCAGTAAAGATGCTGTTCTAGAAGCAAAGTGTTACAGTGCCAGGACACTCTGACATGTAGACACCTAGGAAATTGAAACTGGGGAAACCTTCCACTTCTGTTCAATTGCTGTAGAGGCGAGAGTGTCTGGTGTTTTTTCATATAATATAAATGACGTTGAGTGGTGAAGCAAAGTTAGGGCTTTATGTCATTTTTCCAGGTGGTGTCAGTATTATAGGCTGTTGTGCTATTGTGACATTCATATTCTGTGTTTGCCAGTTAGTTTCAAATAATAGGTGCAAGTTAAAATAAATTAGCCAAAACAAAGTGTGTTGCACAATAATTGGCATATTTGCTTCGTTTTTTTTCCCCCATTAAAAAGATAGAAGAACCATTGTTACAGTACATAATTTAGTGGATATTTCAATTTAAAACATAGTGGCGTTTGAGTAAAAAAGCCAGCTAAAATAGAAATACTTAAGTAAAGTACAGATACTTAAAAAAATGAATATGTACATTTACATTGTATTGTCCACCACTTGAAAATACAGTGCCAACAAGGAGTGTTTTTGGTCTGCAAGTGTTTTTGTTCTGCACCTATCTTATGTAGGTAGGTAATACAGTATGTGTTCCATTTCAAATAAACATGTACTGTAAATATATGCCAGAAGATTTCCCAGCAGAAGATTTCCCAGAGCATCACACTGCCTCTTCTGGCTTGCGTTCTTCCTATAGTACATCCTGGTTCCATCCATTCCCCAGGTAGGCAACACACATGCACCCAGCTCTCCACATGATGTAAAAGAAAATGTGATTCATTGGTCACCTTTTTTCATTGATTAAGAGTCCATGGTCTGTTGTTTGTTAGGTGCTTTGGTGGTGGACAGGCATCTTCAACTAACTGGTTTGCAGCTCCATACACAACATTATATGCATGCTATGCATTGTGTGTTCTGACATCTTTCTATCATTTCCAGCACAAAATGTTTTAGCAATTTGTGGGACAATGGCTCACAGGCTAACCTTCCTCTGACCATTTTTGGAACACCACACAAGACCTGCTGTTTTGGAAAAGCTGTCTAGCCATCACTGGATGTTGTCAAAGTCACTCAGGTCCTTACATTTACCCATTTTCTCTATTTCCAACTGATTTGGGGGAGTACAGCCTGTTCACTTGCAGCCTTATATATCCTATCTCTTGACAGATGCCATTATGTGTGTGTGTGTGTGTGTGTGTGTGTGTGTGTGTGTGTGTGTGTGTGTGTGTGTGTGTGTGTGTGCGAGAGAGTGAGAAACATAGTTTTTTAGTGCAGAACCTAAACCTCAGTCAGCAGGGGCACAGTAGTAATGTCTGACACAAATATTACTTATTTTATTTTCATAAACATTCTTAATTTCTATATAGCCTATATAGCATTCTATAGATTTAATACTGTTTAAATATACCACCTCCTGACTGAGAATCACTTTCTACACTTGTAAGAAATGATCTACAGACATGGTGTATTTTGAGAATATTATTCCATGACCCCATGGGATTTTTGCTTCTACAGCATGTGTTTGTTTGCTCCATGTGCACCTTCATTGCCATGGAGCTCCCATTGGCTCCAAGCCTACACTTAACACACATGTACACAGGGGCCATGGCACACATTCCAAGTACCTTATAGGTCTCAGAGTATGGTAGACTGATTTAGACTAGATGGTATAGATTAGAATTAGAAATGCTACTGGTGAATTCGTCAATGTTATAATAGATAATATAAATATAATATGCAGAATATTAGCATTGTCATTAATATGTGACTATGTCTTCTTTTATCTAAACTAAAAATGTTAAATGCCAAACACTACCTACAGTATATTTTATCCTTCATGGCCTCCATACTAATCTTTATTATGACACAATAATGAGTGCCACAATAAAAAAATAAAAAAAAAACACAATTGCCATATTTCTCAATGTTTTAGAAGGTGTAAAGCAATTGTATAGCAAGGTGTTTTTGATGTGCAGAATTTGGGGTTGATATCAAAATATGACTACGAGTTGATAGATTTGAATTTCAGCTTTTATTAGCCTTAATAAGTATTTACAAATAAACCTTTTGTTTGAACCCACCCTCTTTCCAAGTGTCAGAAATATTGGAGTAAGACATCCAGATAGTCTGTGAATGTGCGTGTGAATGTTAACCAGAGGTCCTACTACAGTCATAAAAAATGGGAATAAATACAATAGTCACCACTGGCCTCCAGGGCCTCCTAGAAGGATTGATGTATTACATGATATAATGTAAACCACTTATCTGCAAAAAGAATATCAAAGATAGAATTTGCAAAGAAATATATACTACAATAACCAAAAATAGTTGTAACAAATAGTAACCTTTACTAAAATGATGGACTAAAGTGTAGAGGAAGAAAGAATCTTTTCATGATCAAAAAAATACAAGCTCGTTAGTGAAGCACGCTGAAAGAAGGGTTTAAAAAAATTGTAATGTGGTCAAAGTTGTAAAAGTCAAAAGCTAACATTGCGCTGTTTCCATTTTGCTATTCTTAGTTCTTTTATGTAAACTCTGCATACAATACTGCTGTGTTGCTAGACTTTCTAATTTTTGCCTATAAAAACACAAATAGCTGCCAATTTGTGCGCAAATTAAGAAAGATTTTTGCACGTCTGCTTTTTGTAGTCTTGGGTGTTAGTAATAGATTTTTTTTTCTTCAAGACCTTTATAAGGGTCAATACATTGTTTTGCAATGCAATACATTGCAATGCTTAGTACGAATAAACACGACATCTATGCCTAAAATAAAATTCTGTCCAGTCAATTCTGTTCATGCAGGTCTTTTATCTCTTATTTATTTTGTGATAAGGCCACAATTCTTTTGCAGTGTTCCTTTGTGTCTGGGTATGCTCTACATCCAGATTCATCTGGAGTGTGAACAGAGACACCACCTTAAGTGGGAGATCCATCACACATTCACACAAGAGAAATAACAACGTGTGAAGATTACACTGTTTACAGTAACAGATAAGTCCTTCTTCTTCTTTACCACGCAGGCTATTATTTAGTACCTGTCATAACACTCCATCATCCAGCCACCTGGGAGTTTTAAGGCTTACACCTACACACATACACATACACACACACACACACACACACACACACACACACACACACACACACACACACACAGAAGTCTCTATCATGTGAGGCTGTGTTTTCTAAATGTTGTTCTCCTGCAGCAGGCTAGAGCGTGCATGGATCCAGGTCCTTTTCACTTATTAGGGTTACTAGGTGCCTGAGGAATAAAAATCATGAGTTTCATGATAAACAAGCTTGTTGTGATTTTCTTTTTTATAGACATACATCTTTATATGGACTGCACAAAAACAAAAAACCATACTAAATGACTTGTGTTGCTAAATAGTATAGTTTGGAGAAAAAAAAATATCTGCTACAAAAAGCATAAAGATAAAGCAAAAAGACTCTTGCTTTTCTCAGTATATCTTTCTCCTATGAATATGATGTTAAAGAACTGTTTGTATCATATACTGTACAGACATATGCTATATATGTATATTCACTCAATTATATATTTATTTATTTATCTATTCATTTATTATCCCAGTGATTGGTGATTTTGAGGTTCTGTGTGTGTGTGTGTGTGTGTGTGTGTGTGTGTGTGTGTGTGTGTGTGTGTGTGTGTGTGTGTGTGGCTAAACTGTGTAACACCATTCAATCGAACTCACTATTTTTCAGGATCTTAAACTAGTTACAAATCAATAAGTTATTTGATGTGTTATTATTGTTTCTTGTCAATTTCTAGCACTTGATTTGTACTTGACTTGCTGCCATACTGTGCACATTGAGATCATAGACAGTTTATCCATTTTAAAATGAGTGTAAATTGTAATGAAATGTGGGAAAACTCAAAAAGGTCTGAAAACTTTCTATCAGCAATGTATTTTTTATCCTTACATTTTTGATTAGATTGCAGATTGTTTTATAAAATCCAGTCAGATCAAAACGTGTTCTTTCTTCGCTTCTTCTTTGTTGTTGTTTTTCTATTCATAATTTTCTTTTTACAGTTTTAAAGAAAGTCTTGCCATAGTTAAAAATAAATAAATACACACACACACACACACACATATATTATTTTTTATTTTTTATTTTTTTTGGTCTCAGGAGGTTAATACCTAGAATTAATTTTAACAGTACTGCAATTTTATTCTTCTAATGTATACTGGATACAAATGTATTATAGTGAAAGGTCCTCATTTGCCTGTTCACCTTGAAATTACAATTAGAGCATTACTCAGCTCATGTTATGTGGCATGTCCCATGCAGTTATAATAATTCTGATCCGGTGTCAGTGGTGAATTTTAATTCGCAACACCAAGGACAACAAGTTCAGGATTCTGTAGGGTAAACTGCCTGACATCTGCTAAAAGCACAAAGTTTTTGCCATAATCATCAGATCTGTGTGCACCTGTGTCCCTTTGTGTTTGTGTTGAATGAGAATATAAAGTGAGAACACAAAACCTCTGCTTTGCACATGAAACAGCGGCTAATATAGAGACTTCAAAGGAAGCTTTCAATCAAATGTGCTCTGTATTGTATTATGTTGCTTCCATAATTAAAGTCGACACACTGTTCTATTCACTGCCCTTTCAACACGGCAAGCTGTGCAGAGACACTTCAAGCAAACGCCTGGTTTTGTAATATTATATTACGACGTCAGCGTTTGACCGCTGTGTATTAACAACAATTTTATAGTTTTTTCAGTTGTTGGTCTCAATTTTATGCAGATTTACTATGAACTACTCTTGCCCACCTCCTCTCTACAGTATATGTATCTGTGAATATGTATCTGCACTGAGAGACAGACAGATAGATGGTATGTACAGTACTGTACCACCTATGATTGTTAGATAGTACAGTAGTTTTTATTTTCTATTCATAAGCAGGTTTTCTATCCATGTAGTGAGGCACAAAAGGAGATGAATTACAGGAAATAGCTGCCTTTAGCATGCACACACACACACACACACACACACACACACACACGCACACACACACATTTCTCGACACATGAAGTACTCTTCCTAATAATTTTACAAATTCTTCTCCAGCAATTACCCTAAATCACTATCATTATACTAATCTAGTTTCATCTAATATCTCTCTCTCTCTCTCTCTCTCTCTCTCTCTCTTCTTCACGTATACCCCATTTTAGGAGACACTCTTGAAATATTTTGTTGTCTACTTGGCCAACAATTGCTCATGCAAGGGAAAGCACTTACAAACTATTTTGAAGCCAGTAAAAGTTAAAACATGAGTACAGTAACAGATTTTTTTGTAACAGTCTTTTCCGTTGATATTTTATGACCAATTTGTGTTCATTCAATGTATATTAAAAATGTCTTCTGGCTGTGTTTGAAGGCATCAATAAATTAGTTAACCTAAAAGGCATTTCAACAAATAAAAGGTTAACACTCCCCCATTTTTGATTGTGTTGATCGATCCTTATATAAAGTATGAAGGCAATACAGTACATTTTAGAGATCTAAAATTCAATTTGCAATATTTATTCCCAATAGCCACAACAATCCTGATCTGACTTATTTCATTGAGTACAGTAAAACTGCAGTCATAAAAGCATATTTTATTCAGTCCTGTAGGATTAAAATCTCTATCAGATTTTATACATTCCTTTTTTTTTATTGAATTATAAAATTACTAAATGAATTTTGTCTAGCCAAGAACTGAATAAATGAGTGCAGCCACAGTAGTTTGCTGTAAGGGCATGTGCTCTTATCTATTACTGTGCATCTAGCAACTAATTATAGACTAATTGATACCCTGTGAATTATCCAAATTAAGGTTCTAGTGTTGCCAACCTTATAGCAAAATCAAATGCTTCCATTTGTATGCCTGTACCACCTACACTTATATTCTGACATCATGAAACATATTTGACATGTGATGTAATCTTAAGGATAATACAGCAATAGTCCTAATATTTGTCATTTCACCTCCTACTATGGAAAAGCTAAGGTCTTTCATCTGTCCTGCTGCACTGTGCCTCATGAGGCTCTACGGCGTAGAGAAGCCCTTCTTTTCATACAAAGTGAAGAGAAGTAGCAGGGAATTTAAATGGCGGTATCTACAGAATCCACATTCTTATATTTGTCCTTCAGCTTCTCTGGGTATGCAAAGAGCCAGTCCCACCTGTCCACCCACGTCAGGCTCAGGCTTAAGGAGCTTACTCAGTTGGTAACTGAACGGAAAGTTTGTTCTTTCCCCGAGACAGATCTGAGAGGTAGGCAAATAAGGGAGGAATTAAGTTTTTTTCTGAAGACATGGTGTTCCCAAAACAGCACGGTGCTGATGGCAAGAGCAGAAAGTTCTCAAGAGCACTTGAGAATGTTTACTGCACACCTTTGAAAAGTTAGTGTTATGTGTGCATGATGCACTTGTTTCTTTTTATCTGAATAAATCTTACCTGGGCACTGTGAATGAATGAACTTTATATATTTCCATATTTTTTTTTAAATATGAAAGCAAACCTTTCATATTTTTGGATACTTTAAATTGAGCATTGCATGACTGGAATATAAATTTAAAGTGCTGGACTATTATAATATACTGTTACTCTTTAGCAATGACCTCTTCTTGTTTTATGGATATATAATTAATATAATTAAATATAATTCATTATCTGCATTTCATATATCATACAGTATCTTTCTTTATTTTATGGGCAATAAAAAATATATCTATAGACACACAAATGCTCATTGATTTTTTGGATTCTCCTTATGGCAGGCAGGCATGCCCATGTGTAAGCTAATGATAAGCAATAGGGGCCATGTGGCAGGGAATAAATGGATCTCTTACTGCATGTTTAAAAGATCAGCCACTTGTAATATAATTCTTATTTGTTACATCAGGTAAGAATAATATAATGAGGTAACCCCAGTATGAAAGTATGTTTTTACATATCATTCAAAGTTAATAAATTAGCATATAAATAGTTAATACAGCAGGTTATATTAGTTATGCAATAAAGCTTTACCAGCTTTATAGGTGTTTTATTTGTTTTTTATTTTATTATTATGATACTTATGATACCAGGCAATATGCCTGACCTTTATTATATTGCAATTACTAATATTTGATTATTATTAATTACTTAATATTTCATTTAGAAACACTATGAAATACTGTGCTCAATGTGAAGTTAAGCTCTATATAATTTAAGAACTTTTTGCATAGACATTACTTTAGTGTAGCTCTAATATAACTAGCATAAAAAGCCTTATCATACAGTAGACATTATTTAAGTGTAAGTTAGTCTTTTATTTTTTGTTCTGTAAACTTCTGACTTCCTCTATGAAGCAGAGTTACATACTGGACCTTTAAAATTAGGAGCATTAATTTGTGCATTATTATTACTTCACATATAAAGTATTAAAATTATTTTAGCAATCATATAATATCAACCATTAAATCAATCTTTATTCCTATAGTACTTAAAAAAAACAAGTTGCTTGACACAATAAAGTTAAACCATACCTATATACAAATATACATACATATATACAAATATAAAATAAACAAAAAAATCTTTAAACAGATAAAAGAGCAACTACATCCAAAGTCCAGTTTCAAAGAGGGTCAGCTCAGTAATCAAGCATATGAGTTCTGCCCAAAAAGTATCCAGTCCAGTCATTTAATGATTGCAAGGCATGTAGTAAAGTCTTAATTACACTTCTAGTTCTTGCACTGTCATTCACCAAGCTTTGTTGTTTTTAACACTAGAGTACATACACGTTCAACATTCTCAGGTGCTCTGCTTGTTGCAGGCCTTCCAGGACGTGGATCACTTTCAAAAGATTCTTAACCATCTTTGATGTGTTTGTGCCACGGTTTGTATGTAAGCTGCACGTATTGCATCATCCCTGAAAGCATCCTAAATTATTAAAATAGTTGCATGAAGGAATGTTAAAACTTATGTAGATTTATTGCTCTACTTGCTAAGTTATTTTGAATACAATGGCCATACAATGATACACATTCTCACACTTCAATGTCTACCACCTCACTGACTAGTAAAGTAAAGCTTTTATTGTTTATTGAGTCCAGTTCTCCTTGGATGTCAGATTACATTGATGTTGCACAAACCGCTCTTGTTATGTTAACAATGGCTGGACTTTTTCCAGACTAACTTCATATATCCAGTGAAAGGGCATTCCACAATTTGGGATCAGCGACATAATAATAAACCTTTACCTAGTGTAGGCACCTTTAAAGGATACTGACCAAAAGATCAGCGCTCGATCATACAGTTTAAAGCCTTAAAACCAAACATCAACATCTTAAAATCAACTATAAAATGCACTGGAAGCCAAAAAAGGGAGCGGATAATAGGCGTAATATGCTCCTATAAGCATGATATTAATGATTAATATATGAGGGATGAAGATTAAACTACAAAATAAAGTATTAATAAGAAGTTCATGTTGCCAAATACCCACTGTACTCACTAGTCCCTGCTCAGTACATGCACACTCATCGAATCAGGGTCTCATATCCTGTATGCTGCTCCACATAAAGCCTTATTAGTAATTATATTATTTACAATCAAATGACTGTGAAATATATTAGAAACATTTCATCAGATTTTAAAGCAAAATATAAAATATTTTTCAGGTTACTATAGCCGCACATGACAGAACACAAAACATACTCCATTTATTTATGTTATATTATGTTATATATTGCACTATAATGCAATTTGTCTTTTAGTTAGCAGCTTGGCTAGACCACTCTTTCCCTAATACAAACCAGCATTAGTCTCGGGTCATTAAGATTATGAATGTACTGTATGCAGATTCACTGGATGCTATCCATTACTGTGCTTTTAACTAATTGCACATTTTCCAAGTCACTCATTATAAGAGTTCTGCTCAATGATTAAATGGAAATGTTCAATTGAGTACAACCTGACAGACATCTAATACGTGCAGTGGTGTGTGATATGAATGTGTGGTTTGTGATATCAAAACTCATGATATCAAAACTCACTAACAAACGTTTTGGTAAAATTTATAAAATGATTATATTTTTTAAATGTATAAATGATTATTTTGATTCAAACAACATGAAAACAAACAAACAAACAAACAAAAATTACAAACCAGGGACCATTGACTCTGTAGTTCTTTCAGTTCAAGATCTTTTACTCTTTTTCTGTTTATTTATTCACACTCAACTTCTCTATAACTTAACTCATTTATCAGCAGTAAAATCTCATTTCCTGTTTGTCTTTTAATGCAAATGGATGCTTAGTCATTTTTTGCGTTTTAGCCTGGCTCATACAGCATACTAAGGCACAAATTGAAATCATACCCATACATTCATCTTCTATTCACCGCATGCTCAAAATGCCTAACTGGAAATCTAATTCTTGATGATATAATAGAACAAACATTAAGATTGATTTGTGCTGCATTACACAAATATAATTTTTATATTATCATATTAGTTTCTAAATATAGGAGTTATATAGCAGCTATGTCAACATCTGTAAAATAAACTTTTGAAAGTTTGTGTATTACTGCATTGCATTACACACCCCAGCATACAGCAATCAGCCATGACATTCAATGCAAAAATCTGATGCCCAATGTTGTGTAGGTTCCACTTGTGCCAGCTGCACAGCTTTGACCCATAGGGGCAAGAATCCACAAGACCCCTCACAGTGTGCTGTGATGTCTGGCACCAGGACATTGGTAGAATTTTCTTTGGGTACTATGGGCTGTGGAGTGGGGCCTCCTTGGGGACTTGTTTCTCCAGTGCATTCCATGGGTTCTCACTCACTGTCTATAATGCTTTATTCTGTATTCAGTGTCGCAGGGGGCCTGGAGCCTATCCCAGGAGGCTTAAAGCATGAGACAGGGTGCCAATCCATCGCAGGGCACACACACATACACACACACTTACACACTCATTCACACACTATGGGCAATTTTGGAACACCAATTAGCCTAATCTGCATGTTTTTGGACTGTGGAAGGTAACCTGGAATATCCGGAGGAAACCCATCGAGCATGGGAAGAACATGCAAACTCCATGCCCGCAGAGATGGGAATCGACCCTGGTCGGGAATCAAACTCGGACAATGGAGGTGCAAGGCGACAATGCCAACCACTACACCACCGTGCCGTCCCCATTTGTTCTTAATTAGCAAATTGGGATTTGAGAAGTTTGTAAGCTGGTCTTCTGGTGCCTTTCTATTGTGGCTAGCCTTTACTTTTTTGGCAAACTGTGGTGCATTGGCTTTTCTTTGAGATCGGACTGGATAGGCTAGCTTTTGGTCCCCACGGGCACAGATGAGCCTTGGTTCTTCATGATCCTGTCAACATTTTATATTATAAATGTAAATGGCTGATTTATTTTTAACAAAATTTATCATTATTCCAACACCTGTTACCACAAAGCTTGATCTTAGCCAATAACTCATTGCTCCACTAGAACTATTTTAGCTTTTAGCTCATTTCCTGTCAAGTGGAAAAAGAAAATGCTGTTGAAATGGTTTCAAGATAAATGCTTTTCTATAATCTAATATACTTAGTACATGTAATTATTTATAGTGTTTTCTATCTAAAAATGTCGTTCTTTATCCAAGAACAGATAAAGAGAAATTATATCCATTCAACATACAAGGTACATGTTATATGAAATCTAAAAAAAGAAAAAATAGCTTAGGGTTTTTCTATGAGATACTATTTGTGGCGCTACTCTAGTGTTTTTCCATCTGGAGAGAGGCTTCCATAGAAGCAGCTGCATGTCTATTGATATCTTTGTCAGTATTTCAGTGAAATTTGCATCATATTAATCATGCACCTTCACTGCAGATAGGATATTTAAATGGTTATGCATGAGATGCATCATATAGAGAAGTTGCTGTTGAATTTTCATTTGTTAGCTGATAACGCTATGTGGCATCATGATCCCTTTACAGTATGAAAATGTATAAATTGTTTAAAGATGCAGCTGTAACAGATGCCAATGTAATAACATCCCACAAACATAATAAACCACAAATTTTAATCTAATAACCACACAAACTTAATACATTTTTCACAATTGTAATAATATATTTGTGGGAAAATATTACAATTTTGATAGCTGAAGATTTTAACCTTTCCACAAATGTAACAAATCCCCGCAAATCTAATAGATATTTATTACTTTCATGGGATTATTACATTAAAGATGTAAACTAATTTTAGTGCATTATTACATACATTACATGCAGTTATACTGTTTTCAGGTTTATACAAAAAAGTTTGTATAAATGATTCAAACAGGGTCATACTGTATGCAATACTCTTTTTACATATTCATCCACTGAACTTCCTCTGATCTCAAATGTGACTTCACTGTTCTACACCTCTGTAGTTAAAAACTACACTTCAACATTGCATATTATTATTTTTTTGTTTGTTTCATCTTACGTTATCTGTAAACTTTTCCAAGCATTTACAGTACGGAGCCTGGGAATCCTTTATTGCACACTATACATCCTGCCACCAGCCTCTCTATATCATTCTGTTTGCCTACTGTATGTGTGAGATAAAGAAGATTACTGGTGCTGGACAGTAACACTGCAAGCACTGAGGGATAAGAAAGCAATAAAGTGCTGCTACTGCTCATCTTCTGCCAGCCCAACTAACAAGCCTGCTCTGTTTAGGCAGGAATCCATTTACCTGACGCAATCACATGGAACAAGGAATAAACCTGAACAGAGCATACTGTCTCTCTCACTCTTTTTCTCATCCTCTTCTTTCTGTCCAACCTTCCTCTCTCCCTGCAGTGTTACAGGCCTCACGTGAAAGATTATGCTAAAAAAGAACAGCATTCATCCCCTTGTTTTACATCCATCAGAATGATGTAGTGCCCCTGCTTGCTCCCCTTAGTTACCTGTTGACCTTCAGCATTCCATTACATATATGGTGCAAAAATATGCATGTGGTATAGCACTACAGGCAAACGAGTCTGGAAATGACCTTTTTCACTGTTGTAAATTAAAAAATACAAATCAGACTTGGAAATGTATGATCAATTAAAATCCAGGGATATAAAAATTATGTTTAACTTATAGCATTAACTTATTGCACATCATAAATAATTTTTTGTAGGTGGCACGATGGTGTAGTGGTTAGCACTGTCGCCTTGCACATCTAGGGTCCGGGTTCGATTCCCGGCCAGGATCGATTCCCGTCTCTGTGTGCATGGAGTTTGCAATTTCTCGCCGTGCTTGGTGGGTTTCCTCCGGGTACTTCAGTTTCCTCCAGAAGATTTTCCAAAGATATGCAGGTTAGGCTAATTGGCGTTCCAAAATTGCGCGTAGTGTGTGTGTGTCCTGCGATGGATTGGCACCCTGTCCAGGGTGTACCCTGCCTTGTGCCCAAAGCATCTTGGGATAGGCTCCAGGTCCCCATGACCCTGAATACAGGATAAAGCTGTATAGATGGTGAGTGAGAATGTGCAACAAGTCACTTTAAATAAATTACTTTAAGCATATTTGCACTTTTAATATGTGGATTGCACAACCATAGACATTACCATTCTTTTATTACCATTTATTCGGCTGCTCTTATTGTTTTACATTTTTTTTAATATATTCTCCATATATTTTCTATATTGTGTATTTTTGTGTACAGTTATTTTATTTTATTCTTCCCTAGTTAAACTTACCCTTTATTTTAATTTTCATATTTATTTCCTATTTCTATTCATATTCTTTTATTCTTAGGTCACGAGCAGTTGTCTAAGCATTTCACTACATATCGTACTGTGTATGACTGTGTATGTGACAAATAAAATTTGAATTTTAATTTGTACAGTCCTGGGTCTTTGTTGTCGTATTGTGTGTTTAAAAATCCATCACACATTCTCCAAAGAGAACAGTTTGGGACTGGAGGCAGGCCATTCACATGCTCTTATTCTGCCGCCATGTCTTTATAATGTGCATAGAATGTGCTTACAATTCAATTCAATTCACTTTTATTTGTAAAGCACTTTTTACAATTGTCATTGTCACAAAACAGCTTTACACAATCAAAAGAAATTATGGTTTGCATCGTCGTTGCAGTATTCATGGGTGTTCCTGAAAAAGATTTCATTTTGAAGACAGAATATGTGGTGTCCAAAAATCTATATGTACCTTTTGTACATACAGGTAATTGTGTTACTCTAGACCAGCATACAGACACAGCCTTATACAGAACCCTGACAGAACCTAACTTTTAGACTTGTTGCTGGTAACAGTCTGAATGGTCTACTTATTCTTCGATGTCCATTTCTTAAAAAAAAAAAAAAAAAACTTAATATTTATTTGGCCCCTGTTCCTTGTCATCCATCCCAGATGCCTTCAAGCCCAGAGAAGTCAACAGTGCCCGTGAACTTGGTTTCCTTTTGGCACAGTAAAGTCTTGAGGATGGCATTTGAGGATGCAACTACAGTACTGTATGTATAGTTCTTGAAAAATATTTGTCAGTGTAATCCTGAGCTTATGTGGTTATCTTTACTCAGTACTGTTTGAAGGGATGAGAGAGCATGGTTATTCAGCTTAGACTTATGCCCTTGCCCTTTAAATACTACAGTGGTGACATTTTTTCAGATTCCTTGAGACCTCTCGCGGTAATTTTTTCAGATTCTTTTTAATTAAATTGTGTGCTATAGAATGTCAAACTGTCTGTTGTTCTTGAAAAATATAATTTTTAAACATTTTGACAATAGATATGTTGCCAAACTGGTGGACCTTGGCTATCTTTGCTTCTAAGGGACTAACACCTTTATGCTGTTTTGTCAAATCATTAATTAATTATTTTAACACATAATTAGCCGTAAGTTGCCCCGTCCCAAATTTTTTGCAATGTGTTACAGGCCTGAATATCAGTAACTAATGTATAGATACAAATGAATGGAGTTGACCACGCATACCAAGAAATATCTTTTATTCATATTGTCTGCCATGAAGTACAAGTTAATGGTAATTTACAAATCATTACCTTTGGTGGTTGTATATACAGTGCAACCTTGGATTGTAAGTAACACGGTTTGCGAGTGCTCCGCAAGACGAGCAAAATTTTTAAATACATTTTGTCTTGATAAACAAGCGAGGCTTGATATACAAGTACCAAATATTATTGAGCACGCTGATCACAACTGAGCCAACGGGTTTTCTCTAAAGCATGTTTTATTTTGTGTTTGTATGTGTGTGCCTGCGCAGGGGTGGATATGTGTATGTGCTCGTGCGGAGGTTGTGTTTGAGTGTGTGTGCTCACGCAAAGGTATGTGTGTGTGCTTGCGCGAGGTTGTATGTGTTCTTGCGCGAGGTTGTGTGTGTGTCCTACACAGCAGCCCCCCTCCACCCATTCCTCCTCTTCTCTCTCTGGTCTCAATCACTGCAGCTAGGATTTTGGGTTTATTGTTCACCTATCCACTAGATGGCAGTAGTAAGTAATAGTAAGGATTTGCATGTTCAAAAAGAGCAGAGAACAAACAGTTGAACGCGGTAGGCAGGGAGCATGTGTGTCATAAGTTTTGTATTAACTATTTCATGCCTTTCTGTTGATGGAATAATGGCATAAGTTTAAAGGTAAAATGCAGGGCAAGTTGTTTTATTTTTACTTTATATTTTTTATTATTATTTTTATATGAATGTTTTTGGGTTGTTGAATGAATCATCAGAGTTTCCATTATTTATTATGGAGGGGAATTCACTTCGATATACAAGTGTTTTTGGTATACAAGGACGCTTCCAGAACGAATTATGCTCGCAATCCAAGGTTCTACTGTATTACAGTATGCAAAGAGATGGGTAGTAAGAGGGAAGGAGAGAGTCTGTGTGATTAAGCACACGTGTAAATAAGAATGCTTTTTACTGGTGGCTCCATAAAGTATATAATACGTATGGGGATAGGAGAGAACACACTGGTATTCCTGTGTGATCATGAGCTTTAGCAAACACTAATGTGTTTAATCCAGCTGCAGCACTGATGAACCAACAGATGGTATAAGGGGACAGATTATCCAGGCTTTCCACAAATATGAAGCCTCTTTATGAGCTGCCTGTGTACTGTATGTAGCCGTCCTTTACTGGGTTTTAATCCATGTGCACTGAAGCAACACTAATTAAAAAAGATTTTAAAAAATGCAATTCCAGAAATACTTTTATATTATTATATTTTCCTGCTTTTTTGGCTAGTGACAAATACTGCCTGTAAACCATTGTATGCTGCATTTATCTTGTTCTAACTGCAGTATATAAACCCCGCTTCCCATTGAAGTTCATCAAATGTAATAAATATTTACAAATCCCTCACACTTTTGTCAGGTATAAAATTACAGAACAAGAAAAGCTAGGTTAGGAAGACAGACTAGTGAGGGATGCTCTAAAACTAGCACATCAACTTTACCTTACAGTAATTTGCTAATATTAAACGATGAGTGGTAACCTGTAAGTGGTTACCGTGAGGGAAGACAGGGCTTTAAGAAATTTTTGGGTTTTGGGTTCCTACACAACAAAATTACTGTATGCAGTTATATTGACTGGATGGCCTCATGCATGGTTCCTAAGCTCAAGGCCTAAGCTCTGACCCACTCTGTCTTCCATACAGAGCACAGAATGTATATGGGTCATGAATGATGGTCATAAAAGGATTGGAGGACTAGTAATGTTTTGTTTACTCCCCACAGGAGTTTTATATTCTTTGTATCTTACAGGCCTCCAGCCCAGGCCTGTCTATTGCTCCATGCTGCCCAGCTGGATGCTCTGTGCTCTGATCCTTCAGGGAAAAAAAAGCAAAGCTGAAGGTGCTCAGCTGGATGGTGATGTGCTCTCTTAGAGTTTTATCTGATGTTGAGTGTGTTGCAGAACAAGACATTGAACATTATGTAAATTCTTTGACAAAGCTTTATTTATAGTAGACGCTACTATTATTTATTATGATTCACACTTACCTGATAGAGCCAAGTTTCAAATGCAATTATACACACACATCTCCAAATCAAACTATAATTATATAACTAAACAACACCTAGAACAATAATAAATCATCTAACTATCTTTTGCATAGTTCCTCCCAGAAGCTCACCTGAAAAAAGCTAAAACTCCATCAGTCCGGAGTTCTTTTACTCTATTTTGTTTATTCTTTTACATTTTTATTCTTTCTTTGTATACTGGCTTCCAGGTCCAGCCAGTCACAGTGTAGTTGGCTAAAGTTGGGGCAAAAGTTGGATGCATAAGTAGGTTTTCAATTTATGAGTAAAACTTAGAACTATGTTTAGTTAACTTTTCAGCTGTAGATCTGATTAATAAGTTGTGAATCTTTACTGAGATTTTAAAGGGGTTACTATCGTTTAAAGCAGTATGATTGAGCTGTAGATGTCTCTGACATTGTACTTACCCATGCCCTATAAACTGAACCACGCCTTTAAGGACCAAATGTAAACCCACCCGGTGCAATTCCACAAAAAAAAAAAAAACAATACAGCACAAACTACTGAAAAAGATTAATGCTAGCTATAGATAGGCACCAAAACACCCAGTGCACCATAGCCTGCCATGCATGCAGGCCCAGATCTCAATCTGATCAAGCTAACATGGGATGTGTGGGACAAACAAGTTGCAAATCACAGCAGACAAAGTATCTGCTGCCAACATCCTGGTGGTAGACACCACAACACACCTCCAGAGCCACGCCCTAAGGGGCCAGAGCCACCATGGTGGCACAAGGGGATGTGGTTTTAATGCTAATTGTTATGATGTTATGGCTGATCGCTGTATGTGTCAAATTCTTTTTATTAATAAAAGTTTAAATAAAAAGGAATCATTTACATATTCAATTATATTACATACTGAAGCATTGCAGCATTGTTCAAGAGTTGAATTTATTAATGCAGTTTATTATATTTTTTAAATGGAACAGTGCATAAATCACCACTTTCAGTTCAGCTAAAGGTAAGATTATATTTAATATATCTAATAATGTTTTAAGCTATCCAAGTTCATCTATTAATTTGAGTGTTAGGGACTCTTAACATCATTAGTGTGTGTATCGTTATTTTAAGTTTAAGTGAATACTTATGTTTTATTGTGTTTACAGGAGAGACCCACTGACAGTAAAATGCATGTTTCAAAGTCATTTATTTAGTCAGGAAACTGAACTATGTGCACTATAAAAACTGGACTGGGGTGAAGTAATATTTAATAGAAAATGTGGTTAACCTTTATACTACTAAAAAGTGCAGCTAGTTTTAAACAACATTAAGCTTAATTTAGCAAATTTGAATAAACATTGAATTCATTTTACTAAATTTTTGTTGAAAATACTTAGATAAAATATACTGAGTAAAGAATTAAGTGAGGAAAATTTAAGTCACAAAAAAGGGTGAATTACATTTAAAGGACACTCTCATCTTCCACTGAAGAACTTCCACTTGCACTTGAATCGCGCCACATGGACATTGACCAAGCAGGAGCTTGTTGGATTGCTTTGCTACATTTCAAATTAAGACCTTAATGTACTGTAAGATGTTTTGTCTTTTTTTTAATGAATACATTTCTAGTAGCAATGATGGTGTTAATGCAATTTAACAGACTAACATTAGTTAACGGGGTCATACAGGCCTACATGCACTTTTTTAAGCCGTTTGGACTGAACCGTGTGTTAGGAGAGTGCGTACACAACCACTCTACGATGATAAAGAGCCGCCCAGTGGTTTGCTTTTCAGTTATTACAATAACATGCCCCTTCTGAAATCAGGCCAATCGCAAATGCCTGTCACTGTGACGCCACACCACAAGAGGCCGCTCCTACACTAGTTGATTGACACTGGTGTTTTAGGAAAGACCCGCCCCGAGTGAGAAGAAGCTGTCGGCCATTGTTTTTCGCCGCTGGAGCAAAATGTCACCTAAGCGAGTGTAGTGTACAGTTGTTGGGTGTAATAGCAAACACAGCAGTCGTCATTCACTACCGATATCTGAGCCGCTGAGGACGCAGTGGCTGAATTTTGTTTTTCAAGCCAATGTTCCCGCCGAGCTACCTAAATGCGTTCATGTTTGCACTAATAATCTTTCACCAGACTGCTTTATAAACGCGGGTCAATATAAAGCAGGTTTTGCTACGAAGCTGCTCCTAAAAATGGATCTGTACTAACGCTTCGTGTTCCTGCTTCATCTTCACCAGGCTCAGTGAGTGTAATTCCTTTTTCTATGAATCTTTGCAGATCGCCAGAGTTAACTTATACTCTCATGGAACATGGTTATGGCTTCTTCTCTATGTACATTCGTCTCTATATAATCCCTAATCGCCCGTTTATAATAAACAATGCATTAAGGTGATTGTCTAGTTGCAAACTGTGTACGTAGTCGGAAAACTATATTATGCTTACCTTTGTAACGTTAGATGGTTTATAAGGGTGTCTGTCGAAGATTAAGAAGTCATGTAAACACATCAGTAAACACATCGCGTCCGTATCTCTCTCAGTAAGCTTCTCCGCTTTTGTTGTTGTTGCTCGCGGCAGCGTAACAGCCCGTTAGTTCATGCCCATGCAGTGATGAGAAAGACAAATCGAGTCGATGCATGTCCATTCTTTTAATTTTTGCATTGTCAGGTGATATTACAAACTTCCGCATAGGTTCCGTACTTAAATCAAACCAAAAACGACTGAAGAAAACAGGCTCAGGCTCTATATTCCAGCGTTTTTCAGTTTGGACTGCATTACCCACAAAGCATTGCCAGTGTGGGCAATGCTTTGTGGGTAATGCAGTCCAAAGCATTGCCCGCACTGGACTACATTCCCGTGGCTATACCCCACGTGTGTTGTGAAGACACGCCCCACAGCAGAGATCATAAGCATTTAAAGGAGCATGTACTGAAACAGGTTGCTGAGAACAGAGCTAGTTTTTACCAGTTAAAAGTAGTGTTTTTTTACACAACCATTGAGAATTTTTAATTAAATAAATTACAAACTTTTCATTAGGACCCTAAAGATCATTAACATTTAATGAAAAATGTATCTGGATGACCCCTTTAAATTCGTTGCACATGAGCTGCCAAAGCGAATATAGTATAACTGCTTAAAGTATCTTTAAATAACTGAAGTCAAAACAAAGTCACTGCATTTAGTTTGTGTGTTATAACAGAGGTGACGGGCATCTTGATTTGATTAAGGTCAAGGTTAGGACTGAGAAAGGCCGTCTAATTTTATAAAACTGTTAATAACATATACCCTTCTAATTTAAAATTATCCGTATAACACATGATACTAATACCCCCTTCTATATGTTACCAATTCTATAGTGGCAGCCTTATATCTCTTTCCCCTACCCCACGTCAAAGTATTATTAGCGAAATTGCCACATGAGTTACCACAAAAAAGACCGCTGGGCAAATAAATGTGAGTAAAACAATGTTAATTTTTAACGATTAGTATTTGTTGATGACGTTTTATTTAATGACTAAATTTTAACGACAGCGTTAATAAAAAAAAACTCTCATATTCCCATTACTAATATTACCATTTCAACGCGCATTTTTCTTTTTTAACCCATCGCTTGTCTCTCCAGAAAATCACATTGTAGGTTTTTTTAAGAACTTATTTGCAAATTATGGTGGACAATAAGTATTTGGTCAATAACAAAATCTCAGTACTTTGTTATATACCATTTGTTGGCAATGACAGAGGTCAAACGTTTTCTGTAAGTCTTCACAAGGTATTCACACACTGTTGGTGGTATTTTGGCCCACTTCTTCATGCAGATCTCCTCTAGAGCAGTGATGTTTTGGGGCTCTTGGTGGGCAACATAGACTTTCAACTCCCTCCAAAGATTTTGGCGGTTGAGATGTGGAGACTGGCTAGGCCACTCCAGGACCTTGAAATGCTTCTTACCAAGCCACTTCTTCGTTGCCTGGGCGGTGTGTTTGGGATCATTGTTATGCTGAAAGACCCAGCCACATTTCATCTTCAATTCCCTTGCTGATGGAAGGAGGTTTTCACTCAAAATCTCACGATATATGGCCCCATTTATTCTTTTCTTTACACAGATCAGTCGTCCTGGTCCATTTACAAAAAAAAAAACAGCCCCAAAGCATGATGTTTCCACCCCCATGCTTCACAGAAGGAGGTGTTCTTTGGATGCAACTCAGCATTCCTTCTCCTCCAAACAGTTAGTTTTTAAAAAAAGTTTTTACCAAAAGGTGCTATTTTGATTTCATCTGACCATACAGTATGACATTCTTCCAATCCTTTTCTGGATCATCCAAATGCTCACTAGCAAACTTCAGACGGGCCTGGACATGTACTGGCTTAAGCAGGGGGACACATCTGGCACTGCAGGATTTGAGTCCCTGGCGGCGCAGTATGTTACTGATGGTGGCCTTTGTTACTTTGGTCCCAGCTCTCTGCAGGTCATTCACTAGGTCACTAGGCTTACAGTTCTTGTGATCTTTTTGACCCAACGGGGTGAGATCCTGCATGGAGCCCCAGATCGAGAGAGATTACATTGAATGTCTTCCATTTTCTGATAATTGCTTCCACAGTTGATTTCTTCACACCAAGCTGCTTACCTATTGCAGATTCAGTCTTCGCAGCCTGGTGCAGGTCTACAATTTGTTTCTGGTCTCCTTTGACAGCTCTTTGGTCTTGGCCATAGTGGAGTTTGGGGTGTGACTATTTGAGGTTGTGAACAGGTGTCTTTTATACTGATAACAGATGCCATTAATACAGGTAACAAATGGAGGACAGATGAGCCTCTTAAAAAAGAAGTTACAGGCCTGTGAGAGCTAGAAATCTTGCTTGTAGGTGACCAAATACTTATTTTGCAAATAAATTCTTTAAAAATCTCACAATGTGATTTTCTGTTTTTTTTATTTTTTATTATTATTATTATTATTATTATTATTATTATTTTGTCTCTCATAGTTGAAGTATACCTATGATGAAAATTATAGGCCTCGCTAGTCTTTTTAAGTGGGAGAACTTGTACAATTGGTGGCTGACTAAATACTTTTTTGTCCCACTGTATACAGTGGTGTGAAAAACTATTTGCCCCCTTCCTGATTTCTTATTCTTTTGCATGTTTGTCACACAAAATGTTTCTGATCATCAAACACATTTAACTATTAGTCAAAGATAACACAAGTAAACACAAAATGCAGTTTTTAAATGATGGTTTTTATTATTTAGGGAGAAAAAAATCCAAACCTACATGGCCCTGTGTGAAAAAGTAATTGCCCCCTGAACCTAATAACTGGTTGGGCCACCCTTAGCAGCAATAACTGCAATCAAGCATTTGCGATATCTTGCAACGAGTCTTTTACAGCACTCTGGAGGAATTTTGGCCCACTCATCTTTGCAGAATTGTTGTAATTCAGCTTTATTTGAGGGTTTTCTAGCATGAACCGCCTTTTTAAGGTCATGCCACAACATCTCAATAGGATTCAGGTCAGGACTTGGACTAGGCCACTCCAAAGTCTTCATTTTGTTTTTCTTTAGCCATTCAGAGGTGGATTTGCTGGTGTGTTTTGGGTCATTGTCCTGCTGCAGCTTTCAAGATCGCTTCAACTTCCATCTATCACAGCAAGCCTTCCAGGTCCTGAAGCAGCAAAACAACCCCAGACCATCACACTACCACCACCATATTTTACTGTTGGTATGATGTTCTTTTTCTGAAATGCTGTGTTACTTTTACGCCAGATGTAACGGGACACGCACCTTCCAAAAAGTTCAACTTTTGTCTCGTCGGTCCACAAGGTATTTTCCCAAAAGTCTTGGCAATCATTGAGATGTTTTTTAGCAAAATTGAGACGAGCCTTAATGTTCTTTTTGCTTAAAAGTGGTTTGTGCCTTGGAAATCTGCCACGCAGGCCGTTTTTGCCCAGTCTCTTTCTTATGGTGGAGTCGTGAACACTGACCTTAATTGAGGCAAGTGAGGCCTGCAGTTCTTTAGATGTTGTCCTGGGGTCTTTTGTGGCCTCTCGGATGAGTTGTCTCTGCGCTCTTGGGGTAATTTTGGTCGGCCGGCCACTCCTGGGAAGGTTCACCACTGTTCCATGTTTTTGCCATTTGTGGATAATGGCTCTCACTGTGGTTCGCTGGATTCCCAAAGCTTTAGAAATGGCTTTATAACCTTTACCAGACTGATAGATCTCAATTACTTTTGTTCTCATTTGTTACTGAATTTCTTTGGATCTTGGCATGATGTCTAGCTTTTGAGGTGCTTTTGGTCTACTTCTCTGTGTCAGGTAGCTCCTATTTAAGTGATTTCTTGATTGAAACAGGTGTGGCAGTAATCAGGCCTGGGGGTGACTACAGAAATTGAACTCAGGTGTGATAAACCACAGTTAAGTTATTTTTTAACAAGGGGGCAATCACTTTTTCACACAGGGCCATGTAGATTTTGAGTTTTTTTTCTCCCTTAATAACGTAAACCTTCATTTAAAAACTGCATTTTGTGTTTAATTATGTTATCTTTGACTAATAGTTAACGGTTTTTGATGAGCAGAAACATTTAAGTGTGACAAACATGCAAAAGAATAAGAAATCAGGAAGGGGGCAAATAGTTTTTCACACCACTGTATATTTTTTTTGGCACTTAAAATCTACCCATTATTTTAAGTGTCACTTTGTTGCCACAATTTTTTTTGAGTAATCAATGGTCACATTTTTTACTGTGTAAGTGAGAGATCCTTGACTCATATGTTAGGTTTAGATGAATGATATGACACCTTAATACTCATTGTTACAGTAATTGTAGTGGATTAGAAGTTGATACTGTAGCTCTATTACACAGAAAGGGTAATTTGTAAATGAGGAGTGTGGCATTTAGATGCTTTATAACTGGCTCTGGTAATTAAAGAGTTGGGGTGCAATGCTTTGTCAAGGGCTGGCAAAATACACATTCAAATGATGGAGACAAATGGTGAAGAAATATCAAAAGTTACATGCATGGAGAAATTAAGGTCCCAATGGATTTTGAATGTAAAAGACAAAAAAGTAATGGAGGAATAGTGTCAGCATTTCTCTTAATATGACCGTAAAAATGTAACGTGACACACTGGGTGGGGTTGGGAGCGTATTGGGTGTTAGGCAGATGTTAATTGACAGGACTGCTGGAGCTGAAAGACTGGATGACAAGAATAGATGTTAAGAAAGCAAATCGATAGCAAAAACAGCAGCCTCCAGAGGATAGTCCCAATCACCTGCACAAAGTGCCCCTGGGCTGCGGGCAAACCCTGCATACACACTTGCATGTAAGAGGACAATTAGTTTAATGCTGGAGATGTGGTGCTGTTTAAATGCTTTGTCTGCTGAATCAGAGACAATTAGTTTGTTGATATATGAGTCCTGTTCAAGACGAGTTTCCATTAAATGTGTGTGAATATTCATGGCTAATTCGTCTTTGTGGTTTTGTAACATTGAAAAACAATGTTGCAACGATCACAACGAAAATAATACAATCTTCTGGGGAAATCTAAACCGAGCTTGTGGGATCAAATAACTTTCCCATCAACATCTTTTTTTTCAGTACACTCCCTACTTTTTTAGTGTAATTGCTAATTTAAAATATGCACACATGCTATAAATTAATCATAATGAGACAGACTAACATAGAAGACAGATCTAAATCATAACCATAAATCATTGTTCTTATGGAAGCTGGGCAGGAGAAGACTTCTGTAGAATGTGCAGAATGATGGGTGTGAGTTAAAAGCAGATGTGAAAGTCTGCATGTGTCACCATGGAGACGAGTGTCCAAGGAACAGGGACAGTGTACCCTCCAGTGTAACCCTCTCACTTGCTGGTACACACACGCATATGTACACACACACACACACACACACACACATTACTACCTGGGGGGAAGGGCACTCTATCATTTTAACACCAGGCCTAAAATACCCAGTGGCACCTGATCATCAAATCATATAATGACCGGGAGGAGCAGTGGAATAGAAGTGCTAAAGAGGATACATTATTGATGAAACAGTGTAATGCACTAGAAAACCATAAGCTGTATTTTCCCCACATGGCCACTCGGTATATTGAGCAGTGCAATGCTACCTCGCTTGAGGCTGCATCGCCCCTGGCTCTCGTTAACTCCCAGAATGCTCTCTGATAAAGGTCTGAGAAAGGCATAAGCACGGAAAGATGACTCAGCCCAGAGTAAGGATTATAAGCTGTGCAATAACACAAGCTATTCTTTGGGAAAAAGAGATGTAATGCCACCCAATGTTGTGTCATGGCATGAAATACTGTATCTAGTCGTGAGGCAGCCTAAATTACTTTCTTCATGAAATCATGGAAGGTTTGTCCCTTAACATCAGGTGATTTTTATAGATGTTCCAGAATTTTCAAAGTTGTCTCTGAACACACACTCACATACACAAAACCATGCTTATTAAACATTCCAGTCTCTAGGGTGGCAAAGCCATCTGTAGTCTTAAATTAATATCAGTCATCGTATTAGACTCAAAAAGATTTAAAACATAAATCCAAGCTTAGCGTTTCTCACGGGTGATGTGAGTGTTTTATGAGAAATTTTATACCAACATGCTTTAGTTTCTTGATTCTTTTTATTTGCGTTTATAGACTGATAGGTTGCTTTATTGTTTCTGATTTGCAGTTTCAAATGAATTGGATTTAGTTAGTTTCAAGTTGAAAAATAGGCTGCACTAATGAGTTTGAGTCACTGGCTCAGTGGATCTCAGGCAATAAAATGAAATGATACGAAGTAGTTGCTTAATTCAGCCAAAAATGCCCTGAGCCAATACGAATCTGGATTTAAATTAAGACTTAGCTTCCTTTTGGAGCTGTACAAGCTTTGTAGGTTTTTCCTCTAGCACAGAGAAATCTAGTTACAGTATATGTGTTCAAAGAGCTTATACAGTATGAGCTCTTTAACAAATTAAAAGCAGTTAAAACCCAGGACTCACCTTTGGTTCTAGACTCCACAATCTTCTATAAATAACTTTGTTCATTCATTCAATCAATGATTTCATTCATTAATTTATCTCCAGTAACATCTTCCTGGTCAGGGTTGTGCTGGATCCATAGCTTATTGTGAGAACACTAGGCATGAGACAGACATGCACAGCAGTCTAGTGCAGGATACCATGCACACATACAGTCCCACACTCGTTCACACCTAGGGCCAATTTAGACTAGTCAATCCACCTACGGCCATGTCTTTTGTGAGGAAACAAGAGAACTCAAAGGAAACCCACGCAAACACAGGGAGAACATTTGAAACTCCACACAAACAAAAAAAACTGAGCTCATACTGTAACTGGGGCTTGTGGAGCTCTGAAGGAAAAATATTACCCATTGCACCACTGTATCTCGCTGCATCTTATACTCACATACTTTCCCAAAAGTTTCCCTATCGTTGATGATTTATTCATAATAGCAAATAGTAATATAAAATCCTGTTTTAGCAAGGCTAATACGGCAATGAAACAGGAGTAAAAGTACAACGAAATCAAAACATGATGGGGTGTGCTGTGATTTGTCATGTAGTCATCACTATTGTCTGAGCTGTTATAGAAAATAAATCAACAGCTCATTATGCAACAGCTCCTGATCAATCAAAAATGAGAATTTGACTCTACAGAATAACAAATTACTGTATAATCTACTGTACTTATTCATAAATCTTATATCTAGTCAGTAAGTGGACATTCTTACGCAGTCAGGTCTGCATCATTTACCATATTCTGACAAGATTTTTTTTTTTAATTATTCATTAAGTCAGACCCCAGAATAAATTAATGCCTTCCTAAAATTATATAATTATTTACATATTTTCATAAAAATATCTATGGTATCGTATAATTATAACAAAGTGATTATTCCATGGCCAGTAGTTCTTGCAGTACTGGCTCACACACCAGCAGAGTGCAAACATTATGCTTTGTTTTGGGGGGGGATGGGGGGCTCCTGGTTTTTCTAAAATCATGCATCTTAATGGGCAACTCTTTGCCACATACAGAACACACAATTTTAGCAAAGGTAAAATCCAAACACACACACACACACACACACACACACAAACTAACACAAGCTTTTTATTCCGATTGAATAAACACCTGATTCATGACTACAAGCAGCTCAGACCTTGACCGATTCTACTAATGCCATCATCCAGGTGAAGGTGTTGTTTTTAAGACCTACAACCTTCACGCTGAAATAGCCTGAATGAATGCACAATTCAGATTCATTCTAGAAGCAGTTGGCCAAAATGTGATCAATGTGGTTTTTTTCTCTTAATATCATACAGAACAGGGTGACTGCTAAAGAGGGAAATAGATTTCTACCATGTGGAGTCGATACATGTACCTACTGGGACTTCCTGGTCTGGGCAACATGTAGATTTGATCAGACACTTACGGCAGTAAGCAGTAAACATAATCTAATTAAATCTAATCTAATAAATTATAAGGTATAATGTATTCTTTATTTAAATTAATAAATATATGTTTCTGAAGTAGGGATTAAACCATGCTGATCCTTAAAATAAACAAGTTATTTACAACGGTATGAGTCTATTACATTTCTTACCATTGCAACAAAAAGCTAAGCTATATATTATACTGTATCATTAATGCTAACTGAACTCCATTGCTGTTGGAGTCCCACCCCTGGAAAAATACATAATTTATTGTATTATCATTATGAAGGTTTTTTTTTTTTTTTTTTTTTTTACAAAAAGGCAGCACGGGGGTGTTGTGGTATCATTATCGCCTTGCACCTCCAGGGTCCGGGTTTGATTTCCGGCCAGGCTCGTTTCCCGACTCTGTGTGCATGGAGTTTGCATGTTCTCCCCGTGCTTGGTGGGTTTCCTCTGGGTACTCCGTCCCGTTTCCTCCCTCAGTCCAAAGACATGCAAATTACACGAGTGTGTGCCCTGCGTTGAATTGGCATCCGGACCAGGGTGTACCAGGGTGTATGCCCTAAGTCTCCTGGGATAGGCTCCATAAATATGTCTGTGTACAATGACTTTTCTGGAAAACTTTTGAGTGTCTGTAAGAGCTGTTTTGTGTTGCATGTGTAGAATTTTTCTGCAAATACAGTTAGAACCTCTCTGCGAATACTGTTTACATAAAAAAATTGAAAGAAATAAACATTTGAAATATATCAGTCTGTGTATAATAAATCCATGTACAGTAATATATGAGTTTTACTATTTGAATTCAATTACTGAATAAATTAACATTTTCTCATTCTAATTTACTAAGATGCACCTGTATATAAATTTCAGGTTTATTACAAACTAATTTCAACAAAAACAAGATCAAAAAGTTTTTCGATGAACTAAGTGTACTAAGAAAGTCGAGTAAACAGACTTCCGTCACTTACCTTACCTTGCCACTTACCCTAGTACTATACAAAAGAAATTGTATATAAAAGGTATATAATAAAAAAAAATTATAATGACAGAATTAATTTAATGCTTTAAACATCTTGGGGTTTGGATTCTAACTTGCTTATTTGTACAACCCAGTTGCAGTCCATCAAAACCTGTTAAATTTCCTGCTAAAATATTTAATAATTTTCATCCATCCATTTGTATACCACATATCGTATTACTTAAGGCCTGTAGTCAGCCTGGCAATTCATCCTGGCTGTTAACCCATAGCAGAAGACAAGCACACACAAATGCATACTGTATGGGTGATTAGAAAATAGAAATATTGCAATTCACCTAATTTCACTGATTATTGTAATTATCAATTTAATCCCTTTTTATTATTATTTTAAAAAATATATGCTTTTATCTGAGTGCAGTGGAACCTCGGATTGCGAGTAACGCGGTTTGCAAGTGTTCCACAGGGCAACCAAATATTTGTAATACATTTTGATAAAAAAAAAAAAAAACTAAGTCTTGGTTAACGAGTACCGAGTATCATATATCACGAATGCGCTTCTTGTTTTGAGCGCCACTTGATCACAACTGAGCCAATGTTTTTTTCTCTATCTTGCACTGCAGAATTGTGGGTAATCGTCTTCCCTGCTGGGTCTTAGTGCTCGTCTCTTGTATGCGTGTGTGTACAGTGCGCGTGTACTGTTTATTATAACACACGTGTGCGCTTGTAAAGCAAAAGAAAGTCTCATTAGAGAGGTTAAAGATCCATTTTCTCTTTCTCTGTATCAGCCTGTTGTTATGTGCGCGCACGCGTCATTAGACACCGTGCCCTTTCACACACACACTCGTTCTCTGCTCTACACAGAAACACTGCTGTCGCAATTCTTTTCAAAGGTAAAGTGCAGATTAATTTGTTTTATTTCTATTTTACAGCAGTGATTCCTTTAGTATCCTCTAAGGAAAGTGTTATTAGCGATGTTCCTTGTTAATTTTTTAGATAAAACACTCTTTCCGCTAATGTGTGTGTGTGTATGTGTGAAACTCAACTAAGAGAGGAGGAGGGTTTACCGTGTTACTTTAGCTTTACACACACACACACACACAGCGCCTGCGCACATAAACGGAAAGACTTATCTGTCGGGATTAAAGTGCAGGTTAATTTGTTTTATTTTTACTTTATATTTTATATTAATTATTTTTATGTATTTATGTTTTTGGGCTGAGTTTCCATTATTTCCTATGGGGAAATTCACTTTGATTTACGAGTGTTTTGAAATACGAGCCTGCTTCCTGAACGAATTATGTTCGTAATCCAAGGTTCCACATGTATATACATTCTAGCATTGCATTAATGGTCTGCATTTACCCTGTGTCTGTCTGTCTATCCATCCATCCATCCATCCATCCATCCATCCATCCATCCATCAACGTGTCTTTGAACTGTGCGCGGAAACTGGAGAATGCAGAAGAAACCCCAGGGAGCTTGGAAAGAATGTGCAAACTTCACACACATAGGCTGAAAGGCAGATTCAAACCCTGGAGGTGTGAGTTGACAGGGCTAAACTCCAAGCTATCCTGCCACCTTTTTAATTATTTTAAGAATCAACTAATTTCTAAAATATACTGCATTCTTTGTTAAATATATCATTTATTATATTCTATGTATTTATTATATTTATTATATTCTATGTATTTTCTTTTCCGAGCAATACTACTGTATTTATGTAAATACACCACAAACCCATACTAAAATCTCTATTTTGTAATAAATAGTAAATAATATGAAAATTATGGCAAACAACAAAATCTCCAAACAACAATTAATGTCTTCAATGTCTCCTCATGAATGGTAAGTCATCCATTTATTATATTAAACCATTTTAACCTAATTTGATTGGGCATGAAGCATTAAAACACACTGTGAATGGAACTCCAATCCATAATAGCACACCATACACAAATACTGTAACACACACTCCCACATTTAAATTGAGATAATGGAGCTGTGAGGCAGCAATGTTATCTACTTCCCTGAAAAATAATAATAATAATAATAATAATAATAATAATAATAACTTACAAATGAGAGTCACTCAAGTAAAAGTGATTTACATAAAGAAGACACTTTTATTATATACATACAGATCTCTCATTATAATAACCATATATATATATATATATATTTTGTATAATACCAGTACGTCAAAAATAATAATCATCATATTTAAAAAACTAAGCAGATAAACTACTCTTTACTTTTTAAAAACATAAAAGTTTTAGATATTAATATTGGTTCTGTCTGATATAATTTGTCAACAAAAATAAAAAAGATCACAGGTCAAAGAGGTTACAAAGTAGCTTGTACTGTATGTAATACTGATTTATACTGGAGGATCAATGGTTGGCACACAGGACTTGTGATCTAGGCCTAAATAAATAAAGGGCTACCAAAAATCACTTACGCAAGTATACAACTGTGTGCGGTCCAGTTCTCCAAAATTAATTGTTATTCCCATATAAAATATAATGTGCATATGTTTTGTATGTATATATGTGTGTTTATGTGTGTGCATTTTTTCTATAGTCTATCAGAGCAGTTCACAGAAACACCTGGGCAGAAGCAAGGCATGATGGTACTTAGTATGGGATGAATGGGAAACAGTTTTTTTGTTTGTTTGTTTGTTTTTTTATTTTCTGTTTCGTGTGTGTGTGTGTTTGTTTTTAGAGAATGTTTCATATGTCTGAAATATCTGTCCCCCCGGAATGGTCCGTTTATATTGACTGTGAGCAGAGGGAGCATTTAAAGATTGTTTTTGTGCTTTTAAAAAAGCATTTTATTGATTCCGCATGTCATTTACCATGAGGTTCATCAGCAGTCACTGGTTGATGACAGTTTCGAGCAATGTTTTGTTTGTACCATCTCAACTTAATGTGACATATTGTTGTAATAATGAACTTAGGGTTGCCACAAAGCTCTTAACAAAAGCAAGGCAGTGATTGCTATGATAATACTTTTTTTTTATTCCTGTGCTATGCAAGTCCAATTCAATTTACTAGTAGATCCAATTAAAATACTTATTTACTGTCCACATGGAGTTGTGTATGGTATCTGTAAACAGTTAGGGTTTTAGCCTCTGAATCCCATTTCACATGTTTATGCTTATTTTCAACTGCTTTCATTTTATGTCAAGGAGGTAGGTCTACTTAGTTGGCAAAACAGGGATCATCTTTTATCTCCCATCTTGTTAGGGGGTTCTAGCCTTCTCCCTTTTAATGAAACCCCGTTTCCATTTTTTTCTTCTTCTTTGTTGTTGTTGTTGTTGTTGTTGCTGCGCAGAGCTTTAACAGGGAAAACAGGACACCTGAAACCAGTATGGGGTGGAAAAGACACAAGACACTGGCTGCTGCACAATATCGTGCACTCTCTCTCTTCCAGTGCAAAAGACAGCAGAGGTCTGGGCTTCTACAAAGCGAAGAACCCAGAGATGGTTCCAGTCAAGGCAACGGTCAGGAGGCATCAAAGCTGCAGAGGGAAATCAGAGTACTGTTTAGTCTGGCAGGGATCCTTTTGTGTGTGTGTGTGTGTGTATGTGTAGAGGAACATCATTCATCAGATTTTTCACTGCTTATGTAAAAATCTTACCTTTCCCAAAGCTTGACACTTCTACAGGAGGTGGTGCAGCAGCCAGCAGACAGCAGAGCTGAGTATGAAGAAAAAAAAGAAAAAAGCAGTCAGCAGTAGAATACTGACAAAGCACACAGTAAGAGCAGTGGTAAAAGTAATATTGATTAGTAATAAAATAAAAATTTTTAGTAACATGAAATTAGCATTAGACAGATATTTCAATTTACACAAGAGTGTATATTCACTAAGTTGGTAAACTGCTTACTGAATAAGTATATGCATGTAAGACCTGCTGTACAGGCCAGGGTTGACTAGTGTAAATGCTCTAGCAGGGCTTAGCTTCCCCTTTTTTGGAAAGAAAATATTTTAAAAAGGCTTAATTTTTACCATCTTGGACATATTATTGCTTTGTGGTGTAAAAAACATTTTAGCCATTATTTCTTTTCTCTTTTTTTATAATAAACATGTATAGGGATCAGGATTGTGCAGTATGAAGTGACATATCCTCTTTCTTAGCACAAAATAGAACTCAATTGTTTGTTAAAATGAACTGAATTTTAGTTCATTTTAACAAACTACCCAAACATGACTGAGCAGAAAATGTAAAAATGGGTCACACGGGCAAAGAAATAGCACAAAAACACAAGGTTACATGATTTCATTCTATGACCAAAAAAGAATAATATGCTCATTTTAAGAGTTCTACATTTTTGCATCATTCCTATATTCTGGTAAAATTTACCTGTTATGCAAGTAATGATACCTGACATATCCGAAAACCCAAATACACAATTTGTAGTCTGAAGCCTCCCCATTAACAGACACCAGCAAGGCTTTCATATTTCATATACCATTGACCTATGCTGTGTTGCCGGCACAGATCTGTGCCGTTTGAATTTTCTTATTGACAAACAGCTTATAGTGGATTGTTTTTTGTTAGAAACAAGAAAAATAAAAACAAGTACAATTTTATATCGATGCTTCTCTATTAGTACTTTTTGTTACTAATACGTATGCCAGAAATACACTTTAAATATTTTTAAAGCTATTAGAGAAATCTATTTCAGACATTTGACATTGCTGTGACCTTGACCCTTTTTAGCTCAATTCCAAAACCTAATCAGATCATCTGCTTATTTTAACAATCCCATATTAATCCTGCAAACATAAAAACATAAACAGAGTTTGTTCACCAAGCTTGTTACTCATTAAAACATTAAAAAAAATAATTATTACAAACTTAGCACATTTAGAAAGTATCATAATTTTTTGTAAATGTAACAAATTATACCTCCTCCTGCAAGACTCATTCAAAAAGACCTAATAATAGTAACACCAAGTTATTGATAAAATAATTTTTAACACGCTTCTGACTTGGGATGACTGTCTGAACTACTGTACACTTATAACACATATATTTTATATTTACTGAGGTTTACTTGGCAGCAATTTTTATTCCTGATTACATTAGTAACAAGGGTGAAGCTGCTTTTCGACAATGTCAATTGTTAAAAGCGCTATACAAAAAAAGTAAAATCTGTTTTTATAATTTTAGAGGTTCGGTGGTCAATTATCACAAGTTTGCTTACAATTTAATAGGGACCTAAAACAGTGCAGAATCTTGAACAGTAAATATTATATAAAACCTTTTTGAATGTACTAAATATAAAAAAAATCTCAAACCTTCCATTTATTTTAAATATATGAAAAAACACATCATACTACTTGGTGGAGGATCTTCAGGTGATGAAAATTACCTCCGTTTTACTTCAAGTGACACTTCTGCACACTGATGAGGACAATTACTTATTCCTAAAATACTTATTCCAAATAATGTCTTCCTAATCATAATTTAGTAGAGTAGAGCCTAAGAGTCACATGAGAAAAAAAACAAGTAGCTTCTTGTATTTTTTTAATCAGATATAGTTATTAATAATTTATGAGCATCTCAGGAAACTGCTTTCATAAAGAAACCACCTCACTCTGAACAAGGGCAGCCACCCACACATCACACACTGCCTGCACAATCCGCTTCCTCATTCAGTCCTATTAGAATTATATAGAGTACTGTACTTTTGGTATTGATGCAGCACGGCATGCCCACACAAATAGCAATGACTCTGCACACAACACTTTTTTTCTTCTATGCGCAGTCATATATTTTCTTTGCTCGTCCACAGAGCCATGGTGGAAATGGCCTTTCATATTCCCACTGGTCCGTTCATTGTGTCTGTGTCTGATGTAAAGCCAAGCTGGGAGGGAATATGTGCAGTATCTGTCTTTATTAAGGCTTGTATAGCCGAGTTTCTCAACACCAGTCCTGGAGATCTGTACCACCCTGCAGCTTCAAGGTTTTCTAACTCCCACCACACCTGATTTAACTTATCAACTAAGTATTATTAAGTCCTTAATAAATTAGGACTGGTGTTTTGGGAGCAGGGTTATCTTGAAACTGTTCAGACCAGTATGCCCACAAAAGGTGATATGAGAAACAATGTTCTGAATTTTCATTACAGATGAAAACAACTCTGTAATGACATGTACCTCAAAAATGCATGGGTTGTTACATCAAATTATATACAGTACAGTACTATCGCAGTTTCTGTAGTCCCATGTTCATGCTAGTCTCAGTTTAATTGCTTTTCATGTTTTATATTGGTAAGTTTGATTTTACAGAACTTAAAATCCTGTGCAATATCTTACTCTTACTCGTCATCTATAACACTTTGTCCTGTATACAGGGTTGCATGTCTTTGGACTGTGGGAGGAAACCGGAGTACCCGGAAGAAGCCCGCCAAGCACACAGGCCCTAGGCAGGAATCAAACCCGAAACCTGGAGGTGTAAGGTGACAGTGCTAACTACTATGCCACCGTGCCGGCCCTTTGCAGTATGAATAAATCAAATATAACAGTGTTTCATTTTGAAAAAGGAACAATAGATGTGTCATTAGGGCAATGTTAGCAATCTGGTAGGAACAGTAACAGTGATGCTAGGTATCAGACAGCATGATGGTGTTCACTGAAACATAAACGGTATCATAATTATATCATAATACTGTATGAACCTGTATAACTATTTAATCACGTAATTACAGGTAATTTGCATATAGTTAGGAATTTATGTAAAGTTTCTCAATAATTTAAGTATTTCTTACCTTTTTTTAGAAAAAAAATTCAGGCTGCTAAACAAATACTGGCAAATTTACTTTTTATGTATCATTTGTGTGCCTTTATTTGCTTAATAAATACAATTGAAATCAAAATGGTACATTTAATAGTAAAATATAAAAAATTTAAAAATCAAAGTTTGAATCAAAATTTAAAAATGTGTCAATATATTTCTAGTGATTATTTTTTTTTATTATTAAATCAAGCAGGTTTATCTAGGATTACTTTAGGCCAAATGTAATGCAAATCTGCCTGTATATTGTTTTCTTTTTACCCAACCAGTTACTTTTGTTTCCATGGATCTATAACTTAGCTCTATCACAGAAACGTATTTCCTTTGCTATCACAGAAGTTATATTTGTAGGGTATCTGTAATGTAGGTGATACTCTAGGAAACATAACGACCTTTAACAATGCAATCGTTTAATATTTTTAAGAAATAAGTATTTTTATTTTATCAGAATTATTGCCCATCCACAGCTATGAACATCAATTGATAAATGATAGAATTGATAAATCACTGATAAATGCTAATACTGTAGCAAAATGTGAGAGGTAACAGAGGTCTGGTTAAGCATATGAAGAGAAACTATGGTGTTAAGTCTCAGGCCTGCCTGCAGTAGGTGCTACATGTGTTAGCTCTAATGAACCACAACTGAATTTGAGTGTGCTTATTCCGTACTTATTCTGAAGTTTCTCAGAAAACTTCACACCCACCCACATGCACACCAGGGTTCCGACATATGTAGCAGCAAGTTCTGTCAGATTTCAAGCAGCAGAGCAATATATTATTCATAAGCATGTAAGATTGAGATAGAACCAGCCTGTTTTGCCAGATGGAAACTGAACACTAGTACTCTTTAATCACTTTAATCAACTTTGTGTGTGTGAGATTCCAAAACTTAACCGTTTTATTCTTTATTGCCCATGGCTGTCTACAAGCTCGAATGAGAAGGCTTATTCTTTTCCTCTACTGTTTATTCTAATATAATCTTTTCTTTTCTCTCCAGGTGCTCCAGACTCCTTCTGTCCTCACAGGGCTTCCCTGCTGACCTTCACAAGGGCATCCAGTGGGTCACCCAATAAACAAACACAAGCTGTGCAGAATTGTATGATAAAAAGCATGATGATTCTCGTGGGAGGGAAAGTAACCAATCAGAAACACAAAACATGTCATATTCCCATGGATTCCTGTGGCTCAGGTCTTTCTTTCTTTTTTTTTCCTTCTTCAAGAAATCCATGCTAACAACTAACTGGCCATGCACTGGTCAGGATAACCTGGGATCTAAGCATTTTTTATGTGTTGGTTTTTTGTTTTTTTTTAGCTAAAAAGGGAAAATAAGAAAGGGAAATCCACTCTCAATGAAAAATATATGCTGTACATTAAAGTGCAAACACACATACAGACTGATCATCACAGGGCTTTTCGGGGCAAAGAACAAAGAAAGCATAAACACATCTGTTGTCATGCTTCTTTACATGTCCTGCAGCATTGAAAGCTTTTAAGCAAAATAATTAGATAAAACCACACAATAGTATATCACCAAATATGATACATTTCTTACGTTTTTCCTTGCTTTGTTGTTTTTCTTGTTAACAAGCACTCCAGCAGCAACAGTCAAGGGTGCAACAACAGGTTAAATGTGTGCATGCATATTAATGTATTAAATGTGAAAATGCAAATGGGGAGGAGAAGCAGCTGTTGGCCTACTTTACAGGCCAACACTAGAAGAAATCCCTGATCACTCACTGTAGAGTATTAAGCTCCCTGCCTATGGAGGAGAAAACTGAAAAACACAAGCCCTCCCCCATAACTTGTCTGCACAGTACCTCCATCCTCCCGGGTTCCTCTGGCTATCTTGGGATGCCTCACTTAATGAGTTTACTTCCATCTACTGTATCTACAGATTTTTTCATTCTATTTTTTTATATTGCAACATCATATTTTTTTGCACTCTATTCTATATTTCAATAGAAGTCATGGTTCCCAAAAAATTCCAATTAAGAAATAAAATTAAAAAATAGGATGATAAAACTGTGAATACTTTTTAGGAACTTGAATTATTTGTTGCTCGTGCCTCATTAAGGGCTTAATGAATTTTTTTTTTTTGATCAGATCAAATTTTCAAATCACATTTATATTTACAAGTGACCGTTATCTGATCGTAATGTAGACACATCTGTCCAATGAAATACACACACTGCTACATCTGAGTTAAAACATGCCACAAATTGTGCAAGCACTCATTCTTTTCAAACAATGGAGGTGATTTTACCAAAAAAAAATATGTGTGGGGTTTTGCTCTGGAGGATGGCAAACAGTTAGTCAGAGCTATATTTATCAAGGTCCAGAAGAAGGAAAGATAGATGCCTCACTTTAGCTATTTAAGCAGCTGTTGCTAGCACTGCTAGGAAATCCCTGTGCTGTCTGTGTTGACTGATGTTAGTGGGCCCCTTACAAGCAAGCAAGTGACAATGACTTATGTCAGAGGCAAAAAAGTTGCATGAATTCCGTTCGCAACCACGTACTGGGTATGAAAAAAACATAAGATTTGTATTCAGACAGTCATACAAAAATTTGACCTGGGTATTTTTTAGATGGAAAAAAATCTAAATTTAGTCAATTCAGACTGGTCACACAGAAGAAAATTGATTGGAATCCCAGTTTGACCCCTCATAATTTATGAGTTTTGCTGTGGAAGGAGTGTTATTACTCTGTGTAAGTACACATGCACCAATTCAGAAGAACAGAGTATTTTACACTCCACCCCATTAACATCTGATCATGATCATGATCAAAACCCATGATTTCTTTTCTTGAAATATTCAATTACATTTCAAAGATTGGATTCCATGGCAAAAAGAAACTCTTCGGGAAAGTAAATAATGATTCTTTACCTCACTTAGTGCAAAGTACACATGAGCCGTCCTGAACCACATAAGCGACAGGATGTACAATAAAAGTCATTTGCTGTTCCCGCTCGAATGACATGGCTACTCTAACTGAAGTGGATCCCACTTTACAACAGATGCTGAGGGCTTCTGTGAGAGGAAAATTGACTCTTGAGAACTCTCAGCTGATCTAACCTGCTCAGAAAAGCTGGGTTACAAATGTGTTCATCAACATGGAATGGTACTACACTCTGCAGATAATTGTGTAGTGCAAATGTAAATGTGTGTAGTCATAGTAGGTAGTAATGTAAATGTGGTAAAGGGGAAGAGGTGCACACAAATGACAAAGAAAATGACAAAAGAGAACATATAAATTAATGTTACATATCATGGTCTAACATGCTTACAGGAGACTCCAGAAGAATGCTTTGTGCTTTTTTTACCTAAAGCAGCAGTCTGACTAATCGATAAGCTAATTCACTGAACAAGAAACAGACGAGAGATGGGAATGATGCATCTGCATGTGACTTTCTCCTTATGTCCGCTTCATGTTGAACTTGTGAATTCTTAAAATGTGGTTTTGAACATCAACAGAAAACAAAAAGGAAGGACTGGGGTCTCTTTGGTCATTTAAAATAATAGAACTGCTACTTAGTAAGTCTAGGAGACACATAACTTTCTTTTTTTTTAAGATGTACAGTACTGTAGCTCTTGTTTTTTTTTTTTTATTCCTTTGAGCTTTGCATGGTTGGCCTTGCAGTGGACGTCCACTCCTAGGAAGATTATTGAATGGCAACTTTCCTGACTGCTTTCCACTTGTAATAATCATTCTGTAGAACGGTGAGCTCCCAATTTACTTTTAGAGGACTATTGCCTATTACTGTACCTTCTCTCCTTGGCACTGTGTTAACACATACCAAAATGCTCAGTGATGAGGACAGGAGCAAAAAAGACAAAGACAGTGTTGAACTTTTGATTGCACACTGTACTACTTACATAAAGTCAGAAGACAAGACATATCAATAAGTATATAGACACACACACACACAGTATATAAGCCATAAATAATATATGGTAAAAATAATATTTTAAATTGAAGAACAAGACAAAGAAAATAAATGAATATAATATGAAGTGAAATGTAGTGAAACCACTAATTTGCTTAATCAGCATTACTTACAGTTTACGTGTTGACGTTTTTGGGTTAACCGTTAGTCTTCTTATTTATTGTTATGCCAGTGACATATGTCATTTGTTTATGATGTGTTAATGCAAATAATACAGATATAATGCTAACAACACTTGTTTGTGTGTCATTTCATTAATTAAATTTAAATGATGTGGAACAAAGTGTAACGCAGAGATGCTTAGAGTATTTCTTTGCATTTTTGAAAGTGCATTCTCCTATGTACAGTCGTGGCCAAAAGTTTTAAGAATTACATAAATATTGGAAATTGGAAAAGTTGCTGCTTAAGCTTTTATAATAGCAGTTTGCATATACTCCAGAATGTTATGAAGAGTGATCAGATGAATTGCATAGTCCTTCTTTACCATGAAAATTAACTTAATCCCAAAAAAAACCTTTCCACTGCATTTTATTGCTATCATTAAAGGACCTGCTGATATCATTTCAGTAATCGTCTTGTTAACTCGGGTGAGAATGTTGATGAGCACAAGGCTGGAGATCATTATGTCAGGCTGATTGGATTAGAATGGCAGACTTGACATGTTAAAAGGAGGGTGATGCTTGAAATCATTGTTCTTCCATTGTTAACCATGGTGACCTGCCAAGAAACGCGTCACAGGAAATGCTTCACAGGCAAGGATATTGTGGCTACTAAGATTGCACATAAATCAACAATTTATAGGATCATCAAGGACTTCAAGGAAAGGGGTTCAATTCTTGTTAAAAAGGCTTCAGGGAGTCCAAGAAAGTCCAGCAAGCGCCAGGATCGTATCCTAAAGAGAATTCAGCTGCGGGATTGGAGTGCCACCAGTGCAGAGCTTGCTCAGGAATGGCAGCAGGCAGGTGTGAGCGCATCTGAGGCAAAGACTTTTGGAAGATGGCCTGGTGTCAAGAAGGGCAGCAAAGAAGCCACTTTTCTCCAAAAAAAAAACATCAGGGACAGATTGATCTACTGCAGAAAGTATGGTGAATGGACTGCTGAGGACTGGGGCAAAGTCATATTCTCTGATGAAGCCTCTTTCCGATTGTTCGGGGCATCTGGAAAAAGGCTTGTCCGGAGAAGAAACGGTGAGCGCTACCATCAGTCCTGTGTCATGCCAACAGTAAAGCATCCTGAGACCATTCATGTGTGGGGTTGATTCTCATCCAAGGGAGTGGGCTCACTCACAATTTTGCCCAAAAACACAGCCATGAATAAAGAATGGCACCAAAACACCCTCCAGCAGCAACTTTTTTCAACAATCAAACAACACTTTGGTAAATAACAATGCATTTTCCAGCACGATAGAGCATCGTGCCATAAGGCAAAAGTGATAACTAAGTGGCTCGGGGACCAAAACCTTAAAATGGCCTGGAAACTCCCCAGATCTTAATCCCATTGAGAACTTGTGGTCAATCCTCAAGAGGCGGGTGGACAAACAAAAACCCACTAATTCTGACAAACTCCAAGAAGGGATTATGAAAGAATGGGTTGCTATCAGTCAGGATTTGGCCCAGAAGTTGATTGAGAGCATGCCCAGTCGAATTGCAGAGGTCCTGAAAAAGAAGGGCCAACACTGCAAATACTATGTTATGTAATTGTCGATAAAAGCCTTTGAAACATATGAAGTGCTTGCAATTATATTTTAGTAAATCACAGAAACAACTGAAACAAACAATAAAAGCAGTTCAGCAGCAAACTTTGTAAAAACAAATATTTGTGTCATTCTCAAAACTTTTGGCCACGACTGTACATTCACTGTAAAAGTGCTAACATGAACTCGCTAGCTAACCAGCTACTCATAAACAGCTAGATTAGAAATTCTATTCTTTACATTATTCTTTGAGGTTAAAGAACATCACACAGTCCAGGTCAAGAGGTGAAAAAAAACAAAAAAGCAAAATAATAATAAAATAGTATGATAGTATATATTCACACTAATTGTAAATACTTTCACCTGAGCATGATTTTTTTTCCATCAAATCAGCTGATAAACAGTTAAATATCTTTCCTTACAGCACCATTTCTTGAGTGTTTTGTTTTTGTGCAGTATACTATGGACATGGGCCAGACTTCAAGCCAGACATGCACTTATATTATTTTATAACACAAACAATTAAGCTTAAACACTGGTTGGTTAAATACAAACATTTCTGCAGACTGCAGAAAATTATCAATGTGAGCGACATATGTGTTATCACAAATGCTGTTACTATGGAGCTGTTCCATCTGTCTACTAGATTTTTAATTAACTGTTGTTTAATGCTAACTGTTGGCACCACTGTTTTTAACTTGCTACTATTTTACTACCTTTACTATGCACCCACCCCCACCCACCCCACCTAACAAGCCTATAAAGAAACACGACGCACTGCAGATGTAGCCACAAAGAACGAAGAAGAGATTCCAAGCATTAGCACAGTGAAGGAAAAAATATGGGCTTTCACAGTCAGTCGATCTCATTGCTTCAAGAAAGATTGTTTGTGTTCCTTTACCGACCTTAACTACACTGTAATTGCTGCAGATTTCTGATGCTTTGTAGCTTTTATAGAGATAAAATGAAAGGGGATCATTTGGGAAACTGCTGAATTTAAAATTCAGTCTTCATATGATGCAGTCAACGTTTTGCACAAAGATGATGATATAGAATAAACTGTTTATGCTGATTGAAATTCATAAAGAAATGCAGATAGGCTCCTGAGTACTTCATCCTGCCACAGTGACAACTGCTCTATCTAGCGCTTGCTCGGGCTGTCCAATGCAGCGCTCATCTGCATGGAAATTTCATTTATTTTAATTGCCTTGGCAATAACCTGGCTCTGCTCCTCAGTTTCCCTCAGCCAAATGCCCTGTTCCTCAGCAGAGAGTGTGCTGCTGACTCGTCCATCCAGCTGAGCTACGCACTCTGCAGGACCTCTGGGAAGATTTTCTTTTTAAGGTGTTTATACACCACACCTGAGTTTAATAACCATAGTTGGTGTTTGCTGTGCATCCATGGATGTGGTCTATTCCTAAGATATGGTAGAATATCACTCTATTTAACATAAGATTCAGCAAACAAAGGATTCAGCAAGTGTTGTGTGATAAATTGCATATAAGAAAAGAAATACAACCACACACACACACGTTCCATACTGCAATTTTGTAATTTCTCACAGCAGTTCTCTGTTCACCGAAGACTCCATAGCTAATGTAAGATAGCAGTGAGGTCCTTTACTGTATTATACAGTAGATTTACTAGTTAGATATAAGAATGAAGCTTAAATGACAAATGCCAGTCACTAGTCTTGAATTTCTTTCCTTGTACAGTCAACTTATACAGTAGTTCTACAGTACATTCCTGTGGTCCATTTCTATGGGCTATGTGATGCTTGTGTACTTGTATCACCACACAGTGAGGAAGCCCAAAAGCAGCACCCAGAGCTGAGCTGTGAGTAGCACTGTGAAATTTTCTGCCTATGTCCAGAAATGTGTGTCCTGTTACCAAGGGCAAATCAAGGGCAAAAATACAGCATTTTTATGGCAAAATCAGCAGCAGTCTCTGTCATTTTCTGCTTTACTCTATATTTCTGTGACTCCTATATTAAAGGATAGCAACAAAACGTCACCTAAACACAAATATCTGCAATTACACGAAAAGAGCTGGGCAGATGCCTAAAAGCCCCGGAGTACTGTTCCTGCCCAACTTATGCTAGCTAACAGCATCTGACATCAATTGTATTTATTTATTCAGTCGTTAACTGGATAATTATCCCAGTGATTAATAGTTTTCATCTTTTACCCCGAATGTATGCAGTGAATGGTTTCTCATTTCTTAAACAACCACATCCAAAGGCGTATCATTTGGTAGTTTAAAAGATGTTACAGTATTTCATTAGGGTTAAATTATTGACTGGCATGACACAAAGAAAACAACTAAGGAGATTGCTAAAATTAATGGAATTTAAGGATAGTTCTTGAACCCTCGACCCTGTTGAGAAACGGGGCAAAAAAATTAACAACTGTTATTGAAGATCATCATAAAAATCAGATAAAGTTATCCAAAAAACGCGTCAGATAAGGCTTCCGCATGATGGTGTGCCGACTAATACTCACAAGCTCTACTCCTCTCCAGAACACCAGTAAGCCAGTTTTGAGACCCATTACTCACCTCTGAAATGTGCTTTTCTAAGAGAAAGCTTTACAGCAGCTCTCTTAATGGCGCGCAAGACGTAACCGAGAGAATAATCCGGTCATTTTTCAAAATACAATGTTTTCCAAAATAAAATATCGTTCAGACCGAGAAAATACATAAAACGAAAGTATTTAATTATTTATTGTGAGGACCAGTACCATTTGCTCAACGGACCGGTACCAGTCCGAGTCCTGGGGGTTAAGGACCACTGGTTTAAAGTATGTGGACATTTGACAATCATACCCATAAGTGGCTTTTCCCCAAACCGTTATCACACAGCTGTATAGAATTCCTTTATATCAACTAGGAGTGGCTGATATGGATACAAAATTATATCTTGGTATTTTTAAGCTGAATGGCGATATACAATATATTATTTATAAAGTGGGCTATGTGTTAAATTGTAAATCAAAGCCACATGTAAGATGTTATAAGCATTTTTATTAAAACAAAAAAACTGTTAAAAATACAGTTATTAACTGTTGCAAGGCGGGGTTTCATTCACTGTTTGAAACATGATGAAGGTACTGAAGTAGGCTGCAGAGCTACCAGATTCGTCATAGAGAAAAATAAATACATATTGAGGGCACGCTTTACTACACTGAGAGTTCTAGCTATATGTCAGGGCAGTAGTGGCTCAGGTGGTTTACGCTCTGAGTTGCTGAATCGGAGGTCAGAGGGTCAAGCCCCACCACTGCCAGGTTGCCACTGCTCTCCTGCAGCTGCTCAATATCATAACACTGACAACGTTACAATCTGAGGATAAAAAACGGACAATATCAGCCCAACAGAATCTAAAGGGGGTACATGCAGTTTCTTAATGCACAACGTAAGACCAATACATTTTCTTCTGTTGTTACGCTTAGCAGCTACTTTGTACTTGATGATGGCATGAATTATTTTATAATCATTATTATTATTATTATTATTATTATTAGCAAACATATTACATGCTCTATATATATATATATACACTAGTGTCTGAACAAAGACAGGCTTGTTGGGATACAAATTACTGTACTAACTTAATAAAACATGATGCATTGTACAGTATATAGCTTTTACACAGAGACTTTTCACTGAATTATAGAATTTAGAAATTATAGAATCATACAAGAAGTTAACAACCTATAATCTATAAACGATGAAGTACTGATGAAATACACTAATTGGCTGAGTGTCCCAAAATCTTGGATGCTATTTTTGAGTTTAATAATTATTATTGTTAACAATTTATTCATGTTCAAGCTTTTAAGTTGTTCACTTTAAGTGTTCTAAAATAAGGAAAAGTATTTTCTTAAAGAATCGTGAAAGAGAATCTTGATCTTAATTCCACTGAGAAAAATCGTGATTCACATTTTAGCAAGAGTCGTGCTGCACCATAGTACTGTACAATATTAATAAATCGTAAACACCGGGTTTGCAAACTGACCCAGAGTGAAAGTGGTGGAAGGGCTGTGTAAGAGTGTGTGATAGGACAGATGCAAAAACTGACATGGTTTTATGGAGCAAAAAGGGTTATGTAACTTAAAAATCCATATCCATGTAAATGATATTGGTTCCTATGTCCTATGTTTCAAAATAATCTGATATACTTTATATAGTCAATACACCACCCAGCCCTAGTATGCTTCAGCATTACAATTTCTCTTCACCAATAGGGCCAAACCTGTTCCAGGATTACAGTGCTCCTGTGTATTACATGCGGTCCACAAAGACATGGTCTGCCAATATAAAAGTGGACAAACCTGCATGGCTTGCACTGACATCAACCACCCTTAACTGACATTAGTCCATGACCTCACTAATGCTCTTTTGGCTGAATGAGCACAAATCCTCACAGCCATGTCACCAAATATTGTGCAGGGTCTTCCCAAAAATACAGTATGGGTGGTTATGATGACAGAAAGGGGAACAAAAAAAGAGATTCAAAGAGCACATATGGGTGTCGTTGATGAGGTTTTCACAAACCTTTGGCCATATAGTACATTATTATGCATACAGTAAAGATACACCCATAGCAATGTCTCCTCTTAAAATCCCAATCCAACAATTATGGAGCATTTTCAACAAGAGGTTAAAGTCATTAAACTCAACAACATCCCTTCACTGCAGAAACAGAATGCCGAATGCCATTTTTTTACAGCAACAATTGCACACATATAGAACAGAAATGCATATACAGTGCCCATGGCACAGGAGAAAAGACTAATGCATGACCGGTAACTCATTAGTGTGCTAGGCAGCATATATAAATATAGCTGGTTTACACTGCCATGGCCCTGTGTGAATATGCAGTATTACCTGGTAATGTCTCCCATTCAGACTGCATTACTCCAGACCTGCACTTGACAATCTCCATGTTCTTGGTATCCTTGTCAGACAAGTAGGCTTTCTCTGAACAAGCAGCTTTGTTCATTTCATCTGTTCCCCATGCATATACTGTACGTACTTGCATATACTGAAGGAATTACTTGATTTTCTTTGCTCTGTTTTTTTGAGGTGAGTGAGGGCAACATACAGCATACAGTATACCTGAGGTGTCATACTGCTAGTGATTTTGAGTGAGTAAGTGAATAAGTCTTGCTGCAGGAAAAGAGCTGAGTATGCTGTAAGTCTGGCTTTTTTCCCATGAATGCAATGCCCTCTCCCACACACAGATAATGTAAGCTATTTCATAAACTGCCCTGCGTAAAGAAAAAGCTTTATGCATACACAGTACTGTGCAAAAGTCTCAAGCCTCCCATCATTTCTGCATATTAAATCCGATTTAATTCAATTATGTAGATCAAATTAAAGCAATGGTAACAAATGCTTTACTGCGACAAGTGGGAAAGTGTCTGAATGCACAATTAAAAAACTGGGCATTTATGTAACAACAGCAGCAGCAACTTCATTTCCCCTCTCATCTGTTTCATCCACTCAGCCTTCATCTTCACCAGTATATTAATCAGTGGTCTGATTATCTGCACCTCTTTCTCACTGGTTCATGCCTTAAGTTATCTGAACCTGGTGAGGTATAGAGACTGGTCTGAAAATGAAAGGCAATTACATGCCAAAAATAAGAACCATAAATTTCTCAGATCAGCAGCTAATGTGTCCACAGCCCCTGCTGCGTTGCTCCACTGACCAATCACAATCCACTCCCAAGCCCAGCAGGTTCCCAGGAGTTCTTGGTAAAGATCTGACCCAAAACTCCTCTCTCTTTCACATGTCCATCAGCCTTGACTATCATCCTGTCAATATGATCTCTTAATCTTCCATAATAGCTACATGGTTTTGGTAGGGACACATTTCAGTAGTGTTTAAACACAAGCCTTTTAAAACAAGAAACTAAAACAGATGACATAGATTATTTAAACAGAGCATTAGATTAGCTTTCCTTCACCCCGGCGCCGGGATACCACGAGGCCTGGAAACTTCAGCAGCGGAAGACGCGCGCCAAGCCCCGGGCGAGGACCTCTCCTCCTCCGCCACCACCCGTCTTCGAGATCTCAACCCGAAACCGCTTCGCTCCTCTCCGTGAGACGGCACACGACGCGCTGGTCATCGGAGACTCCATTGTCCGGCACGTGCGTGCTACCACAGCTAAAGGTAAGGCGTACACGCGCTGTTTACCTGGTGCACGTGTTCTTGATGTTGCTGCACAGGTGCCTGCGGCCCTGAGGAAGAACATTCGAGCTGTGGTTCTCCATGCTGGCACCAACGACATCAGGCTGAGGCAGACGGAGATCCTAAAGAAGGACTTCAGGAGCCTGGTTGAGAAGGTCCGCAGCACATCACCCACGACAAAGATCGTCGTATCTGGACCACTTCCGACATTTCAGAGAGGAATCGAGAGGTTCAGTAGATTATTTGCCTTCAATGAATGGTTACAATCTTGGTGTCAACAACAGAGATTACCCTTTGTTGATAACTGGAATGTTTTCTGGGAGCGTCCTAGGCTCTACCGCACAGATGGCCTGCACCCTAGCAGAGCTGGAGCAGCGGTCCTCTCTGACAACATCTCCAGGACATTACGAACCATCTGACTTGCGGTAAGTCATACCTCAGATTCTTTAGATATCAGCCACAATACAACCCACCATACTAATAGACGCACACACATAGCTTGTACTATAGAAACTGTGTCTATTCCCCGATTAGTGAGAAAAAAGAATAAATTCGTTAAATCCAGCCGAAACAATCTGGTAACCATTAAACCAGAAAAAGCCCAAATAAGTAATCGAAGTCTACCTCTAAAGTTTGGACTTCTCAACATTAGATCCCTTACGCTAAACCAACCGTCTGCTAGCTGCATAGAGTCGTCACTCAGGGTTCACTCTATTGAGACTGTGTCTGTTCCCCGAGCTAAAAACAAATTTAGAAAGACTCAGAAAGTCTGTTTTAGTAATTTAATTAGCATAAAGACCACAAACTTGGATCAGACTGAATGCGCAGCCGGCACCTCTGATCTGAAGCTAGGACTGTTAAATATTAGATCTCTCGCATCTAAAGCAGTTATAGTTAATGAAATTATCACAGATCAGGAGTTTGATATACTCTGTTTAACAGAAACCTGGATTAAACAGGACGAGTATGTAGCTCTAAATGAAGCTAGTCCTCCTGGATACAGCTACATACACCAGCCTCGGTTAACTGGTAGAGGAGGAGGCGTCGCAGTTATTCACAATGATAATTTGACTATTGTACAAAAACACGGACACAAATTTAATTCATTTGAAATTCTTTATAGTAACATAAGTGTATTTAACTATATTAAGTCAGCTCAGTCGATCCCGCTAATTGTCATTTACAGACCTCCAGGGCCGTACTCGGAATTTCTTAGTGAATTTGCAGATTTCCTCTCAAACCTAGTCATTTCTGTAGACAAAGTGTTAATTGCTGGGGATTTTAATATTCATTTTGAAAACCCAGAAGACCCTCTGAGAACTGCATTTATGTCTATACTGGACTCGGTAGGAGTAAATCAGTGTGTAGTAGGACCCACTCATAAAGCAGGTCACACTTTAGATTTAATAATATTATTTGGATTAAGTATAAGAAATTTATTCACAATACCACTATCTGAAGTTATCTCAGATCACTATCTTGTCTCATTGCAAGTGTGTCACAATAATAATGTACACACAGCGCCGCGCTACCGTATGAAACGTACATTCACATCAACTACCAAACAGAGTTTTATCAGTAATCTCCCAGAGTTCCCAACTTCGATTAGATCACCGTCTGACCCCACAGAACTCGATCAGGCGACTGAATATTTAGAGTCGACATTTCGCTATACCCTAGATAATGTAGCTCCAGTCAAAAGAAAAATTATTAGAGATAAAAAACTTGCTCCCTGGTATAACGATCACACGCGCACTTTAAAACAGACCGCTCGGAAATTAGAACGTAAATGGCGTCAAACTAAATTACTAGTATTTCAAATAGCATGGAAGGAGAGCATCCTGAACTATAGAAAAGCTCTTAGTGTAGCTAGATCAACATATCTCTCCACTCTTATAGAAGAAAATAAAAATAATCCTAGATTCTTATTTAATGCTGTAGCCAAATTAACCAGAAATAAGACCACTGCAGAAATCTCCACAACAACATCATGCAATAGTGACGACTTCATGAACTTTTTTAATAATAAAATTGTAAATATTAGGCATAAAATTGAGGTTTTGAAACCGAACAATGTAATTGATGCAGATGTTAATCTAGCCATGTCAGACCAGAACTTAGAATACTTTACTCCCCTTGAAGAGAATGAACTAATTTCACTCATCTCTTCTTCAAATTCATCAACCTGTATATTAGATCCTGTACCGACACATTTTCTTAAACAGATAGTACCAGCAATAATAGAACCCCTGTTGAGAATAATTAATTCTTCACTCAGCATTGGATATGTTCCAAAATCTTTTAAATTAGCAGTTATCAAACCAATAATTAAGAAACCTGACCTCGACCCCTGTCAGCTGTCCAGTTACAGACCAATATCAAACCTCCCCTTTATCTCTAAGATCCTGGAAAAGATAGTAGCGGAGCAGCTATGCTCATATATACATAGGAATGGCATACATGAACTGTATCAGTCAGGATTTAGGCCTCATCACAGTACAGAGACGGCGCTCGTTAAAGTAGTAAATGACATTCTATTGGCCTCTGATCAGGGTTGTGTAACTATGCTTGTATTACTTGACCTCAGTGCAGCTTTTGACACTGTTGATCACGCTATTCTTCTTCACAGATTAGAAAATGTAGTGGGAATTAAGGGTACAGCCCTCTCCTGGCTCAGATCCTATCTGACCCATCGTTATCAGTATGTAGACTTAAATGGTGATTATTCTGCATGTTCTCTAGTGGAGTTTGGCGTTCCGCAGGGTTCAGTTTTAGGTCCACTGCTTTTTTCCCTTTACATGCTTCCTCTGGGCAACATAATCCGTAAGCATGGTATTAGTTTTCATTGTTATGCTGATGATACACAGTTATATGTCTCAGCAAAACCTGATGAGAAAAAACAGCTTACTAAAATTGAGCAATGTGTGCAGGACATAAGAAATTGGATGCTAACTAACTTCCTTCTGCTAAATCCGGACAAGACAGAAGTTCTAGTCATAGGACCGCATACAGCTAGGAGTAAAATTTTAGATCATACCGTAACTTTAGATGGCCTTTCTGTTCCATCAAATGCAACAGTGAAAGACCTTGGTGTGATTATTGATTCCAGCCTTTCATTCGAAGCACATGTAGATAATATTACCAGGATAGCATTCTTTCACCTCAGAAATATTGCCAGAATAAGAAATTTATTGTCGCTAAACGACGCAGAAAAACTAGTTCATGCTTTTATCACCTCTAGGTTGGACTATTGTAATGCCTTACTGTCTGGTTGTTCAGCTAGATGCATAAATAAGCTTCAGCTAGTCCAGAATGCAGCAGCGAGAGTCCTCACCAGAACCAGAAGATATGAGCACATCACCCCTATCTTATCTTCACTCCATTGGCTCCCTGTGAAATTTCGCATTGATTTTAAAATACTACTCTTGACATATAAAGCATTAAATGGTCTCGCGCCGCAGTACCTGAGCGAACTGCTAGTGTCTTACGATCCGCCACGCCTACTTCGATCAAAGGATGCAGGCTGCTTGTCAGTACCGCGTATTATGAAAAATACAGCTGGGGGCAGAGCTTTTTCTTACAAAGCCCCAAAGTTATGGAATAGTCTTCCAAATAGTGTTCGGGACTCAGACACAGTCTCAGTGTTTAAGTCCAGGCTAAAAACCTATTTATTTAGCCGAGCATTTTTATAAATAGATTTGCCATAGGTAAAGGAGCAGATCTGGGGGACTCATGGACGTAGAGTATTATGGTGAACTGGTATGTTTGGATGCTGTCTTCCTCACTCTAATTGATCACTCAGGTTTGCTGACGGTGAGGTGATTGTTTGCTTTACATGTCAGGAAGCCCTCATGTTTGTGTTTCCTTCTGGCTCTCCCTTTTAGTTATGCTGTCATAGTTAGTCCTGCCGGAGTCTCTGCTTGCACGCTACAGTTAATATACATTCACATTATACATTGTGTGACTGTGACCATACCTAACTGCCATCTCTCCTCTTCTTCTCTTTCCCCCCCTCTTTCTTTTTCCTCTCTCCTCCTGTCCCCCCCTTTCACTCTTTCTCTCTCTCTCTGTCGAGCTACACATGTCGTTCCTGAGCTGCCAGTGATCCAGACTCCCTCTGCCCTCCGGACCTGTCTGACCCATCCTGGTGCCCCGCTTCTGGCTGAAGATCTCGTCACATGGATGCCCCGTGTGTCTCTCTGGGACGCGTCTGGTGTCTGGGAATGATTCTCTCTACCTAGAAAATGGTTCTGGCCTTGACTGGTGTTGGCAACTGTTTCTCTGGGGACTTGACAGTTCGATAGTTCATGACTGGAACTTCTTACAAGTCTACCTGGGTCTTCAATAACTACCTGGACTCCATATTAACATCAATTAACATCAGCTATTTTAGCTGAACTGCCTCCCACCCTACACACTGTATAAATGCAGATCATTTACTGCTTTTTGTTACACCCAAATGAGGATGGGTTCCCTGTTGAGTCTGGTTCCTCTCAAGGTTTCTTCCTCTTACCATCTCAGGGAGTTTTTCCTTGCCACTGTCGCCCTCGGCTTGCTCACCAGGGACAAACTGACCATTTTGATTCATACAAATTCACATTTCATACAAACCTAAATAATTCTTTTGACTATGTAAAGCTGCTTTGCGGCAATGAAAATTGCTAAAAGCGCTATACAAATAAAATTGAATTGAATTGAATTAGAAAAGAAAGAAACTTTAGAGTTTACCAGCACTGTATACTGTAAGCAGTTAAATACTTGAAATTCATTTAGCACATTCTGATTAGAAATTTCATCTGAACTGTTTAAGGTTTAACTCTTAACATGATCATTGATGTTGATCTAATAAGACCTGTGTTCACATGCTCAAAGCATTTAATCAAAATATTACAGATTGTATATGTGCAAAGTGTTTAATCTATTAATCATTTAAATACAACCGATGAAGAAAAGGAAGACATTTTTCTCCAACTTTGAAGTTAGGTTTCCCTCCTTTTATGATGTTAATGGGTATGAATGCGGTCTAATTTCTCAACAAGTCCGAAAAGTTTGGATTAAGTGTCTAAATGTTAAATTAAATGGAAATTTCCCTGTTTGACAATTTACCAAATTTACACCACCCCTCTTAATTGTAAATTAATTCCAATCGGGCTGTATCGGGTAAGACTGTTCCAACTGAAGTGTTTATATGATACAATTTTATCCTGATTGGCCTATTATTTCTTTAATTTGTCGAAATTAGTATCCATGAAAACGAACCTATTTACTACACTACAGGACATAATTATGTGACATTCACAGACTGCTTAATTCTTTTGATTTTTTCTATTTTATCGTAAATGAATGCTTGTAAATTTACTCTTACTTTTTTAAGAGACCAAAAACATGACCTGCTGTGTCCTTACCTAATTAAATGTAATGAAATGTAAATTATGTATTTAGATACTTAAATGAAAGAGTTCTGTTGTCTCCTGCTTCTCCTCATTAATGCTTCAAAGATTCATTTTTCACATCAAGTGACAGTAAAAACCAGATTCATTTGCAATTAAATACAGATTTGATATGATACCATACAGAGAAGAAACTGTTCTAAAAGTGTAAATATTCATTGTGCAGCACTTCCACTTCATTAAGGCCTTATGATTGTTAATAACATTCTTCAACAATATTGTGGCGTGGGCGGGGCGGCGGCTGACGACCAGCATGCCTTGCGGGGATGTCGGTGTGTGTTCACCATGTTGGGGAAAGGTGTTTGGGTTGGTGGCTTCGGCCCTGTTTGTGTGAGGCGGGTGTGACGTGTGAAATGTGCTCCAGTTCAAGCTAGTGCTGAATTGGATGTAGGCTCCTGAGTGAAGGTGCTGCTCATGCCTTACATGCTGTGTGCTAAATAAAGTACTCCCAGCCATTGCATTGGGCAGCAAATAAGCTCACTCGTCTCTCCAGCATTCTTCCCGGCGTAAAAACGCTACAATATATTGTGTAAAGAGTAAAGTAAATATTGCATGATACAGTTTAATGTTATTGTATAGTCTACAGTACATACAGTAGTTCACTATACAAGGTGGTATCAAAAAGTTTGAGGACTGGTTTTGTAACGTGCAAACAGGTGGCATCACCAGACTGCACGTACAGTACACAGCCTTGCAGCAGGGAGCACCGACCTTCAATGTGCCAAAAGACATCATCCTGTGTACGTTGGGAGCTGTGCAGCTGGTGCTATGCCCATCACATGCATTACGACATTTGTTATTTCCTTATGGACATCGAGTTAGAACAAAAACTTGAAATTCTGCATGAAACTGGGCAAATCTACCACAGAGACGGTTGACATTATGCTTGACAAGTCGTTTAAGTTAATTTAAGTGGTAACCACGTTTTAAGAGCGGAAGAACAACACTGAAAGACGACGAAAGATCGGGAAGTTCTTTAATGAGCTCAACCGCCGAAAATATCAAAATCATTCGGCAACTTGTGAAAGATTATCATAAGAGAACAATCTACAACATTGCTGCCATTGTCGGTGTGTCATATGGAACAGTCCAGGCAATCCTCATGTGTGATTTGAACATGGGCCATGTTGCTGACAAGTTCGTCCCCAGGCTGCTGACCCAGGAGCAGAGGAAACTTTGTGTTAAAGTCTGCCAAGAACTCCTTCATGTCGAGGTTCATTACTGTTGAAGAAACATTTGTGTATGGGTACGACTCTGAGACAAAGCAACAGTTTCACAGAGGAAGAGCCCATCATCTCCATGACTGAAAAAGGCCAGTTCTGCAAGTGTATGTTCATCATCATCTTTTTCGATATTCGCTGTAATGTGCATTGAGAACTCGTTCCCAGGGGCCAGACCATCAATAGCGAACTCTACTGCCAGGTCTAAAAGCGTCTGAGGGAGGACATACACCAAAAGTGACCAAACCTTAAAACTTTTTGATACCCCCGCGTATTTTCAAAGATATGGTGTTTAAGATTTAGACACAAAAAATTTTTATGGTTCTTGCTAAAAATTATTAAATACTTGCATGAAATAGCACATGTAGGATCCATTTGTTTTAGTGGTGCACAATTAATTACACAAACAATAGAAATCGTGATATGAACATGTGCAATTATTTAATCTCAAAAGGCTTCAATTTATTACAGGTAATATATACCTAGTCAGAAATTTATGTAGTGTTTGTCAGTAATTTAATAATTTATTTAATTTTTTTTGGACGTTGGGGTGATAAATATTGGCAAACATCCTCTTAGTTACATATCGCAATTTAAATCACAAATGCACTGTTAATCAAGTTAATCACAATATGATTGTTTAATCAAATCGTGCAGCCCTAATTTGTATGTTTTTTTGTTTGTTTTTAAATAAGACATGCTTGTTAGTCTTGTTAGTTTAAAAAATATAATTAAAAATAATAAATTAATGACATGCATGTTTCAGATCCAATGATGATGCGTTTTAGAAAAATATTTTGAGGAATTGGTTTTGATAGCAAATATCTGCTTTCATATTTACTAGATATGGGAATCATCAGTGGCCACCCAATAGGATATTATCGTCATACCTAAATGCCGATTCAATCTGTGCTGCAACTATTTAAGTATCACAATATTTTTAACAAATTTACACAAATATTGCTTCTACCCCATACAGTAGGATAGTTACTACTGTACCACATACAGTAGGATTCTGTGCTGCTTGCCAATGTGTGAATAGTTTAGAGTGCCCCACCAGCAGGATTTTCTTCTACCACAAAATCAAACATACATATAAATGAAAAAAATTATATTAGAAAAATTATTTTTGGAGCAATAAATGAATTTCCACACAAATGAATAGTTTTTTCCCCATGTCTAATATTTACTGTCCATATAGGGATCACTGACTTTATGTTATGGGATTAAAGGTAAAGTATCACAGTAGATACACAGCCTTTAATGTACATAAAATGTTATGTCATAAAAATTAGACGATAATCTTCACGATAAAAGATACTGATAGCATTCATGATAGCAGTTTCTTACAACAAAGCAGGTACGGCCTTGAATCAAATACTCCTGAGCTAATAAATAATCAATGAGCAGTGAAGCATCCATCCATTCTTTATGAGTTTCTTTTATAAGGCTCATTCTCCATACTGCATGCAGAATTTTTTATGTACTACCTCCACCATACACAATCTGAAAATCGAAATATAAATATACACTTAAGATCAGGCAGCGGTCTGAGTCACAAGCGTTCGCTGAATATTAATTAGCATAAAGAAGAATTTCTTCAGTAACTGGATCCATAACTGCTATACAATTCAACCAGCAAGGTCTCCTTTAAGCAAATGGCACTGTCAGGCCATTTTACTGATAGACAATTAAGGATTTGCCAGAAGAAGACGCTAGGGAGCAAATACTGAGGCCCATTTAAAGCGAGTTCTGGTTTTTACAGTTATATTTAGCTGGAGTGTGGTCAAGGTCACAGAAGTGCCCTTTGTGAGTGGGAGAGATACATACAGTACTCAGTCTCTGGCTTTCCCTGGGGCTCATAAAACAGTGTAAGTGAGATTGAGTGGAGAGATGATCTAGGCAGACCTAACACTGACTCTGACCAAGAGGTTACAGTAATTAAACACCAAAATAACAAAAAATAATAAAATTACATGCAGGTTGGGATGGGTGACAACTATGATTTCAATTTTGATCAGTTGTATATGTTACAATTTCCCTATGGGATTAATAAAGTACTCTATCTATCTAGTATTTCAGTATGTAACACTATCAGAAATATCAGGCGTTACATTCCCAGCAAGAACTGTATATACTGTAGTAAGGCCTACAACTGGGATTGTGAATTAATAATAAGCCATGATTGCCTTTTCTGGCTTGACTTCATTCTTCTGCTGCATAATGTATATTATATAAACTATTACTGAAATAAAAACAGGCACAGTAATAAGTGTTGGTAAGTGACATTTTTAGAAGTGCCTTTATTTCCTATAACCACACTGGGACACCATGTGTGATACACTACGTGTATCACTTTTCCGCTTGTCTGTGTTCATCACATAAAATTCCACATCCTAATCTGAAACTAGTACTACAGTAGAGACATCATCTACAGACATGCCAAATAATGTTTTCAGTAATATAGTTTTTGGCTTAAAATATGAAAATCCATCAGTTGAAGAAGAAAAAGACGATGGGACACCGATTGTACTTAAAGCACATTTGAAGGTAATGTACAAACCAATGTGAGCTAGCAGGTCAGCTAACCAACATCCTATAAAGTGAGCATGGGACCTTCAGGATCTATTCCCACTAACAAAAGCAGATCATTTGGTCACATAGTGTCTAAAATGTCTAAAATGTGAATATTAATTTGCTTTTCTGCTTATAGAATTGTTGTATAAAAGCAATAACACAGTTACACTAAATATAGGCATGGCTGTGGTTAGGTATGGAACTCACCATGCAGCAAATCACAGCAGTGCCGATATTCAGTAATCATACTCTTGCTCGGACAAAATTGCTTAATTGTACTAATTGCAGCAAAACGTTGGTGGTGCTAAATAAAAAGCCCATCTGGTAACCTTACTTGCTCAAGAGCAGGGGGAAAAATCTCCCTGTTCCTTTTTATTTGAATTATCCATCTTGACTAGCCATGGAAATACAAAATTGCTATTGTAGATTACTACGCTATGTTTAGTGGAGCCAGCTCAAAAACTGTTTATGCATGAATGACTCAAGTCACTGGGGAGCATCTTCTGGAAACACACTTCTGAGTACGCTCGAGATAAAAGAAGTGAAGAGAATAGAGAAAGTGACTGGGACCTAAGAAAGTGACTCAGTGTCCTTGAGGAACGGATTAACACAAACTGCACATTTATTGGAATGTAGAAAAGCAAGGAAGAATATACAAATGAGACAAAGAACACTAAAGTTAATAAATATTCTTTAAATTTGAATGTGAATGGCATGACACTGAGTCATTGTAGTGTAGACAGGGAAGTTGGAGATATATTCACGTAGCCAGATAACCTGCCTTGTGATAGTTAAAAATACAACATAAACACACTACGCCTACAAGCAAGACATATTACTTTGTATCCGTACGTTGCATTTCAAAGAAAAATAATGCCTGATTTCATTCATCCCAGATACTCTGAAAGATATGCCTAATTATGATGGAAGTTGGTTTGACCATGTCCAGCTGGATATAAACAGAAATAGTTCACATGTTAAACATAGATGTTGAGATGATAGGCTTTTAATGCCTTGTTCACCACAATAGTAGGAACACATAAAAAAACAAGGTTTAAAAAAGAATTACTGTCTTATACGAAACTCATGAATTATTGGAAAATGTCAAGGTGCACATGCGTGCTACCTTCCACAATGGTTTATGTCATGTTAAACCATGTGCTTTGATCTGTAGCTAGCAAAAATGGGACAAAAAGAAAGTCAGGTGTTAATTATCTGCTGTTATTTGTCTCTGAAATGCAACCTAAGGTAAACAGCACTGCTTCAGGAAGTGTCCCATGGCCTTGGCGAGCTCCACAAATCAGCACTTTTCCCGCTCAGAAAATCATTAGCAGCCTCCTGCTGGAAGAAATGCCTACCATACACGAACAAAAGCAGCTGATAATTTTTCTTTGCACACATTCATTATCCCATTTACGAAGAACAACGGCAAATCAAGATAAAGGCAAAGGCCCTAGATCATTCAATGGCACCAGACAGGAAGCTGCTTTATACCTAATGTGATTTTGTCAGCAATGTGTAGTCACATTACCATGCATCTGGTATAAAGTGGTATGAATTACATTTCGGTTATGTAGAACTACGTACAAACTGTTCGTGATGCGCCAAATGATTTATTGCACTTTTTGCATTCCACTGTATCACGTTTTGTGGACAACCCTCTGTCTGCTTATGAATGAGAGAAGGGATTTGTTCTCTATTCATGTATGGGTTTTTTTCTGAAACATACAGCTTCTGGCCTAATCACAAAAACAGATTAACAAAGCACAAAATACCAAACGTAGCCTGCAGCAATGGTTGGACATAATACCAATGATGAGTAAAAGAGTCGAACATGTTGTAATCACTTTAATGAGTATCTTTTTTAAAATCTATATTATTACTAGAGATTCGTTTGTAAAAAACGTTGAAAATTTAATGAAAATTGCGTGTGGCTCATATTTGATTTGAAAATGTTCATAAATATTTAAAGACATTGCCATGAAGTAATAATAGCACAGGTAGCAGCTCAAGCCGTTCAAATCATCTTTGAACGGCTTCATCTTTTCATCTTTCAATCTTTGAGGACCACAATTGGACACCCCGAAATTTACCAGCCTTGCTCTTCCTCCTCAAACCCCAGTGTGAGCTGAGAGTAAGCAAAAACTAAATGCCAAAACTTAAAAAAGACCATTAATGCATAATGTTTAAGATGACTTAGTGCCTGGCTATAGAGGTTTATATTTTAAAACTAATTCCCTCAATTGTGACCATACATTGTACTGAATCTTGTCCACATGTGTGGGTTCTACAGCAGGCGCCAGCCAAACCCACCATTCATACCACTGTAAATGCAAAACTTGACTATGTAAATTTAAAGTGAGAAATGTGTGCCTTATATTTAATTTAAAAATGGTCAAGTATTAACTAAGGACACTGCCATAAAGGCACCTTGATTCTCTTGCGATATCTCCATAATGGGTTGTATGAAAATAAACAGGACTAGAGAAACAAAAGAAAATGAAGGGATGACCCTACTGTATTTCTCATCACTGCAACTGCTGAAGCACTATTTCTGCCACGCCACTCACCTGGAAACACATGGCAAAAACAGTGGTGTCCACTCCTGGTCCTGCTGGGTTGTACTGTCCTCAGGTTTTTGTTGTGCCTCTGTACTTTATGGTGTGTAATTGCTTACAGTTCCCTCTGTTGAGCTCCAGTGCATAAAAGACTTCCAAAAAATAATAGCACAGGTAGCAGCTACAGTAAAGCCTGTTCAAATCATGGCCCTTGAGAACCACGACTGGACACCACCGACTTTTACCAGCCCTGCTCTACCTCCTCAAGGCCCCCGTGTGAGCTGAGTGAGCAAAAACTAAATGCAAAAACTAAATGCCGACCATTGCATAATGTATAAGATGACTTAGCGCCTGGCTATAGGCCGTTATATGTTGAAACTGATTCCCTCCATGGTGACCATGTAGTGTACTGAAACAGGCCTCCGTGTGTGGGTGCTACAGCAGGCTCCAGTCAGACCCACCATTCATACCACTGTAGATGCTCCGGTGATGCGGGGACAGCTCCTCTGCTCCTGACCTCCTTTGTGCCACTTCCCGCCCAGGGCTGCCAAACTTGCCATGATCTGGACTGCCACTGTACTGGTGCCTTAGCATCTCAGGGCTTCCTGCTATCACACGACCCTTCTGTAGATGTTCAGGAGTCCCTGCCATTATCTGTTTAGGCTCTGGACTCCCACATAGACTTCCAATGCTTGTCCTGTGCTTCTGAAAGAGGTCAGGGCTACCAGGAGGCTGAGAAGACACTGGCAGATGCTTTGCAAACTGCTCTGGGCTACCTCTTTTGCCAAGCTTTTCAGGGCTGAGACCTCTCATGCCCTTGTGGTCAGGACTAGAGAAGGAACCGCAGCGAGGCCGGCACACTTGAGGAAAGGTGTGGGCAGCATACTCTGGACTTGTGCTTCTTCTGCGGCCAAGGTGCTCTGGAACTGGCATCTCCTCTCCTGCCCGGGGCTTGTGGACATGCTCAAGACTGCCTCCAGCTGGACCAGCCAGCAGCTGCTGCTTGTGTGTCAGATGATCAGGGCTGTCAGTGCTGCCTGCACTGGAAGTGCTACTTCCATCCCCAACGTCCCTCAGCAGTCCTGGCCCAGGAGCGCTGGCATGTGACAGGCTGCTCTGGCTGTCGATAGAGTTCCTGCAACCCGCTGGCCCTCCAGTGCTTAGCAAACCTCCCGTGCCTGCAGAGCCCTTTTCCTCATCCAGCATAAGACACAGCTCTCTTAGCTCCAGGTTTTCTTTCAGTACCTCGTCCTGTCTCTGCTCCAGCTCCTTTAGCTTCTGCAGGTACAGGGTCACCTCCTTACGCATAATGCCTGCACTGTAGCGGCCGAGGCGCTGCCACTCCCTTGATACTTTCTTCCCCTTCTGCCGGTCATCATCCAAAAAGCAGCAAAGGTCGCGCAACTCCTGGTTATCCTCTTGCAGCTTCTGATTCACCTCCTGCAAAAAAAAATAAAAAATGTAATAGAATGACTAATCATCTATATAAGGTAAAGGGCAGTCCCTGTGTGATACCGAAGCTATTGTGAGCATAGGAACTACTGTATACTGCAACACAGAGAAGCAGTGATACAGGCACTACAATCTGAACAGATAAATGAATATTCTGCTGTTCAACAGACCTTTCTTCAAATGTCCGTAAAATACTACCAAGTAATCTGGGTATGCTGTAATAAATACAAAAAACTGCATGACTCATTGTCCTCACTTTTAAACCAACGTCAGAATTAACACAACAAGGACAAGAAGGGAATTTGAATGAGTTTCTGCAATTCCTGTGGCAGCAGAAGCACAGTGCTTAAGGATATGGTAGGAGGTGAATTTAAATCCCAGAACTGCCTGTAAAAGTCACTGTTAGGTCACTTAAAATGCAAGTCACTTCAAATAAAAGTTATGCCAGAACCTGTCCAGCTGATATCATTTTATGTAATATACTATTTAATGTATATTTCTCCACTCATTTTTTTAATTGCCCAAGTGATCAGTTGAGAGGCGAGTGTGTTGGGGGTGTGGGGTGGGGTGTGGGGGTCATCGGTACAGACACTAGCCTGCAACATCCACAATCCCTGCTCTGAAATGCATTGTCCCAGCAAATACTGGCAGTGAAAGAACATTTGACCTCTAGGTTAGGCCAACATCCAAGATCTCTGTAGTCCCTGGCATAACCGCTGAGCCGCTGCCTTTCAAACATCTCTGTCCTGCATCTCTGGAATGCTAAGTAATCTGAGCGCCAGGCATTGACTCATCTCTGCTCAGCTCTGCATTCTCAGTGCTCCCAAAACTTCTTCACAGAAAATGAACGAGAATAGCATTTTATCCAACATACAATTATTGAACTAAGCAAGAGCGGTGTTTTATGAAGAATCATTCAATCGAAATCGAACCCTATATGTGTTCATTCAATGTATCAGGTGGTAATTGAACAATGTCATTATTAATTGTAACACTATAGGCGTCAACGGTGCACCTATGCCATAAACATACTGCTTTTCAGCAAATATAGAGATTTTTTTAATATACATTATTATATTTATACGTGGTACTTTGCGGCACAGTGGAAGTGTGAATCTTAAAGCTGTATCCACCCCAGTCGCAGCGCTTTACCTTCAGTCCCCGGATCTCGTTCAGGTGCTGCTGGAGCCTGCGGTTCACCTCCCGGATCAGGTTTCCGTGCTCCACTATGGCGCTCATCTTTTCGGCCTCGGCTTTGCGCAGCCGCCGCACCAGCTCATCTTTACTCCACTTCAGGAGCTCCTGGTCCGTGACTTTGGACAAATCCTCGGTAGCGCTCTCCGAGCTTTTCGCTGCGCCTGCCTGCAGCTGGGCTTGTGCTGGCTTCTCCATCACCTTCACCAAGTCAGTGGCGCACAGAAAGCGCCCCGCTCCCGCCGAACTGTGGATACAAAGACGCAGACGCTCTGCAGAAATGTGCTTGGACCCGAATCAGGAGACTCTCATAGTGAGACTGCCCGTGCTGTGCATGCGCTCCGGATAAAACCTGCAGCTGCAACCTGAGAGTGGCGGGAAGAACTCGTCCTCCTTCTGCTCCTCCTCAAGCTCGCTAAAGCCCGTCTCTAAAGAAGAGATCGTGGTGCTTTTCCCCTGTTTCTCCGGTCATGTCTCTGTCTCAGCGCTGGGGATGAGAGCTAAACCCGCCATGGAGGACGGACACTGACCACTACAGCATCACACACCCGTAGCGCAGGCCACCAAACCGGCGCACAAGCCCTCTCTCTCTCTCTCACACACACACACACACACACACAATTCTTACACGCCTACTTTGCCCTAATAGAGAGGGACAGCACTTTTTGTTGTCGAGCTCCATCTGCTGTTTTTATAGGGCAAAACTGACTTTTTAAAATATTGTTTAATTTGTACGTTCTTTTTTTAATAGTGCAAAGTAAAAAAAGATGGATACATCATAAATACATAGGTAACAGACTAAAGGAAAAATTAGATGAACTATACGGACAAAAGTATTTGGCCAATCCTGCAAAGAAATGGTATCCCCCAATACATATACGTCAATATGGAGTGTTACAGCTACAGTATACCAGCTTTCACTTTTCTTGGAAGGCTGTCCACAAGATTTTGAAGTGTTTCTGTGGGAATTCGTGCTCTTTCATTTTGTAAGGCATTCATGAGGTCAGGCACTGATGTTGGACAAGAAGGCCGGGCTTGCAATCTCCGTTCCAGGTTATCTCAAAGGTGCTCTATGGGGTTAAGGTCAGGGCTCTGTGCGTGCCAGTCAAGTTCTACTGCACCAAATTCCTCAAACCATATCTTTATAGTCCTGTGGAAATAGAAAAGGGTTCCTTGTGACTTGTAAATGAATAAATATAATTGTAATAATAATAATAATTACAACAACTGCACATTTTTGTCCAGCAAATCCTATTTGTGATGTGGTCTGTGAAGAAATAAACAGCGTTTTCATCTTTTTTTACATGGTAAGATTATTACATGTAATAATGTGTAAAAAGGTAGTGCCCTACAGTATATATATATATATATATATATATATATATTAGTGCTGTCAATCGATTAAAAAAAATTAACTAATTAATCGCACAATTTTTTGCAATAATCGCGATTAATCACAATTAAAAGACTGAAACTTTTTGGATATGTAAATGTAAATAATTAATGTAAACTCAAGACAATGAAACTATTTAAATTCAAATATGATTGTTTATTGGAATTTTTGTTTAACTTGTAACACAGATTTTCTCATGTAAACAACATACCTGCAATAAACCATCAATATTCTCCAAATTAACTGTTGGCTTGAAAGCCATATTTATTACAGAAATAAAAACACAGGTATGTGCCATTTGTGTCATTTGAATTTCAAAACAATCAATGCAATTTACATTGGCGAGGCCCTGTAAAGATTGTTTCTGTGGGGTGTTTTGCTTTTAAGTGATATGTCAAAGACGAATTACTTCTCTGGTATTTAAATTCGGCTTTGCAAAATGTACAGATTACTTTTGTTTTATCCACAGAACCATCCGGCAGAGTTTTATACTGAAACTTTCCGTCTAAAAGTCCGTCCTTGGTCTTATCCATACTTCTTTGCACGTTAAACACACGTCGGCCACAACAGGAAATAAAAAAAACTGCAACCGCGTTAATTGCGTTAATTTTTTTTAATGCGTTAAATATTTCAAATTAATCGCATGCGTTAACGCACTAATTTTGACAGCACTAATATATATATATATATATATATATATATATATATATATATACTACCGTTCAAAAGTTTGGGGTCACTTTCTAAGTCCATGATCGTTTCTGATTTTAATTTCTTTCTACGTTGTAAAGAAATGCTGAAGGCGTCCAAAAAATGCATTTATCTCTTTTGAACAGTTGATATTGAGATATTTCTGCTACTTATGCTCTGTAAAGACTTCATAACCTCTGTAATCTGGGGTGCTGTTAATTGGTCATTTTTCAGGCTGATAGCTCTAAATGAACTTCTCGTCTGCAGCAGAGGTAGGTTTTGGTCTCGCCCTCCTTGGATGGCTTTCATGAGAGCCAATGGTGCTTGACGGATTTTGCAAATGCACTCGACAATACTTAAAAAATTACATAAAAAGTAACTATGCATCAACATAATGTCACATTATTGTGGCACTTTGCAAAAGTTTGGGCACCCTACATAATTAGTACATAGTAACACCTCCTCTGGCAAATATCACTGCTTGCAAACACTAAAAGTCTTGCAATTCTTGTACTTGGGATTTTCTTCCATTCTTCCTTGCAAAAGGCCTCTAGTTTTGTAATATTTTGTGGTCGTCTTGTATGCACAGCTCTTTTAAGATCTACTCACAAATTTTCAATGATGTTTAAATCAGAGGACTGTGATGACCTTTCCAAAACCTTCAGCTTCAGCTTTTTGTAGCCTTCTCCTGCACTGTGGCCATCAATAACTTTCATTTTCAACTTCTAGTCTTACACAGCTGCTTAGAGGAACCCATGGTTTTTAAATGTCTGCAAGTGTGCACAAGGTTTGAAGAGTCAAAGTATTTGTAAAGCTTCGAAATTGGCATTTACTAATGATAGCTGTTGCCATGCATCAGATCTAATGAGCTAATTAAGGTCTGAAACCTTGTAAAAAGAATCTGAGACTCTGAAACTCTTAGGGTGCCCAAACTTTTGAACAGTGCCATAATAATGTTTTTTTTTTAAATTTATTTATTATTTATTCAGTTTATGGCATAAGAAAAAACTATGCATCAGTGTTTACTGAGACTGTGTTAACATCTTTTCCTTTATAAAAAAAAAAAAAAAACATCACCAAAATCTGTTATTTTACACATGGTTCCTGAATGTGTGGTTCCTATTGTGAAGCATGGAAAAGGATGTGTGATTTATCTGGGTGCTTTGCTGTGACACTTATGGTGATGGCAGCCACATGCCATCCCATCTGGTTTGTAGTAGTGGGACAATTATTTGTTTTCCAACAGGACAGTGACCCAAACACACCTCTAGGTAAAGTAAGAACTATTTGTCCAAGAAGAAAAATGATGGAGTGCTGCATCAAATGGCCTGGCCTCCACAATCACCTAATCTAGATCCAACTGAGATGGTTTAGGATGAGTCGCACCAGAGAGTGAAGCAGCCAACAAGTACTCAACATCTCTGTGAACTGCATCAAAATTGTTAGAGAACCATTCCAAGTGACTACATCATGACATGGAGTGCAAGGCTGTCATAAAAGAAAAGGTGCAAACTTGTCAAATATAATAAAATATATAAAAAATGCCTTCTGGGTTATTTAACACATTATTGTCGACTATATAATTCCATATTTGATTTGTCGTAATGGCATTGTCCTCTATATGAAAATACAATATTGAAAACAATAACAATAAAGCAAAGAAATTTAGTAAGAAAGTGTGTAATCATTGTCACTAAGGGTAAGCCACAGACAGTCATCAGAGAAAGGGCTTGCTGTTTACAGAGTTATGTGTAAAAGCATTTTTATGGAACGTTGATTTTTTTTTTTTTTTTGGTCCAATGGTGTTAAATAGCACAAATGGCAAAATGTTTTGTCAAAATAGTTTTTAGTTATATCATAATAAATTTTGAATGATCATGCAAAAGTCTACAACTCCATCTCATAGTTTTTATTACAAATGGACAAATCAGCCTGCAGCTGTGTTTGTGGTTATTTAAGTGTGTAATTTCCTGTCAGTAATATGTTGGTAGAGTTTAAATAATAGACTGGGACAAGGCTCTTGAGAAGGAAGATAGGCACAGGTGGTTGATGTGAGTCAACATTTTTATTCTTTTGCTTGTTGTGGAAAAATAACTACCCTTCAGTGTTTTTCAATATGTCTTGCTTGCTTTCTCTGCTTGGTCTTCATAGCTTCTGTTGACTCACTGCAACAGACAAAACACTAATTAGACATACTCACCAGGTGTGCATTCCTTCCCACTCACTTGACCATCATTCTCTTTACAGACCGGTTTCCCACCACGTCCCCGCCACCACACATATATTGCAAACTCATGCTTTGATTGTCTTTTTCTAGTGAGTCACTGGCAGCGAAGGGACAAAAAAGTGTTTTGTTGCACACAAAATGTTATTACAAATATTGATTAAGGTCAAGAGAAGTATTAAAAGCCATATAAAACTTCAGTTTGCCTTATATCATCAACCTCACCCCCTGATAGTTTCAGTTTTATTTCAGTACTTGATGACAATTAAAGAGCAAAATTTACAGAATCAGACAAAGCAGACATACGGTGTGAGCTTCTCATGTCACTTGTCTGCAAATCGAGGTGGTATGATTTTATTTCTCTGAGTAATTAATTAATTAATTAATTAAGAGCATAATTCACAGAGCGTAATGCAGATGTTAAGCTACACATATTTGTCATTTATTACTAATATAACAATAACATAATGTAAATATAATATTAGTAAAGTATAGTATTAGTGTTTTATAGTATAAGTATTATAGTATTAGTATAGTATTAGTGTAATATGTAGGTCAGTCATGGCAGCTGCTATATAATTAACCAATAGTTAACTATTATTAACCAATAGTTCTGATACACAATCACAGGACAGAAAGAAGAATTGTGATTGGCTTGCCAAAATGTTGTGATTTCCTTAAAACATGAACGTTTATAGCTTCTAAGATATTTTTTTATATGGTTCTCCAGTTAACCATTTTTGTGAGACACGACCTTGTGTGCCAGAGGAAAATTATTTTTTCAGAGTCCAAATATGTGTTTTTATCTTGTTTGTTTAACTCTTCATGTGTTCAAATACACGAATGCAAAATTCCAAATAACTTGTTCACCCATCCCACCAACACACCCCAAACCATTTTTTCAAGTTACAACAACCAGAATATACGTACATCAATTTCATTAACATTAATTTATAATTTTTTTGTCTTTAAATCAACAATTAGATCAAACTTAAATTTACAATTAGTAATCAGGATTTTTGAACTCTGTTATAACTCCAGGTGTTTTCACAGAGGTACAGTCCTGTTCAAAAGTTAGTACACCCTCTTTTAATTCTATGTGTTTTTGTGTGAAAAAATTATTAAAATATCTGATCATATTGGGTCTTAATATTTGGGAAATGCAACCTCAGATGAACAACAACATATACTGTAACATTTTTACTGTGCCATTATCTATTTCACAAAGATAAAGCTCAAAAAAAAAAACATGTAGGCAAAACTAAGCACATCCTTACTGCTTCCACAGAAACACATTCAGTTATATGTTCCAGCAAAACCAGATGAGAAAAAACAGCTTACTAAAATTGAGCAATGTGTGTAGGACATAAGAGACTGAATGTAAATTAACTTCCTTCTGCTTAATCCTGATAAGACAGAAGTTCTAGTCATAGGACTACATGCAGCAAGAAGCAAGCTTTTTGTAACTTTAGATGTCCTTTTTATTCCATCAAGTGCAAGAGTAAAAGACCTCGGTGTGATTATAGATTCCAGTCTTTTATTTGAAGCACATTTAAATAATATTACCAGGATAGCATTCTTTCACCTCAGAAATATTGCCAGGATAAGGAATATATTGTCGCTAAACAATGCAGAAAAACTAGTTCATTGACTATGCACTATTGTAATGCCTTACTGTCTGGTTGTTTAACTAGGTGCATAAACAAGATTTTGTTAGTCTATAATGTAACATCGAAAGTTTTCCACACTGCATTGGCTGCCTGTGAATTTTCTCATCAATTTTAAAATACTACTTTTGACATATAAAGAATGAAATGGTTGTCGATCAAAGGATGCAGGCTGCTTGTCAGTAGCATGTATTATGAAAATGACAGCAGGGGGCATTTTTTTTTTTTATTATCAAATTTATGGAATAGTCTTCCAATTAATGTTCGGGACTCAGAAACAGTCACTGTGTTTAAGTCTAGGATAAAAACCTATTTATTTAGCCAAGCATTTTTATAAATAGATTTGCCTTAGGTAAAGGCGCAGATCTGGGGGACTCACGGACGTAGAGTATTATGGTGAACTGGTATGTTTAGATGCTGTCTTCCTCACTCTTATTGATCACTCAGGTTTGTTGACGGTGAAGTGATATGTTGCTTTACATCTCAGGGAGCCCCCATGTCTGTGTTACCTTCTGGCTTCCACTTTTAGTTATGCTGTCATTGTTAGTCTGGCCCTGCTTGTACTTTGCACTATATTTACATTCACCTTATACATTATGTGACTGTGGGCATACCTAACTCTCACTGTCTCTCTGTCGGGCTCTCTGTCGTTACTCCTGAGCTGCCAGTGATCCAGACCCCGTCAGCCCTTTGGACCTGTCTGACTCACCTAGTTGGAGATCTCGTCGCATGGATGCCCTGTGTGGTCTGCCAGGAATGCATGTGGTGACTGGGGACGGTTCCACTTTACCACTAAGACAGTCCTGGCCTCGGCTGATACAAACAGTTGTTTTCTGAGGATTTGTGACTGCAGTCGCTCAATAGTTCAGGACTGGAATTTCCTACAAGTCTACCTGAGCCTTTAATAACAATCTGGACTTCATTTAAACTTAAAGACATCAACTGTTATATTGAACTGCCAGCCACCTAACACACAGTATGACTGCGTGTAACGGATATCCATCATCACTCAAATGAGAATGGGTCCCCTGTTGACTCTGGGTTCTCTTAAAGTTTCTTCCTATTGACATCTCAGGGAGTTTTTTCTTGCCACTGTTGCCGTCGCCCTTGGCTTGCACATCAGGGACAATCATTTTGATTCACACATATTCACACACATATACAAACTTTCATAATTTTTTTTATTTTGTAAAGCTGCTTTGCAACAATGACATTTGTTAAAAGCGCTATACAAATAAAATTGAATTGAAATTTTTAATTAAATTCACCCCATGGTCAAAAAAAAAAAAAACAAGAGCTGCATATCAAACCCTACAGGCCTCTTTGAGCATGGTAAATGTTAAAAATACCATGGAAGAATAAATGCGGTTCACAAAACTGTAACTGAACAAACCATAAGGCTTCTGGAACAATGTCATATGAATGGGTGAGACCAAGTTGATGCTGTTGGCCCTAATGCCTTAACAGCATTTTAGCATAAACAACTCAGTATTCTAGTGGTCAAATACAAGAGGGCATAGTGTACTGTATGTTAAACAGCTAAAACTTGGACAAAATCTAGAGTACACCTAGATCAAAATGACTGAAAAATAGAAGGATTTAAGTTTTGGCATTTAACCCAAGTGAAATGCTGTAATAAACCTTAAAAGATCTGCCTCAATTAACCCATCAAACCCATTAAGCACATGCAAACTCCATGCACACTGACCCAAGGCGGGAATCAAACCCGGCCTCTGGAGGTGTAAGGTGACAGTGCTAAGTCACCGTGCCTCTATCTTAAAGTGGACATATTTTAACAAAGGGGCAGAAAATGTAGGCACAGTTATGTTACAATGTTTTACAGGGTTTCATCATTAAGTAACCACATTCTAAATGTATTTTTATATACTGATATTACCTTACTTACGTATTTCACATATTTACTTTGGCTTTTACATATTGATATTATGTTTATTTTATTATTATAAATTAAGTTTATAATGTACTTAATTTTGTTTAATTAGTTTAACTTAAACTTTTGTAAACATTTTACCATTATTTAACATTATTTTTAACTTGAGTGAAAATTATGTCCTTAATTATGTTTATACATGAATCACTTCTGTTAATAGCAATAAAACTTTTCTGATAAAATTTATATTTGTCATATTTCTCAGTCATGCTTCATTTAAAAACCTAGCTTGCTATATGAGCTATATCTGTTCAAATACTCTTTGTCTTTGTGTAAAAAAAGCTTCTGGATAATCAGAGGGCCCGTGTGTACTGTACATGTAGCCAAGAATGTGTTGGGAACACAGTGACATGTTAACTCATTATTAAATTCTCGGCCATTTGTGATAAACAACTATTATGGGATTGTTAGGAAGACTATGATGATGAAGAATGGCCTAGAATGTAATACAGGAGCATGGCAATGTACATCGTGTATCGAAAAAAAGATTATTGATATTCTATCTATTAACTTTTGTGGAAGTTTTGTAGTTTTTTTTTATTTTATTTTATTAGTTTAATCTACAACAGTATACACGTTACAATACGACGCGGCTTGCGCGAGGGGAAGAGCCGCGCATGAACTGTTCCGTGCGGTAAGCTAGCACGCAGCCTGCTACCACGCGGAGTTCTGAACAGGCAAAGGCGTGGCCCTATGGAGTTAATTATGTGCCAAAATTTAACAAACAAACACAATCTGCTTTGCAAAGAAAAAAACGACTTTCTCACAAATGCAGCGTTTTGCAAACAAACACAATCCGATTTGCAAAGAAAAAAATTCAACTTTCTCACAAATGCACCCTCCGTATTTTCTCACAAATGCATCCATCCGTATTTTCTCACAAATGCACCCTCCGTATTTTCTCACAAATGCATCCATCCGTATTTTCTCACAAATGCACCCTCCGTATTTTCTCACAAATGCACCCTCCGTATTTTCTCACACATGCGCCCAACCTATTTTCTCACAAATGCAATGGAGCAACTTCCTCTTCCAAAACAGCAGATGGCGCAATCGGTCAATTTACTCTATTCTCCCAAGACCTCAAACAACGTGTTTATATGGTTTACCCTTATGTCCCATAGGAATATGAGTGGGGAACAGTTTTGAGGTGTCCATTATATATCCAGACAGCCAGCCATATTAACAATCCACTATCTTAAGGATAGAGCCCTGTAGGGGAATAATACAGTTCTATCAAACCACAGTTGCATTTTAATTATATAAATATATAATAAATATAATAAAATATAATATAAATATAATAATTATAATTATCTATTGAATTATTAACTATAATTAGTGATCATATCTACATTTAAATAATCTGTGTCTGTGGTACAATCATACATTGTAGACAGCTGTTGCAACGCGAGGTGTAGATACAGTAAAATGCAAGAATCATTGTATTAGACTGCATGAAATTTATGAATCTTTTTACAAGCAGGTTTGTAATAGAATTCTGTCTGTAATTCAGTATGTTTACTGTTCATTTATAGCTTTTCCCCCATATAACTTTGTTAAAGATTATTTAAATGTAGATATGATCACTAATTATAAAAGATTTTGATGCATCATGTCGCATAAGTCTGGTATGGATATAAAAAGCCAAACATGATGGCAGTTCTTTCAGCCTTCAATAGTCAATTAAAATGCAGCTGTGGTTTGATATAACTGTATCCCCCTACAGGGCTCTATCCTAAAGATAGTGGATTGTTAATATGTCTGGCTGTCTGGATATATTATGGACACCTCAAAACTGTTCCCCACTCATATTCCTCTAAGACATAAGGGTAAACCATATAAACACATTGTTTAAGGTCTTGGGAGAATAGAGTAAATTGACCGATAGCGCCATCTGCTGTTTTGGAAGATGAAGTTGCTCCATTGCATTTGTGAGAAAATAGGTTGGGCGCATGTGTGAGAAAATACGGAGGGTGCATTTGTGAGAAAATACGGATGGATACTTTTGTGAGAAAATACGGAGGGTGCATTTGTGAGAAAATACGGATGGATACTTTTGTGAGAAAATACGGAGGGTGCATTTGTGAGAAAATACGGAGGGTGCATTTGTGAGAAAGTTGAATTTTTTTCTTTGCAAATCGGATTGTGTTTGTTTGCAAAACGCTGCATTTGTGAGAAAGTCTTTTTTTTCTTTGCAAAGCAGATTGTGTTTGTTTGTTAAATTTTGGCACATAATTGACTCCATAGGTGGCCATTTATACACGCGGTAGCCAGGCAACGCCGCCGTCAGGCAATCAGGGTGAACGAGCCACACCTGGCGGCGTGTTTACAGTATATAAGGGTCCTGCTCCCCGGTCACTTCGTGTGATCATTTAGGTAGCACCGGTATGGTATCAGGGACAAAGACAAACAAAAAAAGAAAGAAAGACAGACAGACAGACAATTTTAAGACAATTAATAATCCCACGCCATCTCCAAATGGAAAGGTCTTCCTGTGCGTATCATAAGCACTCTCACAACTCCTATTTCACTGACACCCTCTAAAGCATGGACATTATGAGTTATGATGATGTTTGGTTTCTTGTAGAATTCTTTAAACACTTTTGTAAATGAAAGAGTTCCCGGGTAGGACCCTAAAGTTGCCAATGGGCATGTGAGAGCTGGGCTTGTCAGTTGACTAAATATTTGCTTGAGCACATTCAAGTGATTTATCATTTTATGAAAGGAATTTCCACCACAGAACAAAGACAACTTTTTAAAAAAAAAAGTACTGTACCAAAACCAGAGTACAGTTGTTTGAGAACAATAGGCATGCTGAATTGTCTGTTCAATATCCTTCTCTATCAAGAGATGTGTCAAAAGGTAAACACTGCATTTGCTTATGTAATATCACAAAGAATCAACATAAAATCTTTCAATGTTATGAATCAAATGTGAACATTTTTCAGTGTTATCACAGTGTTATCCCCCTTTTTTTATATATTTTTTTAAGTGTAAAATACTTGAAGCTGAGTGGTCAGATCTACAGTATGTATATGAATAAGCATGTTTCTTTCTTTTTTCATATGTATACTCCTTGCTGAGAGGGAAAATGGGTCAGGCCACTAGAGACTGTGTGTCACTGTGACTGATCTGCAGTCAGCCTAATTAGTCCTCGCTCCTCTCCCTCTGGCAAAGCAGGGGAATGTGATGAGCCTGCACTTTGCCTCTACCACGGTTCCACATCTCCTCTTTTCACTCTTAGAACTGCAAAATGGAACACTGGCTCAGCTGGACAGAATGTTCTAAGACCATCTACCACCTATACCCTACCCTTATTTATATATTTATTTATTCTGGACATGAGCGGTTTTACAAAGCAAGTAATCCCAGTTTAAGCTAAGATAAGATGTACAAGAGACAGTGTGTCATGTTTTTTTTCCCCAAAAAACCATGAGTATTGTGTACCTTAAACTATTTAAGGTACAGTACATAAATGGGAATGAAAGCTCATTTTTTAATCCTTATAATTTAGATATATCTTTTAAAATTGCACTAAATTAACTTTCCCAAACAGAAACACATATTAGTTCCTCCCCTGGAATTGTACTTAAACTATTAAAGCTTCATATGATAGCTTTTGCAACATTTTATTATAAAGCTGTTATGTTATACAACAAAACAATAACAACTGGAAAAATAAGTAATTTTTCCTTCCATAATACCTTCAAAAAATATTTATATACATTCATAAAACATAAAAGCAACAAAGAAAAATTGGTAATTATTATTATTTTTTTTACCTATTCATGATTATTAATATTTATTAATAAGTACTTATAAGTAAGTAAATATAGACACAAGTATTATATTTTCCTGTACACTAGATGGTGGTATTGGCTTTTGCTGTTTTTTCTTTAATTTACCAACAAAACTACTATTTCTTAAAAATTGTTTTTAAGTATTTAATTTTACATTTTAAGGTAGGCAGATTATTGTGTTTAATTTTGTGGTCAACCCAATGTCAAAATTTCCATTTAGTTGAGATTTGGATCAAGTTCTAATTGAAAGAATGACCAGGCAGTCTTAAATTATGGTATTCTTTATCTCTGATAGATCAGTGACAGTGAACACAGCATTTGGTTCCCCAAGCATGTGGGCATTTGCTCACTTCACTCATGTACAGGAGCAACAGCATGCTTTGGTCCTTCTCTCCACGGGAAGCTGGGCACTCAGTGGGCTCCTCACATACTGACTCATGGTCTCCATGGTTACACCTTTATAGCAAAATGCTGGCCACATTCGTCAGAAGCATAATTATACCTTTATAAACATGTATCTGTAATAGCCCCAAGATCTGTTCTTATGACTCAGAACTTACCGGGTGCCGTCCACATATGATTTGTTTCAATCAGGCTTATGGTTATGAGTTATATTTCTAACCTGCTCTGAAAGGAGGCTGTTCGTTGCCTGGCTGCAAGGCTGGTGAACACAGTCATCTTTAAAACACTTGAACATTTGAACCAAGATTAAGCTGCAAGACTTGTGAACGAATCCATCCCTGCTGATAAATCCTGCCTAAGCTTACCAGCTACTAGTTGTCAAAATGTAGCCTGAATTGGTCAAATTGATACAAAATCCTTGCCAAATGGAAAGTGCTGGAAAACAACCAATTTCTGACTTACTAACTAAATGCCGCTATTTTCATTCTATTATACGTAACAGGTTAGCACTGTCGCTTTGCGCCTCAAGGGTCCGGGTTCAATTTCCAGACAGACTCGATCCAACGATCTGCAGATTAGGCAAATTGGCGTTCGCAAATTGCCCATAGTGTGTGAGTGTGTACAGTATATGTGTGTGTTTGTGTGCCATGTGATGGATTGTGTACCCGGCCTTGTGCTCTAAGCTTCCTGGGATAGACTCCAGGCCCCCCACGACCCTGAATACAGGCTAAAGTTGTATAGACGATAGACGATGAGTGAGACAGCTACAGCAATTTTAACTAAGTCAGTAATAAGGATTAAGGGTATAATTTGCCTAATTAATGTAATTCATATGTCCATAAGGACTGTGTGGTAGGCTTTTATTAAAGTTGCCACAGTTTTCAATTGCAATGGTGTGATCTGTAACGGTAAGAATTTAAATTGGGACTTATTTAGACTAATATCAAGCATGAGTCAAGAGCTGTTTGGTAGAAGTCATGGGAATAAATCTTATCAGACATGGGTTAGTTTCCTGGGAAATACACTCACATGGCATACTGCCTGATATGGTGAAGTAAGAACTTAACAGCAAATAAAAAAAAAAGGGGGAAAAAGAAAAAAAAGACCGCTGTGATTTCTCCAGATTTACTGTCTGTTCTTTTAAACCATTTCCTTTTCAATGTTGATGCTTATCCACTCAACTGCCTTTTCATCTTTCTCTTTTTTCCCAAAGCAGTGGCTCAGATTGGTCTAGTGGTCCATGACTTTTTTTAATCATGTTAAATGCATGGTGGTTTATTTGTTAGCACTGTCGCCTTCCACCTCCAAGGCTGGGGTTTGAATCTTGCCTCTGCCCTGTGTTTATGGAGTTTGCATGTTGTGTGACCTAAGGTGCTCTGTTAGTGAAAAGTCCAACAGTAAAAGCACTTAAAATATTATCATAGTGAAAATATATCATAGCTTTTACAATTAATGAATAAACCTCATATTTAAATAGCTTGATTATGATCATATAGTTCCTTATACAGATGAAAGTTCAAAATGTTAGAGACCCCCTGCCCTAAAGTACCAGCTTCTGTTGTGACAAAGCATCCCATAGCAATGGCTCCCCCTGTATTGGGTCACTTCGCTATACCCAATTGAAGGTGACTCACAAAAACAGCATTCTCAAAGTAGGCCAGTTATTTGCTGTGCAAAGTTTTTACAGACATCTTAATAATAAATATATAAATAAACTAAATTTATTTTTGGAAAAAAGCCTTCCATAGATACTCTATTATTGATTAGGCTGCTATGTATTCATGTGCCATAATATATTGCTGAGTATGGCAAACACAAGTTTTGTTAAAGTTGCATTCACGAATAAACAACTCAGTTTATCCCACATGAAAACTGCAGTTATTGCAGTAATAAGCAATCTTTCAAGAGCAAGGAGGCCTATATTCTCCCTTGGCTCTCTCTTAAAGGGAGCACCAGAAGTACTTGTTTTTTTAATAGATGTCGACTGTTTCAGCTCACTTCAAACAGATGTTATGTTTAATGGATAACTTGGAGGTCAGGGGAGCTGATGGAGGTTTTGGAGCATGTTATTTATTGACAGTTTTATGTTAAAAAGTTGGGAATTATTTCTACAAATGTTTAAAAGTCAACTCCTCTTGCTTTCATAAGCAGAAAATCAATCTGCTATACAAAAAACTTTCAATATACAGTATAGCATGTTTAAAAGAAAAAGTAACTTTGTAACACAGTGCTGGTAAAAATTTGTATCTAGTTTGTCAAAATGTTAAGAAATTTTCTATTTCAGCATGTCTCCAACATTAGTGCCAGCTGTCCTCTCTTAAGTACATTATTGTTTCAAAATCATTTCTCTCATAGCGACTTTATTCATTCAATATAATCTAACATTAAACAAAGGGATTAAAAACCTGGTGTTTTTTTAATAACAAAAGACACATAATTGTTAATAAGTTTTCTATTACGAGATGTTTTTAAAGAATTTCTGTTTTCAATAGCTTTAGGACAGGGGATGTCCTACTTGTTCTTTAAGATGACTAACATCATATTTTTTTTAGTCCGATTAATGTCAGGAGAGATTTAAAGAGAAAGTGGTGAGACATTGACTTTTCACAACATTCCACAACAATAAATTTAACTACTGTATAAACTAACCAAAAATGTAAAGTATGGCTTGATGTTTTGTATTAATTATAATTATTATTATTATTATTATTATTATTAAAAGATTTGTGGTTATACAAAAAAATAAAATTTTACTGGGGGCACGGTGGTGTAGTGGTTAGCACTGTTGCCTTGCACTTAAAGGGTCTGGGTTCGATTTCTGGCCAGACTCGATTCTTGTCTCTGTGTGCATGGAATTTGCATGTTCTCTCCGTGCTCGGTGGGTTTCCTCCTACAGTCTAAAGATATGCAGATTAGGCTAATTGGCGTTCCCAAAAAACTACCCGTTGAGTGTGTGTAAGCGTGTGTGTCTGCCCTGCGATGGATTGGCACCCTGTTCAGGGTGTACCCTGCCTTGTGTCCTTTAATGGGCTCCAGATCCCCACAACCCTGAATACAGGATTAAGCGGTATAGAAGATGAATAAATTTGACGAAATTTGACCGCGCCATCATGGATTATTTTTCATATCACAATTTCATGATTGTGTAGTGATGTCGTATCAAGCTGTGCTCAAATAGCCTTCAGGAAAAAAAGATCTGATCAGAATCTTGACCTGGCTGTCTGTGCCTCTAGTAAATAATAGAAAAACACAGCATAAGGTCATAAGACATAAAACGTAGAACAAAAAATAAACTTGTTGCATGTTATTTCAATAACATTATTGAAACTTTGATAATGTAAAAAAAAATGCACTAGTTTTTTTTCTTGACATACTGAGATTGGATAGAAATTTAAGTTTGTGGATGAATAACTGACTAATCTAAATTTGTCCATCTGTCCCAATAAAACAATGAAATTTTTGTAGCCACATTGCAATCTTAACAGCTACATACTTTTTTGTACATAAAAATTAAGTTCTCTTGTGCAAGTCTGTTTCTAGAACAATAATATGGAGTTGACTCTTGTCTCTCAATACTATTTTTTAACAACCCTGAACCAAATATTCCAAGAATCTGCACTTGGCTGAACATGACCTTGATGAAGCCGAGATCCTTCCCACAAATATATTTATGGATTTGTTCTGGCTTAAACACAATAAATGTTAGGGACATTGGAAAGGCCGGTGCAATCAGTCTTCATTCTCCTAATGCTTGGAGTACTTAGGGTCAGTATGTGTAAGGTGCTAGTAATGTCTAGAAAATACTACATAAGTCTCCACAAGTGCAGTGCGCTTTTATTTGAACTAAAATATATAATATTATTTTCATTAAAGCTCACAGCACTCATCATTATCAAGCTAATGATGTTTCTTCTGCCAGTATTGCTGCAGCACACGAAATCTTTGTCAAATGCCACAAACAAACTCTGTTCTGCACCTCTCAGTTCATCTCTTTCTCCTTCTCCTCAATGTGACAGCAGGGTGCAGTGATTTTCTCAGATTTCAGAGCACTGTCCAAACACATAAAAAGTCATGGTCTGCCTGCAGGGCCATAGCTCCTTCACTCCAGTGTGGTGTTTGGAAAAAGTGCAGGCAAATCGCAGAGGTGTTGTCTAGTGAGCTGGGTTTCCTTTCTGATGGCTTTCATGTTAACTAACCCCAACTAAAAATGCAAAACAAATTCATATTTTATTAATTAATGATGCATTCAGTATTGACTTTTTTTTTATTTATAACAAAACACCTGTACTTTGTTACTGCACTTAAGTATTATTTTGGTTTGTTTGTACTTAAGTTCAGTTTTAACTAAATTAATAACTTGTACTCTTGCTTAATTACATTTCAGAGAAATCTGTCAAATAAATGAATTTAGTCTTGGCATCCAATTATCCAACCTGTTTCATCAATTAAAAAAAAAAAACATTTAATCCCATCACCAGCAATGACTTTTTTCATACCACAGATTATAAACTGCCTAGCCAAAAAAGGTCATAATATCAGAAGGGACGAATTATCTAGACTTATTGCAATTGATGTGCATCCAAAAAGAAAACAACTAAGGAGACAAGAAAATGTCAGAAAAAAAAATCATGAATGAAGATCACTTGAATGCTGGGTGAAGATGCACTGTGAAAAAAAAACAATAGTAAAAATTACAGTGTAATAGTGAAACTTTTAGCATTTCCAGAGACACATTTGATGAGAACACACAGGACTGGAAGTAAACAGACTTTAAAAAAGATTTTAAAAGCATTGAAACAATGAAAAAATGTCATGTGGTCTAATGAGTCTACTGACCCTAGTCCTAAATGATGGGTATATCAGTAGCCTATAAGAAGATGCATCATGCATAGTTTCCTTACGAGCCACTAGAGGCAGTGTTATGATCTGGGGTGTCTCGCTTGGTCAGGTCTAGACACAGCAATGTTATTTGGCAATAAAAATAAAGTCAGCTGATGACCTAAATAAACCGAATGACCAGGTTATCCCATCGATGGATTTTTTTTTTGTCTTATGTTAAGGTAAATTTAGCTTCTTTGCGAAGCTTATTAGCTTAACTGGCTATATTTAACAATGTTATTTAGTTTTATTTACTAATTCCAGGTTAAACTAGCTCTAATAATTGGCTAAGCAGTATGGCACATTCTAGCAAAACTGATTTAAAGTTAGTTTTACTTAATGCATACATTTGAAAGTAGTGAGATTTTTTTTTTTTACTGTCCATTAGGTGCATTTTTTGACTGGCTACTTCAACCTTTAATTTAGCAAGATCTTAATGATTTATCTAATTGTATAATTTCCTAGTATGTTGTCCACCCAGTTAATATTTATATTTCTTGTTATGGTGAAACTTTTTGTAAGAAAATGTTCCTTTTTGCATTTATAGAAGTGTAAAATAAAAGTTGTAAATGTCAGGGCTGAAGAACTTCATTTTTCTGTAAGAAAGGTTTACAGACAAAATACTTTTTTGGTTTGTTTTATTGTTTCTCTTTAACAAGTTGTACCTTTTATTGTCTTATTAACTTGAGTGGAAATGAGTGAACAACCTTTTACAACTGTTATTATGTACACTGCCTTTCCAAAAAAAAAGTCATCATTTCAGAAGGGTCAAATTATTGGGCTGCATCAAGCAAAGAAAACACCTAGCATATTTAAAATTGTTGCAACTGAGTAAAGAACCCTTCAAAACATTGTGAAACTTTGGAATAATAGTGCTATATTGTCAACTTTATGGTAGAAATGTGGCCGGAAAAAAATCAAGATTGCAGAGCACTTGGCTCTGAAGAGCTCAGATTGTCCCTATTCCAGAATAAAAAGGAAATCACCTGAAGCAATGTACCCATCTTGCATACAGTAGTGCCCACTGTATAAGCCTCTGAAATCAGAGTTATGATCTGCTTCAGTTGGTCAGCTCAGGGCTCAGCAAAGTTATGTGGCAATGAAGTGAACTCAATAGTCAGCTGATGGCCTGAATGTATTGAATGACCAGGTTATCACATTAATAAATTTTTTCCCCCTGGTGACACAAGTGACATTTCAGCACTCAGATTGTGAAAGAGTGCTTCTGGGAACATGTGGAATCGTTTTCACACATGAACTGGCCGCCACATTCTGTGCTGTAATCAAAGCCAATGCTGATTGAATAAAATCGTAGTCTTTAGAAATTTTTAATTATTTTTTAAAAGAACATAATTTGGATGTATTTTCGGATGGGTATTAGATGCCGCCATAAATGCATCTAAGTATGTAAAAATATTAAATATAAAATAAATGATTTCATTAAAATTTATCTTAATAATTTTTTTCAATTATCACAAAATTTCTGTAGTATAAATCGAATAGGAATAAAACTTTTTGGGTGATAATGGCTCTGCAATTTATTTGCATTACTAATAGCTATGGCTCATAAATGTTATGCAGTACTTAATGTTAATTAAAATAACCTTAGCGTTAAACCTACTATTAGCATCCTAAATATCAGAATCTTTCTATGTATAAATAAATAATAAAGAAAGAAATAATGAAAAGCTGGAGAAGGCATTCATTTAAAAAGTGACATTTTCTGTTGAGAATTACATCCATTTTATGTCTTTTCCACTAGCACGGTGTTAATCATGGCAACAGATGAGCTGTCAGAAAGCATGTCTAATTCCAAAACAACAGTGCAATTACAGTATATCCTGTGTGCTAACAAGTGTTAGCTGGGAGTTCTGCTGTGTGATTTTTAAATTATAAGCTTTACTAAAGTATCAGATGATGATGTAATGAGAGGTTTGTTTTCCCTATAACAGCTATCTGCCCCTCTAACAACATTTTGGTACAATATTATTATTATTATTATTATTATTATTATCAATTCTACAATCCACAGTCTAAGTAGCAACATGGGGTATCAATGATGCTAAGAATGGTAAGAATCATCCTAAAACTACATAGGAGGAGCTGGTCAATGCCGTGAAGAGAGCTAGGACCATCGTTTTACAGTAATACACTGTAACCGTAAGACGTCGTGGTTTAAAATCTTGCATCGCACGGAAGGTTCCCCTGCTTAAGTCAGCCCATGTCCAGGCCTGTCTGAAGTTTGCCAGGGACCATCTGGATGATCCAGAGGAGTCATGGGAGAGAGTCCTGTGGTCAGATGAGACCAAAGTAGAACTTTTTGGTCTTAACTCCATTCGCCGTGTTTGGAGGAAGAAGAATGATGAGTATCATACCAATAATACCTTACCTACAGTGAAGCATGGGGCTAGAAGCATCATGCTCTGGGGGTGTTTTTCTGCACAGGGGACAGGACGACTGCACTGCATTAAGGAAAGGATGAACGGGGCTATGTATTGTGACGTATTGGGCAAAAACCTTTCCTCAGTCAGAGCATTAAAGATGGGTCGTGGCTGGGTCTTCCAACATGACAATGACCCAAAGCACACAGCCCAGAAAACTAAGTAGTGGCTCCGTAAGAAGCGTATGGACTATTTAAAAGCAAAATAATTGGTCTTTAAGGGTCAGAAATCTGGCTGATAAGCAAGTGATCAAATACTTATTTGACACAGTAATTCACAAATAATTTTTTTAAAAATCATACAATGTGATTTCTGGATTTTTCTTTTTAGATTCTGTCTCTCACAGTGGAAATGCACCTACTGTATGTTGAAAATTGTAGACCCCTCCATGATTTCAAAGTAAGAGAACTTGCAAAATCACAGGGTAATCAAATACTTATTGACCTCACTGTATATATATACTGTATATTGCATAATAAGATGAGCAATGTCTTACATAAAAATCTAAAATATACAAAACTGAATAATTAAATTCACGGTAAATTCAGGGTTTAGAATAGACAAAACCTTATGGTGTGATGTCATCTTAACCAGCACCTAACAAAATATTTATGAAAGCATTTAACTGGTACATGGTTGGCACAGTGGTGTTGTGTTTAGCACCTGTCGCCTTGCACCTCCAAGGTCCGAATTCGATTCCTGGCCAGGTTTGATTCTTGTCTCTGTGTGCATGGAGTTTGTATGTTCTCCCTGTGCTTGGTATGTTTCCTCCAGGTACTCCGAACACTGAATACAGGATAAAGCGGTATAGATGATGACTGTGTAAGTTAACTAGTACACTCCACCTATGCTCCATATTATATACTTGTGCAGGCTATAGCAAATAATCTAATGTCCAGTGTTTATCTGTATAGTTCTGGAAAATAATGCACTGTATATTGTATAGTTTAAGATGCTAAGTCACAATAAGTTTTGCACATAAGCATTACGTAAAAGTTTATTCAGAATATTCTTGATATGCTATTTTTAATCTTAATAAGTATCACAGTTTATTTTGCAGTAATGACATTTTCAATGTCATTACTGCATATGGTAGGTCAATGCTCAAGCAAATCAACAAAAGCAGGCCATCACACTGAGATGACGTGATTCACAGCAAATCTTTTTCCATGCTTTTCATTATATTTGTTCATCCTTTTTGTCCTTCCTCCAGGTAAGATTCCTAAATGAGTTCCATCACAGGACCTCGCCTGTTCCTCCCAAGCATAAGCACTTTCTTTTCTAATACTGCTAGCCTGCCCTTGGCCTGACTTTGGTCACTGGCTAATGTATCCTTGCCTAATATAGAGAAACCAAAGACAATGAGGGACTCTTAGAATAGACACGCCTTCTGTGATCTCAGTGGCAAACTCGGGCAATGTTGGTGTGGTAATACAGCAGCACCAGTATTAGTTTGCACCAAATCAATATTATCTATCTTTGCTTTTGCCTCGTACACTCATGTGGGAAAACATCCATTGCTATTTGATGGTTTTTAAAATAGTATTATGAGTCTACACTTAATAGTTTTAAGAAAAGACAGACAAAGATAGTTCAAAATGATTGAAACACTGCAATGGCATAAGTGTTTGCACAGGGAGACTATTTACAGTACATATTTTTCCCTCTTTACACCAACACAGTGGGTTCGAAATTAAACAATAAAATATAATGGAAGTGTAAAATTACAGTCTTTTTTTTGTCACCTGACCGCAAACCTATTGTGAAGCCCTTTTACTATACTTACTGAAGACAAAACTAAAGGCCACAAACAAGCAGCAACTGAAGTTATCTGGAGAAAAGGAAGCGGAAACTAAGCATTTGATGATTGTTTATCTGTGAAAATGGAGGGGTTGTGTAAATTGTAAAATTGTGTAAATTATGTTCTGTTAAACCTCTTAAATTAGAGCTAAAAAATCTATACTTAAACCAAATCTTGATTGCTTAATTTAAAACCTGATGTCGTGGTGTACGAAGGCAAAATGACAAAAATTGTGTTACTGTCCAAATATGTACAGTATGTGTGGACCCGGCTGTGACAGAAGAAGGAACAATTTCATGTCTCTTCTTGTTTTTTTTGTTGTTTTGTTTTGTTTTGGACTAGTGAGATCTTGTTCATAGTTTGACTTGAAAACTCATTTCTTTTCACCAAGTGAGACTGTCTGGCAGATTGGGCAGTCACACTTTCTTTCCTTCTTTAGATGCTCTCTTTCACTTTCTCTCTCTCTCTTTCTTTCCTTTTGCTTAAAGGATCAGTAATAATAGGTCTGTATGTTGAAGTGATTGGCATCACTCTTGACTGTAGGACTGCTGCATGTTAGGCTATGGGTATTTCTCTTTTTCCATCACAAGGGCACAGGCAAATACCATAATCATGATTGTTTAAGGGCAATAGGGATGAGGTTTTTAGATAAGAACTTTGCCATGAAATTTGCAGCAAAGTTTAACCCTAATAGCAGCAGGTAAGGGAGACAAGATGAAGTCTGTGAATAATTTAAATAAGTTAAATTTCCTGGATTGTCTGCCAATGTTTTTCCTTACAATTGTGACATTTCTGGAGGAATTTACTTAAGCTTGAACTTTAATACAATATGTGTACACTGTTCTGGACTAGAAGTGTTTTGTTACTGAAACCTCAGGTTTTTGCACTAATTTATTATAACCATAACTACTATAGTAGTGATCTGATTAAACATTGTCTTTAAAGCAGATGCAGAAAAAAAACATTTTTGTCCTAAAAGGACATTAAGATAAGTTATAGTGTGTATCTTCATCAAAGTTAAAAAAAATATTATTTGCTGACCTTAATAAGTTTGGCTATAGATTCCATTTACATACATTTCCTTCTTACAGAAGAAATTAAAGAAGAAGCTTGAATAAAATTCAGGTGAAGTTATTTTAGGAATGTGTCTTAATGAAATAGAGTGAGTTGTTTTGGTAACAGTAATGAGTAACAGGACAGCCTGTTGTTCTCTTCACCAAGCCCAATTCTCCTGAGATTAGAGAAAGAAGAACTAGGATGCTATACATGCAGGCAGCAGTGCTATAAAGGAGAGTGAGCTAAAATAGAAAAAGAACAAAATATTCCCTCAAAGGACAGGAGGTTTAAACACCCAGCATGTATCACTTTACATTACGGAGGGTGTTTTATATATAAGCTTTTTGGCTGACATTGGGTAAATGACAATTATTTTTGCCTTATTTCATGAATATGGATGAATTTATTCTGATTGCTACAGAGACTAGACAAAGCATGATGCTCAAGGGCACACATAAAGGATAGTAGAGTACATGGGTTAGAACAGTTGCAAAACATATGGTTAATAAGAATCAGTAACATGAAAAAGTGGATTAGCTGTAGTTGCATAAAAAGACATTAGGATAAATTAAAAGAAACATATTACGGTGCTGAGTCACCATTATGCTCAAGAACAGCTGCAATGCACCTTGACATAAAGTCCACAAGTCTACATGAACATAACTTTTCGAAAAGATATTTCTTCCCTTCTGTTTTTTAAAATGATGTTGGAAAGCGCTATCTAAAATATTGCTCCAAAATTTCGTGAATGTACAAATGAGTTACATGATTATTCTCAACCATTCTCATGAAGAATTGTTAAATAATCTTATAAACGTTTGACATTCTGCCCTGACACACTCATATGAAAAAGTTTTACTTCTGTTTTTTTATTTTATTCTGTACATTGCAAGATCGTCACAGTTACTAAAAACACAGTTTTGATGTCAATATTTCTATGTATTGATGTTTTCCCACAAATCGAAATTTAGACATACCTACTGCAACACAGCCAGCTGAGCAGTGACTGAACCTCCCCAGTCTGCACCTTTATAATAAACTTTGTTTCAAAGTTACCTAGAGCTTTTCCTCTTTACAAGTTTCATTTAACTTTTTATCCATCAGTAGTTTCCCAAACACATTGTGTAATCCAATCTTAGGACATAGAGAACTTAGCTACACATACATTTATTACTGTTTATTTAATTCTCCATTAAATTATGCATCAGGCTAGTCCTGGTGTCACATATAATATTATCATAGCTGATGCATGTGATAAATGCCATTTTCAACTTTCACTGAATCAGGTAAATTATATTTCTTTGGCACACTAAGTAGTCTATAACACTTTCTTTTTTACTTATGAATATCTCTATAAATATCTTTATTTTTGCAACTTCAAACATAACATGTTTGTGCAGGAGTAATGCAACAGTTTTGTAGAAAAATGCAAGAAATCTAGAAAAATGGTGTAAATAAACTGTAATACAACAATAAGTGTGTTCATTTTGAAAAATATTAAAGCCAAGAAAAAATATATATTTACAGTCAGTCACCATCATTGCAATCACACCAGCAATTATGGACTACTATGACATGACACGGCAGCAAAGTGGCTTATTGGTTAGCACTGTCACCCTTCCGGGTTCGATTCCCGCTTATCCTGCCCACAGTCCAAAGACATATAATCGTTGCCAATAGTTTTGAGAATTACATAAATATTGGAAATTGAAAAAATTGCTGCTTAAGTTTTTATAATAGCAATTTGCATATACTCCAGAATGTTATGAAGAGTGATCAGATGAATTGCATAGTCCTTTTTTGCCATGAAAATTAACTTAATCCCAAAAAAACCTTTCCATTGCATTTCATTGCTGTCATTAAAGGACCTGCTGATATCATTTCGGTAATCGTCTTGTTAACTCAGGTGAGAATGTTGACGAGCACAAGGCTGGAGATCATTATGTCAGGCTGATTGGGTTAGAATGACAGACTTGACATGTTAAAAAGAGGGTGGATCATTAAGAACTTCAAGGAAAGAGGTTCAATTCTTGTTAAGAAGGTTTCTGGGCGTCCAAGAAAGTCCAGCAAGTGCCAGCATCGTCTCCTAAAGAGGATTCATCTGTGGGATCGGAGTGCCACCAGTGCAGAGCTTGCTCAGGAATGGCAGCAGGCAGGTGTGAGCGCATCTGAAGCAAAGACTTTTGGAAGATGGCCTGATGTCAAGAAGGTCAGGAAAGAAGCCACTTTTCTTAAAAAAACAAACAAACATCAAGGACAGATTGATCTACTGCAGAAAGTATGGTGAATGGACTGCTGAGGACTGGGGCAAAGTCATATTCTCTGATGAAGCCTTTTTCCGATTGTTTGGGGCATCTGGAAAAAGGCTTGTCCGAAGAAGAAAAGGTGAGCGCTACCATCAGTCCTGTGTCATGCCAACAGTAAAGCATCCTGAGACCATTCATGTGTGGGGTTGCTTCTCATCCAAGGGAGTGGGCTCACTCACAATTTTGCACAAAAACACAGCCATGAATAAAGATTGGTACCAAAACACCCTCCAACAGCAACTTCTTCCAACAATTCAACAACAGTTTGGTGAAGAACAATGTATTTTCCAGCACAATGGAGTACCGTGCCATAAGGCAAAAGTGATAACTAAGTGGCTCGGGGACCAAAACGTTCAAATTTGGGGTCCATGGCCTGGAAACTCCCCAGATCTTAATCCCATTGAGAACCTGTGGTCAATCCTCAAGAGGCGGGTGGACAAACAAAAACCCACTAATTCTGACAAACTCCAAGAAGGGATTATGAAAGAATGGGTTGCTATCAGTCAGGATTTGGCCCAGAAGTTGATCGAGAGCATGCCCAGTCGAATTGCAGAGGTCCTGAAAAAGAAGGGTAAACACTGCAAATATTGACTCTTTGCATAAATTTCATGTATTTGTCGATAAAAGACTTTGAAACGTATCAAGTGCTTGTAATTATATTTCAGTACAACCCATCCATGCCCAAAGTCTCATGGGATAGACTCCAGGGCCCCCACAACCATGTACAGGGTAAGTATAGTAGATGAATGAATGGTATGGTACTTTCATTAGCTAACACGCTAAAACTGGTACTGTATTGTTTTTAATCTTTTTCATGCTCTTCTTTAATCCTTTTTAAACTTTCTAATTAAGAAAAGCTGTGCAACAAAAACTCAACAATAATATAATTGCTATATTGCATATTTTCTTTGCTACAAACAACAGCAGATTTATGCCAAATATATTCCCCATCAGTTCATAAAACTTTTTTTTTTTTATCAAATGCACCCAACCACTCCAAATACCCTCACTTGATTTACATTTCCTGCTGGAAAAAAAGCATTCACCCCATTATATAAGAGAATAGATGTTAGACAAAAGGAACCCAGGTGTGTGTAAGTAGGACATTCTTGGATCATTGTGTCCTAAATTACCTGTAGTCTTAAAACATCTCCTTTAATATATTGAATCCACAAATCCAAAAGGAGCTTTACATCAGGAATCTGAGAGGTGACTAGTTCTCTTTTAAGAGTGGATCACAAATAAAGGGTCACAAAAAGTTCCCAAGAGGTTTTAGGGATTAGGTTCATTTTCAGAGATTGTATGAAAGGAATCTAGAATGGATGAGCTCTCCTTTTAGAATTTACAAGAGCTTGACTCTATGCAAGTACAATTGTGTGTAATGAGTGACAGAGATCTCAGTGTAAGCCGAGTCTGAAGTGAAGGTGTGAAGATCTAAGAAGAAGCAATTATTGTCTGTTGTTATCAAGTGGTTTGCTTTGTCTTTATTGTAGCTTGGACCCGGCATCCATGTGAATACACACTGCAATTACCTTTTGTATACCTGACCCATAAAATGAAGTGCAGAAATTAACAAATAAATAAAAAAATGACCATGTAGTAAAACATGGCCCTGTATAGAGAACAGTGTGAGAGAGCCAAAAAGAAATAGAAATAGAAAGATACAAGCTGGGAATCGATGTCTCTCTCTCTCTCTCTCTCTCTCTCTCTCTCTCGTTCTGTAGCATAAATATGGGCAGGCTAGGCTAAAATGCCTATGTTTACGCTATATTCTTGCTGCATTTTCATTTTTGTTAAAGGTCTCTTTATTTTTAACAGTAATAAATTTCCTTCCCATAATTGTTTAATCATGTGCATAGTGATTTGAGTGACCACACATTTCTGTCATGCACATGATGGTCATCCTTGTAAAGAAGAATTCTAGTTCCTTGCTTTAATGTGGGTAAACACTTTGACTAGATTTACTGGTCATCAGAAAGATGCAGTGGTTTAGGCTATAGGTTTAATTTTTACAGGAAATATTGCTTGAATACAGTCACCCTTACATACACTGCCTGGCCAAAAAAAAAAAAATCAACACACTATTTAATTTAATCACATTTAGCTTATATTAGCACATATTGTGGTAACCAGTTGATGTGCCATATCATCATGCCAGAACCACTTTCACAATTCAAATCCAGGAATATGTCTGTGCCATCAGGGAGAAAAACTCTATTAGTGTGATAACCTGGTCATTCAGTGCATTCATTTTATTGCCACATACCATTCTTAAGCCCAGAGCTGACAAACTGAAGCAACCCCAGATTGCTTCCAGATGCCTGTACCATAGGAACTATGTGTGCATTGCTTTTTAACCTGATGCACCTATAGTTCTGGAATAAGGTCAATCTGGTCATTACATTGTGTGTATATGAAAACGATGGTACACTGTTTAACACTGTTGAATTTTTAATACGTATCTCCACCAAGTGTTTGAGCTCCAGTTATGATTTTATTTATTTATTTTTTTTACGACAATTCTTTCACAAGGTTTACGGTTCAGCAATATCCCTCCAGGTTTTGAAAATGTGTTGCAAGTTTCTTAATGCAGTCACAATAATTGCAATATCTCTTTTGTTTACTTTGCTTGATGCAGCACAATAATTTGACCCTGCTGACTCTCACCTTAGGATTTTGTTGCCCATTAATTCTTGATTCACATAAAATCTTACAAAACTGTATTTGCTATACAAAATGGTTGTTTAACATAATGTTTACACATTCACAGAGAAGCACATTCAGGGAAGCAGAGTGGAGAAGCAGGTAGCGTTACCTTCCCACAGTTCCAGTTTGATCCTGAGGTTATTGTCTCTGTGGAATTTCACATTTTCTTTCTGTGTCCATGTGGGTTTTTGGTTTTTCAATTTCTTCCTCCCTTACTGGACATACTGGAAGATGAATTGTGGATCCTTAATTGCCACTGGGTGTGACTAAGGGTGTGATTGCGTGTATGCATGGTGCTATTTTGTGATTGACCGGAATCCAATCTTGTGTGTATTTAGACAAGTGTGTATGTAGTGTCCAGTGTTCCCAGGATAGAGTCTGCGTCTGCTGTGACCCTGACCAGGATAATGTATTCACTGAAGGTGAACGAACAAATGAATGTCCTTCTATAACTCTTTTTCTTCATAGACTACAATTTCTGCTTTTCTCCCAAGAGTCAGAACCAAATGGGGGTTAAAGTAAAAAGGCAGTTGCCTAGAGCTTAACGACTTTTTCCATTTGTGCTGAAATTTTCCAGAGCTATTTATATGAAGACTTACACGGCAAGTAATTAACTTGCTGCATGTTAAAGGAGTAAATTTTGCCCTTTCATATTAAAATAAGTAATTTTTTTAGATGGATTGACATAAAAAAGCATGAAAAAAATAAATAAAAAAACAGCAAATTGCACTCATCTTGTAAAAATTCAGTCTAGATATTTATTTTAAATAATAAAATATGCATCACTCAGACCTTTTTAAATAATCAAACCAAAACCCAGAACTCATGTTCCATAGAGCTTGATCAAAGGCTTGCAGGGAATAAATATTGGCTTTGTGGCACAATATTATAACACACATGCATCTGTATGATCTGGACAATGCATCACTAATAGCAGATCAAAACACAGGCTGACTCTTTCACACACACACAAAACACAGGGTGGGGCACAGATCACAAGCGTCAGATGAAAGGTGTTGAAGACAAGAGAGTTGCCTCTTGGGCTAAATACAATAGTTTCTTATATGGGTTATAATGTGCTAAATGTTATGACAAATCAAGCAACAAAATCAAGCAGAAACTATGTGCTTTGAGCATGAACACATTTACTGTGGTGATCTGCATATACTGTGAATAGCCACCAAAAGCATTACATAAGGCCCAGAAGCCTCTTGTGATAATCCTGATTCCATTTTTTATGGTCAATCTAGGATCCTCTGAATGCTGGACCCCTGAGATTATACACAATCTGTCCTGCAGCACTGTACCATGGTTTAATCTGATGAGCTCGCCACTCACTCCTCACTTTTCCTCCGGCAAAGTGCATTATTGTCCCCACATGGCCCAGGCATTAAGCACCTTACTCAGTGGAACAATGTGAGCAGGGTATAGGGTTGATGCAGCTTTTGCTGAGTGCAGTCAGGATGGAAAGGTACACAGTCAGTCTAGACTACATTGTTTCTACATGAAAACATACAGTGATGTGTTTCCATACTGTATGTGACATGCTTGCTTGTGCACAAAATCATGCACAAAAGACAACAAGTCAGCAGTTAGTATATTTTGCAAGCTTCTTCTATTACTGTAGTTGAGGTATTCTTGGTATTTTTATTGGTTCTCCAGTAATGCATGTTTAATTGTATTAATCACTGCCAAACAATTAATGGATGATTCATTCTTTTTGAATGGTTCTTTCTTTCTGAAAAATGTAACAACAATTAAGGGTCTTAAATTAAAGGTCTAAAATGAATGTTTTATACTAATAATGATTAGGTATATATATATAATTTTTTTTGTGTGTGTGTGTAGGTGTGTTTGCCTATTGCTTGAAGCTTTTCAAGATGTTGTCTGGGTGGGATGGGTAAACAAAAACAGTGACACCAGCTACATTGGCTGTGGCTATCTGTAAGCTCCTGTATGTGGAAGGAGGCAGATCACATGCTTCTTAGGACCTGTTATGCTGCCCTGAGACAAGGCAAGAGCAGCAGCTCAAATTGACATGATTCATTAGCTACATGACTCTTGGAGAAGCAGGATTTAGCACTCACTCTCCCAGGTTAGTAACCTGTATGATACCAATACAATTTGTGCATTCTTGTATTGTGTGCTGTACAAATAAATAAAGAATAGAAATGTAATGTTGCAGTGAAGCCCACTAATATGATGTGCAGTATACAATATTGCCCTTTTATCTTATCTGAACTATTCAAGATACTGTATAAAGATTTTTAAGGATTCAAATTGAGATGGACCCCATATACTGTATATACTGTAAGCCAGAAAGTGCACAGATATTTTGAGATGTTGTTGTTTTAACCAGAATAAAGATTACAGATACACTTTCTTCTTGTAAACTAGTTTAATCAGAAATATGATTTTGCATATTGGACTTTACACTGCCAGTTTGGTAGTAAAAGCCATGTGCATGGATGGTGATCACATTGTTTCCACATGGTACAATGCTCCTTCATTTACAGTAATTACTTGTTATAGATGCCTGAAGCTATGTAATGTATTCAGACTTGTAAGACCTCTTTAAAACAAGTTCCCAACCTTAAATATAAACTCTATAATATGAACTCAGAAGATATTGTACATATAGTGTAAAATAAAATAATCCAAGTAGATTTTGTGATTTTAAGTCACTGGAAATTTATTTTCACAGCATCATCCAAAACCAAGTATCTTTTTGTACTCATATCTAATATCTTCATGAATAAAGACATGAATGGCTGCATTACAACAATTAAAATTTCTTTATTAATACTGCATACAGAGCAGCCCTTGGGAACATAAAAAAGAATTTCTACCATGCAGCAATCATTACAAGCATCGCCAAGAAGAAATGTAGCAGCTCCAGACACGTATTAGAATTAATCAAATATACATGTTAACTTGTTTCATACAGTATTGAAAAATGGTTTGATTGTTTCAGTCACATGACTATTATCATGCAGGACAAGTGAAAAACAGAATGGATGAGACGGGGGGAGGGGAGTAATTTTGTGCTAGTTTTGATAATATTTCCAGAGAACTGTTGGATGTGATTCTTATGTTATGTTACAAACAGTAGCATTCCTTATAGTACAGTATTACACATACACAAACACACACACAGATGAACTATGTACAGTAACATACAGTTTTGCAACTGTGGTCAGTTATAGTTTCTGCGTACTGTTATTCAGAGTTACAAACTTCAGCATAGAAAAGAAGAAACAATAACTTTCTTTTATAAATATTTTTAATCAAAGTTTACAAAGTAAAGTAACAAACATAGGATATGTTATTTATATTCAACAAAGTGGTCTCTGCAACACAAGCATAATCTGACTCTCCTCTACCCGACCACAGATGATGGTTCATGCAGCACTGTAATTTTTTTCAAATGAAAAATGACCTGTGCCGCTCGACAAAACCTCTTTGTGTATTTTATGTTTGATCAATTTAAGTTACCATAAACACACACAAAGCCCTATGCATTTTGCTTGTATTAGCATTTCCTATATAGAAAATCACATTCTCACTTCCAGTAGCAGTTCACACTTCACTACCCAGTGGATATGCCATCAAGTACGCAACCCTAACCCTAGTACCTAGTACTATGTGGATGTTCCTTTAGTTACTGCCAGCATTCTTGTAGAAAGAAGCTAATGCACATGTTAGCTTGTAATACAGCTGCCTACAGTATATATTAGTCAGCTAGCTAAGTTGATAAGATTTGTTAATGTAATGAAAGGGAGTTGCAAATGTGACATTGTTCAAATTCAAATTTTATTTGTCACATACACAGTCATACACAGTACGAAATGTAGTGAAATGCTTATATTGTTTGTAAGCATGACGCTTTTATTCGACCAGGAATCACACTGGCTATACCAATCATCATTAATCTTTTTTAAACCTGTAATGTTTACAACAATGAAAATTCCAGTTTGGATGCTACAGTATTAAATGATGGGGCATCACATTACATTATCAATAGGTCTTGACAAAACTTTGGATGATATCGCAAGTTAATTTAATTTAACAAAAGAAATTACAGGCTGCTTGTATTTATACAGCCACAACAGCTAAAATAAAACAACTGTTTATTTTTTGTTCCTCCAGAGAGGACGGGGAAATCGCCATCTGTTTGGCACCTATAGTTTTGCAGGATTGTAATGACCGTCAGTGCATACAAATTGCCTCCCTTATAAATGTTCTTCTTAAGACCGTGGTTCTCAAGGTGTGGGGCGCGCCCCACTAGTGGGGATTACAGACATGACCGGCGGGCGCAATAAACGGGATGGAATTAGTGGAAAATAATAGGAAAATACCTATTCTATTCCATGCTTTTTTTTTATTGACAATAAAGATCAGACACCCAAAACTAAAAAATCATACGCAAAGAAATGAATCATTTATACAAGTAAATTAAAATAACATCAAAGAAAAAGTGGAACCATAGTGCAACAATAACGGTTTAACGTCAGCATGTTAATTGCAGAGGAACGATATATAAGGAAACATTCGGTATTATATATGTAATTTTATTTATTCCAATGTGTATGCTAATGTTTCTGTATTTTTAGTAAAAAATTACTATTTTATCAGGCAGTACTAGTCTGGCATTTTTAGTTTGCGGTGTGGCAACAAAGTTGCTTTTTGATTCTCAGGCGCTGAACAGAAGAGAAGATCAATATCGTTCTACGCTTTTTGTTGCTGTGCGGCATTTTGCGATTATCCCTAAATTATTTGTTGCGCTGTAGAGAATAATGTTTTTTATGCTTTTAAACATGTATAATTTAAGGCGGATGGAGCTTAAAGACAATGTAGAGAGGAAATATATGTAGGTATCTTATTTGCGGGTTTATTTACGCAGCTATTAAATTCGGAGATGCGAATATTAAACTTACTTTACCGCGGACACAAACCGGGTCAGTAGCGTACTGTTTGTAGTAAGCATAATAACATCAATGGATACATTTGTTACATAAGCCACAAAAAGCAGGTGATTCAGCACTATCAGCCTAATCAACCAAAAAGCCAGCCGAAAGGAAAACATAATGAAGCCTATGTTGCGCTTGGATTCATGGTGGGGATGGTGGGGGCAGAGGAGAGACCCGTGTGTGTTTTGTGTCTTAAACCGCTGGCAGCAGACAGCACGAACAGCAACAAAGTAGAAAGACACTTAGAGACAACACACGTTAAGTAACGTTAATAAGCCACTCGACTTCTTTGAAAGAAAGCTCTAGATAAGTGACAAAGTAAGCCTGTTATAACAATTGCACGTGTATTTAATCTGTTTTTAACCTGGTGTTATTTGATCTTATTGGTTTAGAAATTGATATTTCAATAAATAGTAAACTTGGGCGATTTTGTTATCATTTTGTTGACAAGTGGGGCTTTAAAATTGGCTTAAGTGGGGAATGAGAGAAAATGTTTGAGAACCACTGTCTTAAGAAATGAATTCGAACCGAACCAGATGCCAGCTAAATGTGCGTACATCCGGGAGTTGCTTAAAACTTGCGTGCGTCAGTGGAAAGCCAAGCGAAGAATGCTTATGATGTGGGGGTTTTTTTTGTAAGGTGTACAATGGTACAATTGTAAGGTTGGACTATGGCAGTGGTTCTCAAAGTGTGGGGCGCGCCCCACTAGTGGGGAATACAGACATGACAGGTGGGGCGCAATGAACGGGAGGGAATTAGTGGAAAATAATAGAAAAGTACTTATTTTAATTCATGCTTTTCTTAATTGATTTATTTAATCTTTATTTTCTTTATCAGACACTCGAAACTAAATAATGACACACAAAGAAATGGATCATAAATACAAGTAAATTAAAATAACATCAGAGAAAAAGTGAAACCATAGTGCAACAATAACGGTTTAACGTCGGCATCTTAATTGCAGAGGAACAATATATAAGGAAACATTCGGTATTATATATGTCATTTCATTTATTCCAATGTGTATGCTGATGTTTCTGTATTTTATCAGGCAGTATAGTCTGGCATTTCTAGTTTCCAGTGTGGTAACAAAGTTGCTTTTTGATCCTTCAGGCGCTGAACAGAAGGGAAGATCAATATCGTTCTACGCTTTTTGTTGCTGTGCGGCTTTTTGCGATGATCCCTAAATCATTCGTTGCGCCGTAGAGAATAATGGTGTTTATGCTTTTAAACATGTATAATTTAAGGTGGATGTAGCTTAAAGACGATATAGAGAGGAAATATATCTGGGTATCTTATTAGCGGGTTTATTTACGCAGCTATTGAATTCGGAGATGCGAATATCCAACTAATTTTACCGCGGACACAAACACGTGTTATGCGCTAAAATGCCCCCCCTGCCACAGATTGCAAAAAAATTACAGGAAATTATTTTATTATAAAATAAGCAATATAAAAATATACATGTTGTATATGAAAGAAATATATAATTTATATATTTCCCCCCTATACAACCTTTTTTTTATATTGCTTACTTTATAATTAAATTCATTTGTTATAATTTGTAATTTGTAAACCATAAACCTATGAATTTAGGTGGGCAATCCGTGGCCTAGGTCTGGGGCAGTTTAGATCATAACACAGTAGCGTACTGTATGTAGTGAGCATAAAAACATCAATGGATACATTTGTTACATGGACAACACAAAAGCAGGTGATTCAGCACTATCAGCCTAATCAACCAAAAATCCAGCCGAAAGGAAAACATGATGAAGCCTATGTTGCACTTGGATTCATGGTGGGGATGGTGGGGGCAGAGAAGAGACCCGTGTGTGTTTTGTATCTTAAACCGCTGGCAGCAGACAGCATGAGACAAAGTAGGAAGACACTTAGAGACAACATACCCCACTCACGTTAATAAGCCACTTAACTTCTTTGAAAGTAAGCTCTAGGTAAGTGACAAAGTAAGCCTGTTATAACAATTGCACGTGTATTTTATCTGTTTTGAACTTGGTGTTATTTGATCTTACTGGTTTAGAAATTGATTTTTCAATAAATAGTAAACTTGGCCGTTTTCGTTATCATTTTGTTGACAAGTGGGGCTTGAAAATTCGCCCACCCCCTTAAGTGGGGAATGACAGAAAATGTTTGAGAACCACTGGACTATGGTTTGGAAGGTCCCAAGTTCAAACCTAGTTACCCCTTAACTGCTCTGATTTATATGGATGTAAAATATAAGTTGCTCTGTTTCTGACAAATGCTGGAATTTAAATTTGAGGTTTATTGTCTATTTATTTTTAGATTTACTTAATTTACATGTATTTTCAAAATGTTTTAAGTGTTTTTATATGCAAAAGTTTAAGTATAATGTCGGAAATTGGTGAAAATTGTAATATTTTTGGACGGCTAGAACGTTTTACCTGCACGCTAGGCGACCCTACAATTAAATACAGTACGTAAAGGCTTCCTGCTGGCCCCTCCTTCAACTCCGCCCAATTGTGACCCGCCCATTACGAAACCCCGCCCCCATTTCTTCAGCCCCACGCCCCCTCTTCCTGCGTGAACTTCACACGCTTCAGGTACTCTTTACGTCACAGCTGCACTTTCTCCATATCTTTACCGTGCTCTCTCTCTCTCTCTCGCTCTCTCTACACACACACTCTCACACACTCCTACCACACATACTCCTCCTATCACTCCTCCCTCACTCGGTTGCTTGCTTACTCTCTCCATCCGCCTCAGTTTCTCCGTGTCTTGTGTAAAAGTGCCCGGCTGGATCTGTCGCATCCATGGCGCGGCGCTTCCGCTCGCAGCATCTCTCTCTCGTCCCGTTAGACCTGGACGTAATATAGGAAGGAGAAGGAGACTGGCCCAAAACTTATCGAGCATCGCAGTCGTCGGTACCCCCGTATCTAGCGCTCTGAAAGTTTTGTCGCTCTCACCTCGAACACCGTGTTCCCTCTGAAGCCATCCGTCTTCCTGATGGACGGGGATGTGTGTGTGCGGCTCCGGTGCGGATCTGCAGCTCGGCCGCCGCGGCACAGGAGGAGGAGGAGATCCGAGCTGCTCGGAGTGCGGATGTGTGTGATGGGGCTGCTGCTCGCCGTGCTGTCCGGACTGGCCAACTGGACTCATCGTTCGAGTAAGTTCTTGAGCTGTTCCAGCTGTGTACAGATGTTTGTGCGAGCGTTTGTGTCTGCTTTCCAGTGTGTGCTGAGCGCTGTGTCCGGAAGCTAACCCGAGCTCCAGGAGATGGACTTGGATTTAGTATAGATTTAGTTAAACAGAAGCTCTTTAATTAAAAGAAACACAGAATTCAATTTTGCGGACTGTTGCCGGTACACATCTGGATGTAATAACGGTGCGGTGCGGCGCGGTGTGCCTCAGCGTGGAGTCCGCTATTCTGCTCGACTTCCAGGTTTATGTTGAATATTTTACATTACGGAAGTAAACATAAAAGTTGAATAATAGAGTATAATACTTTGTTTACTATGCAATTCACATGAGTGTTTACTTCCGCTCTCCAGGTGAGTGTTTTATCAGTGACAGAATAACAGTTATAATTATAACTAGACGCACTAGCCAGTCATTCAGTCCATTTATCCATTTCCTCTTTCTTTTTTTTTTAAATAGACTGATAATTTAATTTTAACATTAGAAGTCCTGGACGTCCCATAAGAATAGCCTTTATAAAAGCCTTTGTATAAATAACCTCTATAATATAATTACATCCATGGGAATTCCAAGACATGCACAACTTGTGTGAAGAGGCGGAAACTAAAACAGAGACACAAAACAATACGAACAGTCCTCCTCACCATCTGTCTGTGCTCTTGTTTTAATTTTGCTAAAGCCTACAATATATCTGTAAAAAAAAAAAAAAACTCAGTTCCATACAAGCACAGTAAATGATTTCTTTCCAGGGTGAGATTCAGGCGTGGACATAATAGTCAATTATTTTATCTTTTGGCTAAGATCAAGAGTAGTATCTGTTCTTACAGTATCAGTTTAATATCTGATACATCCTCCATATGAGGAAATTATATTAAACAGATTTTTAGACTAGCGCGCTGGAAACAGGGCCTTGCTCTGCCTGTGCCCATGAATTAACCTGGTATTGCAGTATCTCCAGGAATGGTGCACTGTTAGGGGAGGTGGTGGCTCAGGGTTTTAAGATGCTGTTACCCATGGACCATGCTTCACCGACCAGCCAAAGCTCTGCTGGACTAGATTGCTACTGTAAACCAAACAAATTTAGAGGCAGTCATGTCTCAGTGTGTTGAGACTCTGAGTTACTGATCGAAAGGTTGGCAGTTCAAGCCCCTGCTCCCCTTGGGTGCTGCCGTTTGGCCCTTGAGCAAGGCCCTAAAACCATAAAAATGGCTGAACCTACGCTCTGACTCTTGCCTACTAAAAAAGCTGGGATATGTAATGAATAAATAATTTCACTGTGCAAATGTATATGTGATGAGCAGAGGCTTAACTGAACTTTAACTTGATCAAGAAAAAGAAGAAGGAAACCATGTTTTGCATTCCTAGATATTGTTATGTTTGGAGAAAATGTGAGGAAAAAGAGCTCATCTGTATCATAAATGAAAACCCATGGAGTAAATGTCATGTCTCGACAGCAACTGTTACTACAACAACCACTTGTGCATCCACTGGTTTCCCCTCCTACGTCTTTAGCAACATAGATGATGGCACTGCCTGTATGTCTAGCTTTTTATATTTTCAGTAATAAAAATTTGTTAATGCACGAAAGTGCCCCTCTGCACCAGGGATGTGAATTTGACCCGATACAACCTTATCAAGATGCCTAGATGCTGATTGGCTTTGTATTATAATTTGATAAATATCTTGATTTTTTTAAATATCTTGATTTTTTAAAATCCAATGGAATGACTTCCCAGAAATTTGGAGCTTATTGTAACTGAACGAAATCTGGAATTGAAAGTTCTAAAAGCATATGGATGTGATATTCGGGTGTCCACAAACTTTTGGTCACAGAGTGTATAGTTGTGTCTATATGTTTAAAAGTGCTCTTTCTTAGCACCTGTAACTGTCGAAAACACATTTTCATAAGATTTTTCCAGACATTCCTCAGATGTGCTTTGTCATTTGCTGTTCAAGTAGCATTACAAGTTTGTGAAGCGCTTTTCGACACCTCTCTTGAACCTTTTGACCCAGTTGCTTATAGAGCAGCTTGAGTGGGTTATAGGTTATACACCTGATCAAGCTATTACACTATATAACTCTGGCACAGCTTCAAGGTGTGTCTGTGTCAATAAAAAATAATCCTTTAAACATTACATACTATAATACATGGCAGAAATCTAGACTTTAATACAGATGTAGTATATCCGAATAATTAACTGTTATCAGCCTTGTATTTTCATTGCCCAGAATACTCATTTTAAAGTAAGTCAAACAAAAAAAAAAAAAGACAATTACACTCTGAAATATTTACACTCTGAAATGTTTTCATGAAAGGAATTACTTCCTGTCTTCAATGTTTTGATGTCATTCGCTTAACTACAGTGGGGTAAAAAAGTATTTAGTCAGCCACCAATTGTGCAAGTTCTGCCATTTAAAAAGATGAGAGAGAGGCCTGTAATTTTCATCATACTTTAGGTATACCTCAACTATGAGAGACCAAATAATAATAATAAAAAAATATATATAAAATCACATTGTAGGATTTTTAAAGAATTTATTCGCACATTATGGTGGAAAATAAGTATTTGGTCACCTACAAACAAGCAAGATTTCTGGCTCTCACAGCCCTGTAACTTCTCCTTAAGAGGCTCCTCTGTCCTCCACTCAATACCTGTATTAATGTCATCTGTTATCAGTATACTGTAAAAGACACCTGTCCACAACCCCAAACAGTTACACTCCAAACTCCACTATGGCCAAGACCAAAGAGCTGTCAAAGGAGACCAGAAACAAAACTGTAGACCTGCACCAGGCTGGGAAGACTGATCTGCAATAGGTAAGCAGCTTGGTGTGAAGAAATCAACTGTGAGAGCAATTATTAGAAAATGGAAAACATACTAGACCACTGATCATCTCCCTCGGTCTAGGGCTCCACGCAAGATTTTACGCGGTGGGGTCAAAAAGATCACAAGAACTGTGAGCAAAAATCCCAGAACCACACAGGGGACCTAGTAAATGACCTGCAGAGAGCTGGGACCAAAGTAACAAAGGTCAGTACATGTCCAGGCCCGTCTGAAGTTTGCTAGAGAGCCTTTGGATGATCCAGAAGAGGATTGTGAAAATGTCATATGGTCAGATTAAACCAAAATTAAACTTTGTGTTTGGAGGAGAAAGAATGCTGAGTTGCATCCAAAGAACATCATACCTACTGTGAAGCATGGGGGTGGAAACATCTTGCTTTGGGGCTGTTTTCTGCAAAGGGACCAGGACGACTGATCCATGTAAAGGAAAGAATGAATGGAGCCATGTATCGTGAGATTTTGAGTGAAAACCTCCTTCCATCAGCAAGGGCATTGAAGATGAAATGTGGCTGGGTCTTTCAGCATGACAATGATCCCAAACACACCACCCGGGCAACGAAGAAGTGGCTTTGTAAGAAGCATTTCAAGGTCCTGGAGTGGCCTAGCCAGTCTCCAGATCTCAACCGCCAAAATCTTTGGAGGGAGTTGAAAGTCTATGTTGCCCACCAAGAGCCCCAAAACATCACTGCTCTAGAGGAGATCTGCATGAAGAAGTGGGCCAAAATACCAGCAACAGTGTGTGGAAACCTTGTGAAGACTTACAGAAAACGTTTGACCTCTGTCATTGCCAACAAATGGTATATAACAAAGTTTTGAGATTTTGTTATTGACCAAATACTTATTGTCCACCATAATTTGCAAATAAGTTCTTAAAAAAACCTACAATGTGATTTTCTAGATTTTTTTTTTTTAATCTTATTATGCTTCCCATGGTTGAGGTATACCTATGATGAAAATTACAGGCCTCTCTTATCTTTTTAAGTGGGAGAACTTGCACAATTGGTGGCTGAATAAATACTTTTTTGCCCCATTGTACGTCGTTATTCTGAAAACTTTCCAGAGTCAAGAGCTTAATGTTGTTAAAGATAAAATGCCTATGACTGCCAGTCGACTCATGAGCACTAGGAGAAGATTAATTATTGGCAGTATCATTTCTCATCATAATAGATTTTTGGCATAAAAATGACAAACAAGGTAAAAACAAGGACTATGTGCGAATGCTGTGTTGAATTAACATCTACAGAAATGTTGTCACACAGTAATTTCAGAGTTAACACAACCCTCTGGCTTTTGCTGTGTATGTGACATATAGAATGTATAGTGCATTATAAAAGCTTGGAGAAAAAAAATAGTTTACTGTATAAGTGCATTATAGACAGTCTACCAGGCTCCAGAGAGATGGATGTGAAGTGACTGGGATGTCGGTTGCACCTCAGCACTCACTCACTCACTCACTCACTCACTCAAAGAGCACCTTCCATTCCACAGACAGCTTTGGCCACATTTGTTTCATTCAGTGTGTTAGACTGCGCGTGTACATCCCTGCATGCATATTTCTAGTGTGCATGATTTGTGTAATAGTAATTTATTTTTATCTTCCTTGCTTCCTTTCCTTGCTAGGTTTGACATTATTTTTCTCCCTGTTAGAACTCTCTACGTGATCTGTCTGTACAAGAAACGGGGAAGCAGCGCTTGAACTTTTTAGCACTAATGCTTCTTTCTGTTTTAAAATTATGTCGTTTGATTAAGTTGATTGGTCGGTGCTGGAGAACAGCGGGAAAGAACAGGTAACAGGTGGAAGACCACTGTCACACAGGCGCCATCTTTTGATTGTTTTTGGCACACCGTTGATGAGCAGTGAACATGAGCTCTCTTACTGTATGAGAGTGAAAGTTTTATTTGTCTGTTGCAAGGTGTACTGCATCAACATGACTGTTTTGTTCCTTAAGGTGTCTTTTAAGTGGCAACCATAAAATGTTTTTACTAGTGCAGTCTATCAACCAATTCTTAAATCTTCATCTTCCTAAGGCATGCACATGCACAGTGCAGGGTATAATGTCGTGCAGCTCTGGTTTAAAAAAAACGTAGCAGAAATTGAATAAAAAAAAAAATACAAACTAAGAATTTAGATTGCTAGGAATTTAAATTGCTAGGAATAAATGTATGTAATGTCTAAACACGCTAAATGACACATTATCTGTAGATATGCAACAGTACGGTATGGCACGGTCAATCACAGTGACACTAGCCAGGTATGGATGTGTGTGAGATCATCTACAGTAAGTAGAAGGAGAGCAGATAGTCCTAGTGTGTTGTGCTGCTATGTGATGGCGTATAAACAGCAGTTTGAAAAGATGTCATTTGTCAAGTTAAGAATTAATAATTGATTAATTATTAATAATGTTAAATGAATGATAACCAAATGCAGATTTCCCTCTCAGTTTATTTTATTTAAGTAGTTCTCCAATCCAGTTTTTCCCATACATTAATTTATTTGTGACAGCACACCACAGTATCAACATTAACATATTACTTCATTTCTTTTATTATCGGAAATGGGTAAAATCTTATTTGTTTGTGCATATAGCATTAATTCGTTCTGTAAATATCCCCGCCCCTTGGCATGGCTGTGCACGTCTGCAGAGTCTTTTAGAACAACAATGATGGAGCTCACAATGAAAATAAAGATGGTGGAAAGGGAAGTGGATTGGAAACAGGCCGAGCCAGTCTGGTCCAGCAAAGTCATCTCAGCGTCTCTTCAGATAAGTTATTAACAAGTACTGTAAGGAGCCTGGCTAGTGAGGACAGCTGTGGCAATGGTAAATTACACCTGAGTTTGTCAAGGTTATCATCCCATGAAAAACAAATATTGTCAGGTGATTTTTTTTTTTTCAACAACAATTCATCTTTAAGAGGCGACACAACAACATTTGGCAAACGCCCTTATATACAGCAGCTTACGTTATTATCTCATTACACATCTGAGCAGTTACAGGTTAAGGGCCTTGCTCAAGGGCCCAATAGTGGAAACCCGGGCCCTGGGATCAGTAGTCCAATTCCTTAACCACTGAGCTACCCCTGCCCCAGCAAGCATTTTAGTAATGTTGCATTTAAAAACTTTATGTTTATTACTGATATATATGTTACAGATTTTTATATTGTTTATTTTAAAAAAGTGAGCAAAACAAACATTAAAAATGCACACTAAAACTAAATTGTTTGATGCACAATTTCTACAACGTTTGCTTCTTGTTGGTTATGACAAAATGAATTATCTACAAAAAGCACAAATGTAACATAAAGATATTAAGAGATATAAAGATATAAGATTGGTGTTGGTTTTTACAGCCCTTGGGTCTTTCACTGCTTTCCAACACTGAAACGATCAAGTTATAATTATGTTCACGTCTCTTTATTTCATTCCTACTGTCATATTCGTTAGCGTTTTGGTACTGTATACCACCGCTGACAATGGCAGAATCATTGGTAACCTTTGTGTGAACATCATCTAGTGATTGATCTCCATTTAATGTATCAGCAATCGTGCAGTAAGCTTAGGCTTACAGTATCTCTGGCACAAGACCACACTTTGTTTGGCGTGTGTGTTTTTAATCGTACTCTAGTTCAGGCTTTCTGTTTGCATGCACAGTAATTGGTAGACAGGTCACATACAGTAAGACTTCCTGAAGTGTTTTTAAAATTCCATTATAGCAGCTCTTGCACATTCCTTACCCCTATATATATATATATATATATATATATATATATATATATATATATATATATATAGTGTGTGTGTGTGTGTGTGTGTGTGTAGCTAAAAGTGAAAATGAGGCTCTTTTGAAATATATCAAAGAAACACTTTTTGTCCCTCCCCAGAGAGAGAGAGGCAGGCAAGCTTGAAAGCTATTTGAGTGGTTACCTGTACCTCTTTCTCACTCCCATTCCCTCCTGATCACCCCATTCATCATGTGCACTGGTCGTCTCTTTACCCAATCTCTGCGTTATTGTATTAGCTAGTTTGACACCATGCTGCGGCACTAGCTGACAGCCAGACAGTCCCGGATGAATGATTTCATAGAAAAAAATGGAAAGCTTGAGTCGTAATCACTGTCAAGGTAAAATCTTTCTGTCTCTAGAATACCCTTGACCATTTTCCTGTGTTTGTCTTACAAAAAGCTTTAAGACTGATCTAATGTAATTTTTTTTCCTTAACCAGAAAAACATGCACATATTTAAATAAGATTTTTATTTCGAAAGATATCATGAATAATATCTTCAATGAATTAATTCATTATTACTTTAAATTGTTTCAATGTTTAAACCTTGTTATATGATCTCAGTAACACTGTGTTGACCACAGGCCAAGAAATAAACAGAAGCACAAGCTAAAATGTATTTTATCTGCTGTGTTAAGCTTCATAAATGTTTATATTGGTGCTGTCATGGAGAATTTGCTATCAGCGCAAAAGCTGTTAGTCGTTGCTGAAATTATTTGTAAAGAGCCGCTGATCCGTTAGTATATAAAATACCATTTTGTAAACCTGCCACAATGTTTACGCACATAAAAATGATCCCAGTCTCTGTGCCTCAGATGTCTAATGATCAATGATTCCCTTTGAAACCCGGCCTGTCAAATCCTACATTCATCCTTACCGCTGATGAGCCATATTACTGACGCATTCTCAGACATGTTCACTGTGACTGAAGCTAATCATGTTATTTGATTCCGGGATGAAGTGCAAATAATGATCTTGCTGTCAGAATGTTGCCAGTTATGTGCCTCATCCAGATGCTGATTGCAAAAATCAGCCGCATTATTCCTGTACAAGCTGTACTCTGTGATTTTGTATCTATCTGCTGGGACCATTTGTTGATGTTCAGTAAAACAACACTTTACTGCTGTCTGTGCTGTACATGCGACAGGCTTATCTCCATTACAAGCGTGCTTCCATTATCGTCCGAGCTCTGTTTGTGAAGCTACGGTAGGTGAGAGTTTTATGGCCATGTTTTAGCTCGACTCTCTGTGTTTGGTCAGCTCCTCTGGTCACTGCTCATTAGTGCTGTATCATTAGAATCAGTACTATTATGCATAGCTTAATTTTTAATTAATAATTTTTTTATTGAAGTTCGTTTCTATTTTTTGTAGGGTGTATGTTTTACAGTTATTTACAGTTTTTCTTTATTGCATTTGTATTTTATTTGTGCCATCATGAATTATAAAAAATCTTTGAGAGTTTAGTTGGTTAGTACTGTACTTCAGTATTAGAGGAAAATCTTTTTGTCATGGGATAAAGTTGCCCATGTATTTTTAACTGGTGTATTAAGTGCAGTCTTTTTTTAGCCACTCCTCTGGATGCTTTAGTTCGGACGAGAAGCACTGAGCATGTGATCAGGTGAAATACGGCAGATAGTGATAGAGATGAAGAGGGAGGGAAGGGTTTTCCTATCCACAGGCTCTGTATGTCCTTCCCTCAGTGACTCTCAGTACTTGCGCAGGTTCATTAATTGAGGAGAAAGGTGGCGTTCTACATACCTTTTCTACCTGCTATATATAGGGCACCCTAAATGCGCTTATTAGAGACATGATTTACGATGTCCTGCCATCCCGGCTGCTTTAAGTTGGTGCAGCGACAAAAGCAGACTCAGCCCTCTGTTGCAAAGGTAAATTAACTTTTCAAGGACTAGCAGTAGGAGTTATACAATAGACAAACACTGTGCTGAAGAAGGTACCAATATCTTCTTTGCCATTGACCGGATGAGCCAGGTCAGAAGATTTATTTAAAAAGAAATTTAGTTTTAAGAGTACTAATACAAGGAAAAGAAATGCAATTGTAATACGCTTCATCCCCAAAGTCCAGGATGTTTGTGTTATCCAAACACCCTGCACCGTGCCCAGGCACAGGTCAGCGTACCTTGCTTCTCAAGCATGATACAGCACAATTGAAATATGAATGACACCTGCACTTAAACACTGAAGTGAACCTCTGTTTAGAACATGACGTCATCAGTGTCACCTGTCTCTTCTAAAATATGTATGCTCTGATCTCATCCTCCTTACTACATCCATATAAGGTAGGAAAGCAGACAAGAAGGTCACTCCTGACATTTCCCCCGAAAGAGGAAACAGATAGGAGACATGTGACATTGATGACATTGTGTTTATTGGTGTGTCACAAAGGGGGCACTGGTGGCTCAATGGTAGGTGTTTCGCCTGCCATGCAGAAGGCCCGGGTTCCATTCCTAGCCAGTGCCTAAACCCCAGCCACTGGATGCAGTGCAGGTCCCAAGTCCAGATAAAATGGGAAAGTTGCGTCAGGAAGGGCATCTGGCGTAAAACATGTGCTAAGCTCATATGTGCGAACCGCGTGGTTCGCTGTGGCGATCCCTTGCCAGGAGCAGTCAAAAGAACAACAATATTGGTGCAGCACAAAGCGACTGGGTGCGATGTTACTAATGTGAAAGCTGACCAGTGGTGGAGAGGCAGTGGAAAGAAATCATACCTGTATGAATCAGTTATGCCTAGTGTGAAACCAGCATAAAATGCAGCATCCGTATGATGTTTTTCATAATGCAAGCGTTATGGCTTTGACATGCACAAAGAGAAAGCCTTGATCCAGTGTTATGAAGGAAAAAATATTTCCCAGAGTCTGTTATCAAACATGTGAGAGAAAATACAGCACATCATCGTGTACAGTGTTCCTGGCTGAGTAATTATTCTGGCACCTTTACTCACATTTGTAAAGCTGACACAATTTGACAAACATTTCACCTGCTGTAAGTAAGTGATTAGCCTCTAAATTGCTTAGTTGGGATTAATTGTCAGTTAGCTCTACAGTGTAAAGAAAACTCTAAGCAAGGTAGTAGCAGTTAAATACTCCAAAGAAAGTACAGATATGCATAAATGTCATTTTTTCAGACATGCTTGTATTTTGTTCCTGTACTTTCACTCTGTGGTAGGATTTTAGGATTTCGAATAGCAGAATGATCCAAATCCTTATCCATTTACATGCATTTATGTAAATTATTCAGCCAAAAGCTGGTCAGTAGAGACTAGCTAGATTTTTCCGATTTAAGAACTGACAATATGACAGAAAACAACGTTGACAATATACCAAAAACTTTAACGAACAAAATAGACAAGTCCAATCTGTCAAAAGTTGTAGCATGAAGCGCCACAGTAAACTAAAACAGCTTTCATTTCTCTACTACTAATAAGTTATATTTGAACATCGTTGTTGCCAGTTATTTAATAATTTATGTAGATGGTATATTTGAACGCTCTCATGAAAAAGTATACAGTATATTAACATGTTATAAAATATATAAATCCGTTTGTTGATTATGTCCACAGTGTAGTTATTATTTGTGCCTTCATTCATTACGAGAACATTTTAATTTAAATGGACATACACTTTGGATATTTTGTTACGAAGAATAAGAAAAAAAAAATCCTCACTCTAAATGTACAGAATAGTATTTGTGGTGGAGGATGATTACTTAGTTTATTCTAACAAAAAACAAAAAATACCTTAAGTAATATAAACCGAAACACTCTGCAGGGAACCTTCCATTATGTTCCTCAGAGAGCTAAACATCTTTCTTCTGGGGTTTCAGTCTAAAGCACCATTTCTGGCATCATCCTTTGTAAATGTATATTTAGTAGCTTGGAGTCAGCCTGTAACACATGACACTGAACATGCAAAGCAGGGTTCGAAAACACGCAAGTGATATAGGAAAAACACGAATCACAAAGGAAGCCGAATGTAATCATGTTTCAATGCCACACAAAAACGAGCACGCACTCAATGGAAACCATCTGGCTGAAGCTGAAATATTTGGTCACATTGTACAGTAGAACAAATGCAGATGATACTTTCACATTGGGAGAGATGGTTCCATGCGGTGCATTTATAGCGGTTTTGAATCGAGTTTATTATAATGTATCATCGCTTCCAGTCACTATGAGTCTGTGTCCCGTTCTCTCAGCAGTCACATCTTGAAAAATTCTTTAAATATGTTGGCAAGATGAACAGCAACAATGTTTGCCACTGACTCAAAGCTACACAAATAGAAGTGGATCTGATGTAAGCTGAGAAAACACTGAACCCATGGAGCTGAAGTAAAACAACAAATGAGGAAGAAGTGAATACACATAGATAACCTTACACAAAATAAGCTATGCGTGCTGTATATAAACCATTCTTGCCATTTTCCAAATGATCTGTTTCAAAGCAGGAATGAATTCTGTCGTTCTGACATATTGAAGAAAGTTTGCTTCAGTCTGAATCAAAGCCTCCAGCTATGAAAGTGCAGCAGCCTATGTATTTTTGTTCATAGTGGTGGAGAAGTCATTATTATTTCTTTCTGTGTATCCACTGAACTGACTCCTGCCTCCCACTCTTGCTCATTGTACATTGTGCTCTTCTGCGTGCTCAGTGGAATCTCCAGCTGGTGGGAGGGGCTGCGCTCCTCGGAGTGACGTCCCAGAAACCTCCACTCCTGCTGGGCAACCCCCAACCTCAAAGCGTTCTCCTCCAGCCTTTTGAAGAAGATGAAGCGCTCCTTCTGCTCGAACGGGATGCTAGCAGACAAACACAGCAGGAGTGTCTGTGACACCAGTCTCTAATGAACCTGCTAATGACCTGCCACATTCTTAAATGACCCATTACTGTGATTACTGCGTTATCTAGGGACAGGAATATTTTTAGCTTGCATGCATTATGTTACTGTATAGTGCATGTCATACAAGTCATATATATATAGTATCTATATACTTTAAAATAATTGAATTCCCTAATAAATCAAATAAAAACAATGTTTTATATATATATATATATATATATATATATATATATATATATATATATATATATATATATATATATATAGATACATTGTTTTTATTTGATTTATTAGGGAATTCAATTATTTTTTATATATTTTTTAAATCTTAGCTACAGGTCCATTTAACAACTTTTCCTAGTTCCAACTAGTTCTGTCCCACATTCTGTCCCTCACCTGCATAGCTAATGAAGATAAACTAGGTAATTACAGTTTGGCATGGTGGACGACTGTGGGGATAAATTTATCTCCACACTGACAGTATGGGGTCGTGTGTGCACGACCAGCCGAATGCATGCAATCGAGTTCTTCCCACTGCAGCTGGTTTTTGGGGCAGATGGTTTTTGGGCCTGACTGTTCAGATTATGCAGTGAAAATAATCATATGCATCAAAACCTTGAGGAACTGGTTGCATTGCCACTGTAAGTACAAATATGAGTGGACACCTAACTCCAGCACACAAATAAGCATTGTTATGGAAATGTAATAATGTTATTATTGCTATGTAATAAAGAATGGCATTATCTGTTTCAAGAGAACTGAAACCGAAAACCTAATCCCATGGGGAGAACATGCAAACTCCACACACACAGACCCAAAGTGGGAATCAGAGTCTAGACCCTAGAGGTACAAGTCCATGGTGCTTAACTATATTTATTGGACAAATTAAGTCTTTGACACAAATATACAACATATCAATCCACTTGACTAAATCTGTCCTCTTTTTCAACATGTGGCCAAAAACCGTAACCTAAGGAAATGAATCTCCCAGTGAAGTGTCCCTTTAAATTAGGAAGGGAATCCCGGATGCCATTTTGTCTCAGAGCAAATTTGCTTAAAAGAAATAATGAAAATGGCCATGATTTGTTCCACACCCCAAAATAAATAAAAATTGTTAATAGAAACTATAAAGTAAAAAAATTAACCTGCACTTTACCTTTTAAAAGAATCACCCCATCACAGCCATTCTGTTATAGCATTCCACTATGGAATCTGACTCAGTTCTCTCTCCCCCCACACACATACCTTTAGACATTTTATACATTTACATACTGAAAATAGTGTATGTAATTGTGAATATTGGTATCTGGTGCACTGCAGTGTTTATTTCTGTACAATACATGTGAGCTTCTTCTGCGATTTGTTCGCATCTACGAATGTTAGACGCAAACTACAGTCCGTTCGTATCTGTAGAAATTTGTAACCCGGATGTTCGTAAGTCGGGGACTACTATAGAAGGTTAAAATTATTGGGCTGCATCAAGCAAAGAAAAACTAAGTTTAAAAAATAAAGGTTAGGCAACACTAAGGAAATTATTATAAAAATAAATGTTAGGCAACACTAAGGAAATTATTGTAACTGGGCATCGAATCTGCATTAAATTTTGCATTTCTATTTGGATATTTCATAAGGCTTTTGAGGACAATGCAATTAGTGCAATGCAAATAAAACTGTGGCACAACTGCTTCAAAGATGGTCAACTTTTGAAAAGTTGAAAGTGATCTACGTTCTGAAAGGCCTGCAACAAGGATAGCACCTGAGAATGTTGAACGTGTATGGGCTGCGATCAATAAAGATTGGCAACTGACAGTGCAAGAACTAGAAGCTTAATTACTGTAGGAGTTTATTACATGTAATTCAGTCGTTACATGGCTGGACACTTTCTGGACAGATCATGTACATGTATGCGCTGCGTTGTTGTACAATTGGTGTGTAGCCTGTACATGTTTTTATAAATGAACACGATGTGCCGCAAGATGCAAGATGAAATATGCAAGCAAATAGTTGAGGCTATGTAGTCAGCAGTCCTGTCAAAAATAGTGGAAATATTGAGGAGAAGTTGCGTGATCAGGTCTGCAGTGGATATGATGTACTGTATGTTTACTTCCTCATAGTAAGTAACAAATATGCATGTCAAAATAGTTGGTCGGTTAGGCTCATCAGGTGTCACTATGTTTATTTACTCCAAGCAAAACTGCCTGATTGAATTCTTAGTAGTGCCTCCTGCTGGAATCCTACAGTAACACACATACTGTATGTATTCAGTTAAATTATAACAGATAAAAATGACATCCTTTCTTTGAAATAGTCATTCGAAAGCAATGACTATTATGCGAGTGAACAAATGCATAATAGTATTCATGTATTCATATAAGTGCATTATGATAAACCTTAGCCCTGGCACTGTTGTCAGAGCTGTGCTGTTTTAGAAAATTAATCAGCACCTTCTGACCAATCAGATTTGAGAATTCAACAGCGCTGTGGTATAAATTGTTTAGCGAAAACATCTTGCTGCAATCATATTTCTTCCTCAGAAATGTTTTGGATGCAGACACCAAAGGCAGTTTAGACAAAGCAACTGCATCCACACAAGAAGGCCTGCTGTCGTGTGACTAGTGCAAAGTTACATAACCTGACTTAGTCATGTTCTTTACAAAATTATTTGAACCTACAGATGGATATTTGAGGCTTATCTCAGGGCTAGGTTATTTTTCTGTTACTTCTCACAAGTCACACAGTGCAATCTTTTTGCGCGATTTAATAAATTCCCTTGGAGTATTTACATTATGCAGCGCTTATGCCGAGGGTCGAGCCATTCAAAAAAAATGTTTGGTTATGCCTGCTTGTATAATGACACACACCATGTGTTCGTTGTACGTCATAAACCAAACATCTCAGAGGATAAAACAAAAGGCACAAAAACGGCAATGTAAAAAGATGGGAAAATAAGCATTTTATGTAACCGAATTTTATGTTACATCAAGATTTTCTCTGTTTTTTTTTTTTTTTATTATGAGAGAAAATATTTTAATCTATTTTAATGACAGAAGAACTAAACCAAGCCCGCTAAAATATATCTATTAAAGCACTGTAGTAAAGCTTCCATTTACTTTACACAACATATATCTAGACATAATGTGTATTAGATATGTATTAGACTACACACAGCATGTAAAAAAAAAAAAGTTTTTTAGTGGCATTTAGTATAGTGGCATTTGGTTTGTTGTAATGTTGCAGAAAGTGTTGCCTAACCTTTATGGCCATCCAGTTAAATACTGAGGAAATGGTTTTTGGTAGGCATACAACAGTCACATCATATTAGATTGATCAATGTATCTCACAAACCCATTCTGATATACTGTAGGGCCAGCCAATCCAATTAGAGAATCCAATTAACTTTTGGAATATTTTATGGTAGAAACCAGAGAACCTGAAGGAAACCCATGTGGAACATGCAATCTCATACCTTTGCCTTGTTGCTCCATTACTCTTTCTTTTGGGATTGCACGTGAGCTGATGTGCGTCATCGTCTGTCTCTTTGTGTGTGTGTGTATGCGTGTGTGCATGCAGAGTGTGCCTGTGAGTGTGTACTGTGCTCATCCTTGTGTTATATCATCGTTGCTTGTCTGCGGTCCCTGTGGTTACACAACATCACGTGTATGTTTGTGTGTCCTGAGTGGATTATGCATTAAAGCAAAGGTAATGGCTTTTAAAAGGCTGCTTCTACTTTGTGATTTCGGCACGATAATGCTTTTGTAGCCAAAATCATAAATACCTTAAAAATTCCTTGGTTGTGAGTAAGGGTGTGTGATTTGACAAAAATGCATCACAACACTACTGTACCTGAATCAAAAGTTCATAAACGCTATAGTATTTAGTGATATTGCCTTTTATTTGTTTAACTTCAGGCAAATGTTTCATGTAACTTTTCACAAGCTTCTTACTAAACGTTGCTGGAACTCCATCCCCTTCCTCCTGACAGAACTAGTGTACCTGAGTCACTTTTGTACACCTCCTTGCTTGCACACACTTTTTCAGTTCTGCCCACACATTTTCCTTTAGATTAAGGTCAGGGCCACTCCAGTACCTCACCTTTATTGTCCTAAAGACATTTTGCCACAGCTTTGGAAGAATGCCTGGGGTCATTGTCCATTTGGAAGAACCATTTCGCACCCAAACTTTAATTTCCTGTTGCAGTCTTGAGATTTTTCTTCGATATAATTTCTTCACATAATTATCATTGCTCATGATGTCATCTATTTTTTGAAGTACACCAGTCCTTTCTGGAGCAAAGCAGCCTCACAACATGATACCACTACGGTTTTTCCCTGAACAGACTTTTTGTCTTGTTTCACTGTGGATATAGACATATAGTTCCGTGTTGTCACAAGATTTTCGGGTGTTGTTCTGGGATTGATTTGTGTTTTTCTTCTTCTTGAACGATACTGTATGATGTATGCGTGGTCCCATGGTGTTTATACCTGCATAGTATTTTGTACAGATCAACATGACACCAATTGCTTGAACCAGATTTGTGAAGGTCCACAATTTTTTTTCTTAGGTCTTAACTGTTTTTCCCATGATTTCAAGCCTTGAAGGCATGCCTTGAAATGAATAAACAAGTATACCTCCAATGGACTCCTATAATGTCAGTAAGCCAAATCATTTTCTAGAATTTTCCATGGGTTAGCCCTAACCCTAACCCTAACCCAGTTTCGTCTATGTGCCATTCGTGCAGACAGACTCCGAGGCAGGACTCGTGACAGCGACAGTGCTAACCACTAAGCCACAGTGCCGCCATAGAAGATAAAATGTCTATAACTGCATTTAAAATATTATTCCATTAATTTTTGCTGACTAAAAAAGGTTCTCACAATGTGAAAAAATGTAGAACCAAAACATGACTGCTATGTCACATGTCTAAAAAGAATTTCATCATGTCTGTGGATTATATTACCATTGTGAGAGAATTTTAATTATACAATCTGACTTATGTACTGAAACCAAGATTTTCCTTGTGTTATCTCATACAATGTAACCTGCAATAAAGTTAGAGGACCGCTGCGCAGTGTAAAGTGACATACTGTAGTGCCTGAACATGCCACACAACTGCCCCAGGCATGTCTGCTTAAATAAAGCTGAGGCATGTTCACTAGAATGACTCTGAAACCTTTAAACATGATTTTGCACATGGATGTCACAGTGCACCGCTCATTGTACTGTTTAACCAGGAAGCTGATGGGATTTGGCCTGGAAGTAATAATAGGACATAAAAATTTAAACAATATAGAGAGGAGAGAGAGAGAGGGAGAGAGGGAGAAATTATGCTGCAGGACTCTCCCGTGCCCTCAGGTCCACATCGTTAAACACTGAACGAAAACACTGTCACAGCTATCTTAACATCTTACGATTCTCTTGATATTGAAAATCCTTTAGGCGCCATAAATTAATAAACGGCCTCCCTCAAGATTGCCACAACTTGCCGAATGTATTCCAGCGCTGTGTGTTACTGGGTACCTTTGTGGATATCAAGGTCTCTTGCCGTGCAATTAAATCTGCAAAGGAAACGAAATAATAGCTGTCCGGGCTTTTAAATGATGGTGTTGGTAGTTCACTCTGATTATGACATAGCGATGCTGTTTATTGTTTAGGACAGCACTTTGTTTCTTCCGAGTCATGTGTTATAGATTTTTATCTTTTAGATTTTTTTTTATCTGTAAGTCAGCAGTTTCTCACCCCCAAGGGCTGAATTGAGGAATTTTTGAGGGAAAATGCAGAATCAGGTATCCTCCTCTCAGTATAGTGTTAGATTCAGGACCTGCTGCTGGAAAGCTCTCTGCTTGGTGGAACAGACGGGGTTCATGAATATTCCATAGTGGCATGTTGGCTGTTGAAGGAGGGGTGCTGCACTCTCCCGGAGGAATGTGTGGCGCTCCTACGCCTGTGAGATTTTCACACTGTGTAACATTTTGCAGCGTGCTCTGTTGGTGACTACACGTTCTAGGATCTCTAGGTGAGCTATGACACATGAGGTACCAGATGGATCATCAGTGTCTGAGAAGAGATGTAATGACTACTTTCCTAAATAAAATGCATTTGTTTCTCTCTATTCATTTCTCCTATTTAAAATTTTCAGCATAAAATATTCGATACACTCGCACTTACTCACTTTGTCCTGCTTATCCTGTCAGGGGAGGCCTGGAGCCTATGGCACCGGGCTCGAGGCACGAGTCCTCTGGATGCAGTCCATTGCATAAACTCACTCACTCACTCACACACTCTAGGCAATTAGGAAATGCCAATTAGCCTAAGAAAACATAGTACACAGGGGAAACACTCCAAGCACAGGGATAACATGAGAACAAACTCCACACACACAGACCGAAGGTGAGAATCAAACCCTTGATCCTGGAAGACAAATTGTGCTAACAACCATGCCACCATGGCATCTACAGTATATTGGATATGGTTCATTCCAAACTAATCATGGCTGTCATGACATTACAGTCAAACGCTGATATTTTCCAGGCTGAAATGTTCTGCTATCACATTTTTACTGACACATTATAAAACAAGTATCATTAACATATTTTAATAATGAACAGCAGTGCTACAGTAAGAAGCAAAAACCTTCCACACTGCCACCAGATACTGTACGGCTCGCTTACCTTGATTTGTTACCAGAGGTGAGCCTTTGGGGGTAAATGTTTTTCCTCACTTCAGAATTGGAACATCCCCACAAATGGACTAATAATACTGTGGGTGATTTAAAATCTTTAAGCACAGGCCCTATCATTTTAGGGAAGATTGCTGTTCACTCACACATTAGCGGTTTTGCAGGAGCATATCACAAATACAAAAATAGGTTACATAACAGTTGGGGTGGCACTGAGGATCACCAGTTCATGTTACTGCCTCACAGCTTCTGAATGTCTAGATCAATCTTGAGCTTGAGCTATGTCGAGTTTGAGTTTCTGCGCATGTTTTTCCCAAACCCGCTTGGATTTTCTCTGGGTTCATCGGTTTACACCCACCTTTCAAAAACCTGCAAAAAGATTGCAGTGTCTATGCTAAATTGCCACAATGTGTTCATGAGTGGGCATGCTCACCTGTGATGCACTGGTATTCAGGCCTGGGTGTATTCCTGGTGTGTTGCTCCTGATCTACTGCCCCAACCAGAATACAGCAATTATTAAAGATGAACAAAGGATTACGCCATCATTGAGATTTTCAGATTTGAAATCTTTTGGGAGGAAGAACTAAGAGCTTTGGAATAACAATAGTAGTCATCTAGACCAATGCCTTAACCACTAAGCTAAGCTAATATATGACCAAATGTTTGGACAGACCATGACATCCAAATGTGCTTTTTGAGCATCCCATTCCAGATTTTGTCTCTGTGTGCTGTTAAAATAATTTTTACACTTTTTACAAAGATTTTCCATTAGATTTAGAAAGCTGCCCTTGGGGATGTGCCTAGTCAGCTATAAGAACTTTAGTGAGGTCAGGCACTGATGGTGGCTGAGGTGGCCTGGACTGCAGTCGATATTTTGGTTCATTTTAAATGTGTTCACTGAGGTCGAGTTCAGCTTCTGCGGAGGCCCCTCAAGGTCTTTCACAGACCTTGTTTGTGCACAGGGGCATCGTAATGCTGGAACATGTTGTGGCTTCATAATCTCAGTTAAGGGGAATTCTGCAGCATATAAATACATCTTACATACCCAGTACTGATTTCTTCATACTAAATAAAATAAAAAGTGTGTGTCTATATGTCCCAAGCCAAGTTAAAGGAGCAAGGAGGAGTGAAGGATCCTCCATTTGTAAAAACAAAAGACAAAGCAGTTGAGGTATACCTATGATAAAAATTACAGGCCTCTCTCATCTTTTTAAGTTGGAGAACTTGTACAATTGGTGGCTGACTAAATACTTTGTTGCCTTGCTGTAATAAAAAAAAGAAAGTTTTGGTTTTTGGAAGCACAATAGGAAAAAATGAGATGTTGCTCAAGACTTTTTCCCAGTGCTGTATATAAGGGTGTCATGGTCAGGTGTCTGCAAACATTTATCCATATCATGTATCATTTTGGCATTATGCTACTATCTGATCTGATAAGTGTAATCTCTGTTTTACAGGCGATGCCATGTCCAGTGCATCCTCCGCGGTCAGTGAGACATGGGAGAGCCGCAGGCTTCTGCAACACTTCATCAATGAGACTGAGGAGCTGAAGCCTGCGAGGAACTGCACTCAACCAGGTAAAAACTGTCAGCCTGGAGCATCTCTAATACCAGATAGGAATACATGTTCTGTTTTGAATTAACATTTGCAGATAATATCAATTATGTATGTTTCGCTGTCTTTGCATAGCCATGGATTTATGCATGTTAACTGTTTGTCCTGTAAAAGATGTCAATTTGTGAGAAATCAGGCTGAATACACAGTAGTACTGTGGGGCAAGCATGTAGTTTTACAATGTTGGTGTGAAAAGGTCACTGTGTCACGCACTTTGGGGGATGCTCATGGTCAGTTTGCTCTGGCTTTGGACTACAGAACGGCAGTGCCTGATCTGACTGGCTCTTTTGTTGCCTTCTGAGTGCATAATGCCGCTGACACAGACAACACTATTGTTGATCAGGAAGCTCACAGCTGCCTCTGGGAGGTCGGAAACAAATGATTGCACAGTACAGCTGCACGATGAATCATATTTTAATTGTAAGCATGATTTTTAGTTTCCTCAGTTAATTAAACATAGACAGCTATATTATTGGCTAATGCTCCATATTCATGATTTAAATATCAATGCAAATTCGAATGGACAATTTCCTGCTCTTTGCTTTTCCACCATTGTGATCAGTATTCAAGAAAGGCCAGGTTCATAAACGGTGATGTCAGATTGATCTAGTTATATAGGGCCAGTTTTACAGTGGTTTATTTGTTGTTTTGATGCCACACATTGAAATAAAACTGTGGTCTATTATATGCCAATATATTGTTGTATCAATTGCTGCAACTTGATCCAGCACATCAATATTTTTTTGTTTTGTTAGGCTTTACTCTGGTATTTAGCATTGTGTAATTATTTAAATAATGAAAGTGTTGTTTTTTTCCACCTATAAAAGAAAAACATCAATGAGGATAATCTAAATAAGACTCTGCTACCTATATCTACTATACCTACAGTACAACTCATTTTAATTTAAAGTTCCCAAATTATACTTTTTTTTAAAAACTAGTCTTAGGCTACGTTTACACTGTCAGGTAAATGTGACCCAATTCCGATTTTTGCTCACATATCCAATATGTTCTATGTCTGTGTAAACAGGAAAAAAACGCATGCATTCCGATATTTCGAGATCGGTTTCAGGCCTCCTTCATATGTGGAAATAAATCAGATATGAATCAGATATAAATCAGATATGTGCTAATGTGATTGTCGTGTAAACAGACAGATCGGATTTCCTGAGGCATTGCGTTCAGTACGTCATTAAAACTCCGACTTCTTCACAGTTTAATGACGTAATGTTATTCTCCATGGGAAGCGCGTGTGAAATTATAACATCGCAGGTGACATGAAAAAGAAAAAGCACCCCCCCCCTTTTTTTTTATGCTTATAAGGGCTAAATAAAATTTAAAAATCAGTATTTGGTAAATGAAGCATATGCACAGGCTGCAATTATTTTCTCCTTCTCCGTTTTTAAACCATGGTGACGTTTCACAAACGTTGCATATACAGTATCGCAGAGCGTCAAGCATACTTTACCTTCGTCTATCTTGGCTAGTGTGTAGCGCAAGAACCTCCCTTTAAGTATGCGCGATGTTACAGATGGCATGGCAAGTGTAAACACATGAATCGGATATGAGTCATAGTTGAAAGAACGTGTAAACAGACGGTCAAAAAAATCAGATATAGGCAACAAATCAGAATCAGGCATCGCGACCTGCAGTGTAAACGTAGCCTTAGAGGTCTCCAAAATGTGTCTGTTTGTACAGTATATTTTCTAGCTAAACTATAACTAATATCTTGAATTCTAGTACGCTTGATTTTCTTTTTGTTTTATAAATTTTCGATGTGTACCATTTCATTGTCTGTAGTTTTAAATAAACTGCCTCTTTGATGTGCATTGTCCTAGCCAATCAGAATATAAAAACCAGTCTTGACTGAAACAACAAGAAAAAAAACAATTGTGTGTATATTTAATAGGGTTTACAGTATTTACAATGACATACTCAGCATTCAGCGATCTAAAGGTTAGGTGCTAGCCTTTCCATTTCCAGCTTAACAGGTAAAACTGAGGAGATCATTTTGAAGTAACACTTTTATATAGAAAATGATGGTGTTCCCAAATTTAATAAACTAAAGTAACAATTACTTAGAAACAGCAACACGTACACCTTCACACCTGAGCTTTGGTATTTTCCCCCAAACCATCTTGTCATTGTCCCTCATCGAGAAAGCCTGAAAGTTTCTGGACAACCGAACACTAAAACACACAATAAAAAATACCCATGCACATAATTAAGGAATAATACATTTACTTAATTAATAGATTCATATTTTTATTGTTTACCACAAGTTGCATTGCATAGTTTTTGTGGTTACTTTAAATAGTCAGCTGGTGGCATCAGACAAGAAACATGTACTTCACACACCTTCAAATTCAGAATAACTCCATCTTGCAAACTTAACACTCACATAGTGCCTGAATTCTGAAGCCTGTGGTTACGACTAATGTCTTAGAACTAATGTGTGCGCCTTTGTTCTTAAATCCTCATTCCACAATCTTAACTCAACTTCAGCTATGGCACATTTTAAATGGTCTGCTTGATTAATGTGACTAAGAAGCAAAATAATGAAAAATGCTATGCCTTAATTGCCTGAATAATTAGGTTTTAAAATTGTTATTTCAATATTGAACAAAGTAATAATCATTTCATGCCCATTATTATGGCACATTTTTAACAGCAATGAGCAAGTCTTCAGTACCCCAGAGCTGATTTATTCATGAGGGAGGATCATAGGTAAAGCTAAAATGTGTCCTGTTGTTTTGTCAGTGTCTATGCATGAGGGTTTTTTTCTCATGGCAGTGGTTCTGAAAAGCCCACTTATACTTCTTCGCATTCCTTTTTTAGAATGAGAGCTTTGCACTTCATAGATTTGTGTTTGGCCATTTAGACAACCCAATGAAAAGAGTCTATTTATCATCAGTTTTTGTGGTTATAATTTAATTGTATAGTGCTGCTTTTGAATAGGATAATTGTTTGCTTTAGGCATTGTGGCTAATTAGAGCAGGTCTCACTGAGAGAGGAGGTGAAGTGGCTGAACAAAGGAGCCATCAATACTGGAGGTCCACTGATTAAGCATGTTTTCTTAGCAATGTGTTTGCTACAGCAAAGTTCTAATGATGCATAAGTTGTAACAGTTTGCTTTTGTATTTAGTTAATTTGCTCATGCAGTCACTTATTCACTTATACAATCAATAAAACATTCACTTAAAGTACTAACTCAACTGATTTATTCACCAATCAGTCAGTCATTCATTTAGTCACTTGTGCATTCACTTACTTAGCCATACAGTATACACACTTAATTATTCACTCATTCACTCAGTTATTTATTCAGGAAATTGAAACTGTTTATTCACTCACTTATTTCTTCTGTCTCTCACTCAGTTAACCAGTCATGTACTCACTCACCCATTTCCTTGGTTCACAATCATTCACACAACCACTCATTTACTCACTAACCAACTCACTTACTAAGTCACTTAGCCATTGCCAGTCATTTCATTAGTTAGTTATTAGTAACTTACTAATTCAGTCATTCATTCATTAACTCACTCAATTATTTATTCATTTTCTTAGCATTGACTCAGTCAGGCACCTATTTATTTGCTTACTTAAGTCTTGTACTCAGTCACACATATATTAAGCCATTTAGAAATCTCACAGATTTGATAACTTGCTCACTCACTCCCTCACTCAGTCATTCATCCAGTCTCTCACAAAGTCACTTACTCATACTCTCCCTCCTACTCAGTCATGTACTCACTCACACACCATCTTATTATGCAATTCTGCTATTCTCTTAGTTATTTCCACAGTACCTTACTAACTCATTAACTAACTAACTTAATCATTTATTGATTATATAACTTAAGCACTTACTCAACTCAACTGACACTTAGTCACTCATTCATTTACTTACTTATTTTTTCATTCACACACAGAATACTCACTCACTCCTTATTATTATTATTATTATTATTATTATTATTATTATTATTACATCAGTGATAGAATTTTGTTGGTTCAAAGCATAGTAATCTGAGCTTATGCTGAAAAAGCAGCATAGCGTCTGCAGTTCCACATGGCCAGTCTGTATTTGCTTTTGTTTTTCCATGGGCAGATTTGGCCAATGTTTCCAAGAGGGGTCCTGGTGTTTTAGTAGGCAGTTCTACTTGCCAAGTATTCCTTGATCTTGCCTTTAAAGATGAAGCTAACTTTTTAGTCTTTTACACGTGCTGGGAATCCAGAAACACCCACCCCATCAGCCTGGCGCCTTAGCACACGGCGAGGGTTTCCTCACTCTGGAATCTGTTACCATGACACCCCCACAGTTTTGGCTTTAAACAGATGGCATTAGAGTGTTTGTTTTTTAATTCGTCTCATGATGTATTGTTCTTTCAATCAGGCTTACTATAAATAATCGGTGTTTAGACAAAGAATCATGAGAGCTTGTTTCTTCCTAATTAGACTCCTTAAATGCTATAATTGTTTAGGATGCAATTATCGTGGTTTTTCTAAATCACGTTCCTTTTTTATAATAACCTCAGCATTTTTCTAGGAAATAGTTAAGAAAAATCTGCTTCTCTTTTTCAGGTGCCTGTCTGTGGATGAGATGCCTTTAAATTCTGCATCTCAGCCATTAAATGTAAGGTACCTAAATGCTTAGTGGTGTAGCTGAGCTGATAACTTGGTCACTAGCAACCAGAAGGTGAATGTAATTAATATAAGACATATTATTTCCTTTCTAAAAGACTCTTTGGCTATTGTAATTTTAAAGCTTCATCTATAACCTACTTGTTAAAACTAACTTAGTGTACCCTGCCTCGTGCCCTAAGTCTCCTGGGATATGCTCCAGGACCCTGAATACAGGATAAAGCGGTATAGAGGATGAGTGAACAACTTTGAAACAAGTTTAGTTCATCTGTCATACATTGCTGAATGCTGTTACTACAGAAATAATTTATTGTACTCAATAATATCCAAACGTTTGACAGTTAGTGCAAGTCTATGCTTTGTCTACCTTTAAAAAAAAACAAGATTCTTTGTTCATTTTGTGCATATATTCTACATATTCTAGGCTACATACAGTATGAAACCCTTTGTTTTTTTTCTGGAAAATTATCTCGGAGGAACAAATAGAACAACCATTTACATGTTAAAGGCGAAAGATACAAGTTTACCAGCATCCTCATACAATCCATCACAGGCTTGTGTAATATAACATTTTTATCATCCATACAATATTCAGTGATGCTTTCCTCATATTAATGCTTTACTCATTTGCTTAGAAGCTTTACTTTGACTTGAAAGTGTGCTACAAGCATGAGTAATCATTAAAGAATATGCCAAAAGAGCAGTAATTTCTCCCCAAATAAATGGTGATGAGCCAATAGGCATATGAATCAGTTAGGATTTACACAGATGTTCTAAACTCTGATATTAACAACAGCTCATGGAAGCCATCTCCCCTTCCCAGAGTCTCGCTTGCTTTTGACTGAATTCAAACGGGTAAGATGGTTCTTCGCTTATTAAAATTAAATAACCTGTTAAATTTTGCAGTATTACCAGTTTTAGCCTAAACAAATTAAATAAGCTTCCAAAACAGTACAGGAAAAAAAAGCACTGTCTAGCATCAACAGTGAATGTTCATCATGTGGTTATGAGTTGACCCATTGGCTTACAATGGAAAAATACACACATACACACACACAGACACACACACACTACAGGCAATTTGGGATTCAGCATGTAATTTGGACTGTGAGAGGAAATGGACCTGGGGCACACAGGCCCAAGGCGGGAAATGAACCCAGCCCCTGGAGGTGCAAGTTGACAGTGCTAAACACTAACCTAGTCGGCTAACACTTCTATTCAATTCGTATATTTTTTGAATAGTGCTTTTAATAATGGACACTTTTTCCAAATCAGCTATACAGACATAAAAACTTACAAATATACTTTTACAATTTATGTAAAAGTCCCCCAAAGATGGCACAAATATAAAGGATTAGTAATTATAAATAATTCACCTTCTATAACAGCATACTATATAGACAAAAATGCAACTGTGTAAACAGGAACTCCTAAAATCATGAACAAATTGTGTATTAACACAACTTGAATTCTGTTGTTGAAGTTATTAACTGAGGTAAAAAAAAAAAAAAGAGACACCAAAAGACCAAAAAGGCATAATTCTTAGACCTATATAAGAGACCAGCAGCTTACCCAGATATAAGACTGTTCAATGATTTTGTAGGTCAGTTGTAGAATTTTATAAGCAGTGTAAAATTTGATCCTAGTAATATTATCAATGAGAGATTTCAGTTAAAGACTGCAGTCAATAATTACAAAAATGTCTTTTATTGCATTTGATGTAACTGAAATGCCATCCAGAGTTACCAGAGAGCTTATACTGTATATAACCGCACATGGTCCCAGTACAAGCATTTGTTTATTGTCAGGAAGAACTAGAAAGATATTAATAAGCATCTGATATCTAATGTCCTTTTGCACTTTCCATAAGTTGGTGTCTTTCATCTGACAAGTTTGTCCAGTCTACCCATGTCTTTTGTCTCTGCTCTCTTATTTGGTCTTTTGGACAGTTGTTGAATTGTAGTCGAGTGTCATGTAATATACAGTATGAAAAGTACAAAGATGGCATCCACATAGCAGCAGGAGAGTGTGATGCTCAGTAGAAATCAGACTGCACACTGGATCTGAAGTGTTATTCGTCACTCCGTCCTGCTGTCTTTGTCTGAGGGTCTTCCCTGAGGTTCTAATTGTACATGACATTAGAGTTCATCTCTCCAACAAAGCATTGGATACAGCAGGGTGTGCTCTGCAGTCAGTGTAATGATTTTAATCACTTCCCTGAAATCTCTATTTCTGTTTTTAAGAAAACAAAATGAGTACTAGTGAGAGCAGCAGCTGGAACTGAAGAAGCAGCAGGTGAGAAGCAGAGGAGGGAAGTTTGTGAGGGAGATGGAGTGATTACACAGTGGGAAGCTCATAGCTGTTGGAAAATGTGAGTGCGAAAGTGGCCTGTCAAGCCCTGTGCATGCAAACACATCCGCAGCACTCATATAAGTGATAAAAGAAGTTATTGGTATCACAATATGCATAGCATTCATCACTTATGTGTTAGAAGAACTTGTTGTTTTTGCTTCTTTGACATCAAGAAGCTTATTTTAGATTTTCTAATATACATATTTTAACTTAATAATAACAAAAGCCAAATAAAAAAAGCATGGTGTAAAATTATATTCCAGTCATGCTCCCTATGGAAGTAATTTACCTGTTGGTTATTTCTTATACAGTACTTTCTGGATTCATGTTGAATCTTTTTTATTATTATTATTATTTCTTTATTGAGTCAAACGTGAATGCTAGCATCGTAATGTTATTTACACTCTGAGCTCTTCCCAGTGCAACGCTCTTGTATTCTCGATCACTATTGAAACCATACTGTAGAGGGCTGAGAATGAAACTGTAAAATAGAATCCACGTTGATCAATAATGTTGGTAACTATATGCAGGTTGGTTTATTACTGTGATCTAAATACATTCTGTTATATATTACAAGGTTTTGAAATGGTCAAGTCCAAGTATACTGGGGTCAAAGTCCAAAATACTGGGGATTTCAAAACTATAAAATAACATATGGGATTAGGTAATTACGTAAGAACAACAAAAACAACAGTTAGTTGTTATTATAAGACACAAAGGTTAGCCTTTCTGTAACATTTCTTGCAAGAACAGTATTGTCAAGTGCACTTGCAAAATCCGTCAAGCACCATAATAAACTGGCTCTCATGAAGGCCATCCCAGGAGGGCGAGACCAAAACCTACCTCTGCCGCAGACGAGACGTTCATTTAGAGTTATCAGCCTGAAAAATGACCAATTAACAGCATTTCAGATTAGAGGCATTATGAAGTCTTTACAGAGCATAAGTAGCAGACACATCTCACCATTAACTGTATTAAAGGAGATTAATGCATTTTTTGGACGCCTTCAGCATTCCTTTACAATGTAGATAGAAATTAAAATCAGGAACCATCATGGAATTAGAAAGTTACCCCAAACTTTTGAACGGTAGTGTATGGTCGTGGCCAAAAGTTTTGAGAATGACACAAATATTAGTTTTCACAAAGTTTGCTGCTAAACTGCTTTTAGATCTTTGTTTCAGTTGTTTCTGTGATGTACTGAAATATAATTACAAGCACTTCATACGTTTCAAAGGCTTTTAGCGACAATTACATGACATTTATACAAAGAGTCAGTATTTGCAGTGTTGGCCCTTCTTTTTCAGGACCTCTGCAATTCGACTGGGCATGCTCTCAACCAACTTCTGGGCCAAATCCTGACTGATAGCAACCCATTCTTTCATAATCCCTTCTTGGAGTTTGTCAGAATTAGTGGGTTTTTGTTTGTCCACTTGCCTCTTGAGGATTGACCACAAGTTCTCAATGGGATTAAGATCTGGACCCACTATTTCAAGGTTTTGGTCCCCGAGCCACTTAGTTATCACTTTTGATGGGTGCTCTATCGTGCTGGAAAATGCATTGTTCTTCACTGTTGTTGGATTGTTGGAAGAAGTTGCTGTTGGAGGGTGTTTTGGTACCATTCTTTATTTATGGCTGTGTTCCTGGCATTTGCTGGACTTTCTTGGACGCCCTGAAGCCTTCTTAACAAGAATTAAACCTCTTTCCTTGAAGTCCTTGATGATCCTTTAAATTGTTGATTTACGTGCAATCTTAGTAGCCACAATATCCTTGCCTGTGAAGCCATTTTTATGCAACGCAATGATGCGTTTCTTGGCAGGTCACCATGGTTAACAATGGAAGAACAATGATTTCAAGCATCACCCTCCTTTTAACATGTCAAGTCTGCCATTCTAACCCAATCAGCCTGACCATGATCTCGAGCCTTGTGCTCGTCAACACTTTCACCTGAGTTAACAAGACGATTACTGAAATGATCTCATCAGGTCCTTTAATGACAGCAATGAAATGCAGTGGAAAGTTTTTTGGGGGGATTAAGTTAATTTTCATGGCAAAGAAGGACTATGCAATTCATCTGATCACTCTTCATAACATTCTGGAGTATATGCAAATTGCTATTATAAAAACTTAAGCAGCAACTTTTCCAATTTCCAATATTGATGTAATTCTCAAAACTTTTGGCCACAACTGTACACGCTATTGAGTCATGGGGGTACTTCGGATTAGCCACCCATTTTTGTTTTTTACTTTATTTTTGTGAAATAAATAATGGGATGGTGAAAGAAGTTATTTGTTGTTGTTCGTCTGCGGTTGTATTTGCCTGATTCTTAGACTTACTATAATCTGATTTTTTTTTACTGTTTTTCCACATAGATTAAAATCTGGAGAACTAACTTTTACACATGACTGTATGATCCTTATCATTGCTAGTAATTATTAGTAAACAGTTTTTTTTTGTTGTTTTTTGTTAAGGGAGTCTTCAACTATAGCTAACATCCACAGAGCTAAGAAAAAAAAAAATACAATAATATCTTGGTAGCTGTGAAGAGATGAAAAATGATGTTAGGTGACTATTGACTTTGCTGGACAGGATATCTGTAGCTCACTACAGATGACTAAACCACAAGTTGTTACACAGATACAGCTCTGAAGTGCATATGTAAGTCAAGAGAGCAAAAGTAAATTACCAAGGTATTTATAGAAAATATTGTGTCATAGTTTGAAAAAAGTTAGCCAGGAGATTTTTTTACCACCCCTAAGTACTAAATCTTTTCACCCTGCTTTCACTCAAGTCCCCATGGTTGTCTAATCCCAATTACTTCCTACCAGTGATTTAAGTAAAGGAGGCTAGTTATCTCCAGTTTACAGTTCTTGCTTTTTCATCCCAATTTAGCCTTACAAATCATCACTTGCTTTAAGTTTAAACCTCCTTTTACACTTAAACTGATCACAAGGCCACCTCCTTGAGGGCCAAACATTGTCAGCGGTAAAACTTTGTCAGTGAGCTTATAAACCTCCTCTGTTATGAACTTATTAAATACCTTTCCAACAGCATTCACCACATGAAGAACCAAGAAAGCTCAGTAATGCCCAGCCTTAGGACAAGGAAAGTACTCAAGTTCTGTCTTTCTTTTTGTTCTTTTTCTGTCTTCCATGAGAAACAAATAGTACAGAAAATAGAGAAATGGCAGTGTTGTACAAATAAATCAGGCATGTTCAATAGATTCTGGATTTCTCTTTTAAGTAGATATGTGACGAAAGTGCTAAGGGAGAATTCCCGCGTTTGTAAAGAGCCACCTGAGCAGTCATTTTTGGATATCATGCTTGTGGCTTCAGGCTAACAGGATAACAGAACATGCTGGGAGTAGGCTGCTGTGAGCACCATGACTGGCACATTCCTCTCTCAATAATGATACCTTTAATTACCAAAAACACTGGACTGGTGTGTGTATCAGAGAGTGAAAACTGAGATATTCATGTCACATCATACCTCTTGGGGATTATGGTTCCTGTATCGACACAGTAAGACATTTACAATTCAACAGTGGGTGTAATTTGATGACAGTGCTTCTGATTATTGCAATAAGACATATCTCCATTCATCATCCAAGCTACTACAGTACAATACTACGGTACATGTTTCAGATCAACAGGATTCCCATTCTTTGGATTCTGTATAAAATCAGCTCTCCTCATGCTTTCACTGAAAAGAATAATTATTAAAAGAGCATTCAGTGTACAGTAAGTAAGGTCTCTGAGATAGTGTCTCACATACACTTTGAATTGATAGCACAGGTTCAGATCACAGGGATATGATAAATTATAATCTACTACAGGAGATAATATACTTCAAGACATGCAAGATTTATGCCATTTTAATAGACATTTGTCGATATGAATAATTTTTTAAGAGGGGATATATCTCTTATTCCAGGACATTTTGATTTGTCTCACTGTTTGGCCTGGTTTGGGTCATCTGTTTTGTTTGGACATGTTTCATATACCTTGGCAAGTTTGGGCTGGAAAGCTCTATGGAAAAGTAATTTGTTCAGTTTCCTAATTCAGATTTAGAGACTTTTGATCCCAGCATGTGTTAATAGCCTACATTTCAGGGATGTTTTTAGGCCAGTTTAAGGGGGCTTTAACGCCCCCCTCCCAAACTGGTGTTATTTATGAATACAAATGCATCATGAACTTAAATCAATAGATTATTATATTCAGTCCTTATTATTCAGTGTCCATGCTTTTTGAAATTCACAAAAAGTGTGATAGCCAGATGCTAGACCTTGGAGAGTGCTGCTGCTTATCTAAGCCAGCTTTTCCCTTGGCTGTGCTTCTCTATCTGTAACCCAGTGAAGTTGTGACAGGAAGTTGGCTTAAAACCCATAGATAAACATAAGGTCTTTTTGAAATCCTTATCAAGCTAAAAATGTGCACAGTACTAATGTTTATGTGATAATTTGTGGCAAATTACTGTAGCTAGCTATCAAGTTTTTGTTGGTTAACTGTTTCTTAGTTAAACTTTAAGTTTGTGAACTAAATAAAATAGAATAGATACGAGACACCCCTGAACTCATCCTTTCTTTGTGTTTATTAGCAACTTGCAAACCAACTAGGTGCATACAAAACAATATCACTAATATTACTAATATGGCCAATAGGAAAGGAAGCGCGGAGAGGGCAGCAGTCATACACTGGAATGGTACGTATCGATCGCACCTAGTGTAAAAGCAGCTGCCTGTGGTAGGATGTAATAATCTGTAACGCTATGTGACCTTTTCTTTGAAATAACATTGTAAATAGTAAAATCCATTTATTTCTTTCTATTTCTAATTGTTCAAACATTATTAATCACTTTTGGCAAAATTCAGTATTTGATCAAGAAATTTTATCACGTAATGCTGATTGTTCAATTGATTTATTTATTTTTTTTACAGAAAAATGTCTTAATTTTTCCTGCTTTTACACATGACTAGGAGACATATTTGGTAAAAACCTTGAACTGCCAGGAATTGAAGTAATGAACATGACTTACACGTCAAACATAATCATATAAGCATCAGTCAAACAGAGTGTAGTCGATTATTAACCCAATCCCAACCAGTTTTGTGCAGCGTAACTTGTTATTTAATCATTGTCCATTCATTCATCTTCTTTACCGCTTATCCTGTACAGGGTCATGCGCCTAATCCAAGAAACTTTGAGCACGAGGCAGGGTACACCCTGGACAGGAGGCCAATCTATCGCAGGGCGCATACACAAACACACACACACACACACACAGTTTGGGATTTTGCATGTCTTTTGGACTGTGGGTGTCACGGTTGTATTGGGGTTGCAGGTGACGCATAAGTGCAGAGGTTAAGACTATAAGATGTTTTAATATAATATAAAGAAAACATAAACAGATTTTACACAGGAACGAACTGAGCATAAACCTATAATAACAAGAGCAAAAACATGAAGCATGGCAAAAGGCAGTTTAACCAACTTGAAGTTCAACAAATGAAGTTCAAAACCAAAAGTGTCTTAGGTTGCCGGGCGCCCTCTAGTGGTTAACCCTGACAGTGGGAGGAAACCAGAGTACCCAGAAGAAACACACCAAGCATGGGGAGAACATGCACACTCAACACACACAGACCCAAGACAGAAATCAAACCCTCAACTCTGGAGGCCCCGGTCCTAACCACTACGCCACCATGCCAGCCTTTATCATTGTAATGATTATTACAAAAAAAAAAACTCTTTCCAGTTGTGTTGGACTAATGGCACTTAGTTATTAACCTAGTTAACCCAGTGTAAGTATGTATCCAATGATGTAAACTTTAAAGCACTTTTTGTAAGTCGCTCTGGATAAGAGCGTCTGCCAAATGCCTAAATGTAAATGTAAATGTATTACAATACTCATTCTGCAATGATAATTCTTAAACTAAATTTCGAATATAATTACAAGTTCTAGTCAAATTTAAGGTTATATTTAAAAATGTTATTTAATATAGCCATAGAGATGGAGAGACAAAAATCTGAAAGAGTATGCTTGATGAAGGTTAGATCAAGCAAAAGATGAATGGGAGCTTTCAGTAGCAATTAATGATGAATTAGTTTGCATTTTAATTTGGATTCCTTGCCTATTTAAAGAATTGATATTTCCTTAACATATGCTCATTGGTGAGAAGATACTGCATAACTAATTAAGATTCACTTATGAAATTTCGCTGTGACCATGAAGTTCTGTTTTTTTCCAAGTTTTTAAAAACATTTGCAAAAGATGTAGTGAAAGAGTAAAACAACACTTTCTGATTACATTAATGGATACTGGATCAATCTTTACATTATACATATTTAGAAAGGGGTGAAATGATTGCTTAACTTTATTAGTGGTGCTTGCGAAGCACTACTATTATCTCATCGGCTTTTTTCTTCTTCTTTTTCTTCTTTCATACAAAAGTTTGGCGCGTAACTAGTCCCGCACCATTTGTCGGAAACCCATGAATGAGGTGTCAAATTATGCACCTAATTCAGGAATGGGGTCTTTCTAAGGGATAGGCGGGAAAATGGCCCTAAAAGTCGTCCCAAATAGTCCCATAGAATTAACATTGAGAACAACTTCGGATTGTAGCGAAGAGTGGAAATTTTATGGAAACGTAAAATTTACCACACATGACTTGGTTTGCAACGCGTGTCAGAAAATACCGTGGCATAAGTTTTCTCCCCCGGGGCAGAAGAGGTGCCCAAATTTGCCCCATTTACTTAGAATAGGGGAAAAATCCCATAGACTTAACAGTGATACCAACCAAGCGCAGAGCGAGAATTTGGTAGAAATCTCAACTTTAACATTTGAAGAGGCTTGCAACCTGTGTCAGAACATACGCCGCAAGAGGGTATAGGTTTTACCCCCGGGGTGCAAGAGGTGGCCAAATTTGCCCCATTGACTCATAATTAGGAATTTGGTGCGTTACTATTTCTGTACTGTTTATCGTAAACCCATAAAAGAGGTTGCAAATTGTGCGGGTCATTCGGGAATGAGGTAGTATGACTCTTGTAAAGAGGTGGGGGTTAAATTGCCCCCACAGGGGGCAATTGTATCACGTTAAAAATCCCATAAATTTAATATTGACAAAAAATTTTGACGGATTTTAGGTGCTGAAATTTGCCCCATTGACTTATAATGGAGATTTTGGCACGTATAGTAAGTAGTCCTTTACCATTTGTCATATACACATGAAAGGTGTGTCGTTTGGCTTATTCAGGAATGGGGTGCTTGACATGACTGTTTGTTTTTGGGGGTGGGTGGGAAATTGCCCAAGCAGGGGGCAATTACCATATAATGGTAACTTCCATAGGAACTTTGAAACTGAAAGCCTTGAGCTAAAGGGACTGCAGTTTCTTTCTCCTGGGTGGGGAACAGGAGATAATTGATAACTGAAGCAGCACTAAAAAGGTGACATTCCCGTGAAGGAGGTGGGGAGTAGGTTATGGCGTACTCGATCCAGGGGAGAAAACGACTCCAAGAAGCCGTGTCCGGTGAAACCATGGCATCTCTGTGATTTTCCTCATTCTTGGTTCATGCACTTGGTTTGACCATTGCACTGAGGGTGGAACCCCGATGAGAGGCTGGGTGTGGAGCCAATTAGACCCTAAAAGGCCTTTTAGAATTGTGCCAAGAACCTGTCTGAGACAATGGGAGACAAATTGATCGACCACTTTTAGAACACATTTTGTTATCGGACTGTGGAAACCCAGTCACAGAGTCAAAGGAAATATGTTACCAGGGAAATGGGAAATGTAGAGGGGTCTTAGGAAGCTCTCAGAAGAGGAGGATTTGTTGTCTTGTTTCTGCAGCAGATGTCACAGGATGCCACAAAGCTTTCTACATCCTTCCTGATGGTTGGCCACCAGAAGCATTGATGAAGCAATGAGAGGGTGCAGGTTGGCGGGCTGACAGGCTATCCTGGCGTTGTTGCCCCAGTTCAAGACTTGGAGGGCAGAGGGTATCGGACTTGATGTTCTTGCATCGATATGACAGCGTGAAATTGAATCCTGAAAAGAATAGTGACCAGTGTCTAAATAAAAGACAGTAAAGAGAAATTGCTAACAGGTGCATTGCGGCAAGGCAATAGGCAAGCATAAACATCTTAAGCACTTTACCAAGGACCACATGGTAATGGCTAGAAAACTGGGACAGAGCATCTTAAAAAGGGTAGGTCACTGTGTACTGTCCTGGTATACAGTGTTTAGTACCCACCCAAAGTGGTCCAAGGATGAACAACACTAAATTGGCAAAATAGACATGGGCACACAAGTTCATTGATGTGACTGCAGAGTGAAGGGTAGCCCATCTGTGAGCTAGTACATCTGGTCATCTTTAAGATGTACTGTTGCTACTTAATGCTAGCTATAACTGTCAGAGCATACAATTCATTGCAGTTTGCAGCGTATGATGAAATGTAGCTACAGACTGGACTTAGTGTCCATTGCCAAGAGTAAAATGCTTCTAGAATATGCTATTTTTACAATCTTTTGTAGGAGTACCATATATAAAAACATTTCACTAATATTCAGACAATCCCTGCTGTCACAAAACCTGTAAGGGATTGCAAGCTCATGGCTTAAGTTTTAAATATGCACATACACATGCACAGACCAACCACTAAAATTATAAATATTATAACCTGGATACTCTGGCTGTGTACTTTCCTCATAATGCCAACAACTTCTTGCACTTCACATGGCCTCATAGCTGTCTTTAAAAAGCCTGACGTCTCATCTGCAAATTGGGATTGATTTTCTATTAAACTATGGCAATAAATCATAGCAGACAGAGCATCTCATTACTGCAGATTTTCAGCAATAATGAAGCGGGTATTAATTGACTGAACATATTTGAGCTGTCCCTCTGGGAAGTGTAGATAGATACCCAAGGGTAGTGCTTCAAGGGAGGCACTTATTTAGGGAAATTGAATTCACCTTCAGGTCAGATAGAAAAACATCACAAAGCTGTAGATATTGAAATCCATGAACTCTAAAATTTCCTTTTGCGTAAAATATTCGAATCACCCAACAGATACTATTGTTCTTTTTAGAAACAGAGCCCTTTGTAATCTTCGCTGTTTTTCAGGTCGGTTGTAACTTATAACACTAGTAAAGTTTGGCTGGAAAGAGGGGAATAGTTCAAACCAATTAAAAGCATGCATGCGTAGAGGGAACTCTACCCACGACTCACTACTAGGTTCAGAAGTGTTAATCCTCTGTGTATAATTACACAGAGTGCAGGACTATGTGTATATGTGTGCATAGGCGTGCACCCTGTGTAAGAGAATAAGAGCATTTCCATGCACACAAAATGAAAATAATATTGGGACTAAATGGCTAAAAGCCATAAGAAAACCAACTGTTTGTTAGGATTGTCAAGAGAAAAACAGCTTCAGAATGCTAGGGAGCATAAAGATTGGATAATGGACCAGTGGAAAAAGGTCATGTGGTCTAACCCATCCTGGAGTGATGGGCGTGTCAGGGTAAAAAAGGAATGGCATGAAGAGATGCACCGATGGTGCATAGTGCCAGCGAGCCTCTGGAGGTTGTGCTATGATGTGGGGTTGCTTCTGTTGCTCAGGTCTACTTTCAGCAATGATATGTAGCAATAAAATTAAGTAAGCTGGTGACCTGATTTTACTGCGTGACTAGGTTATCCTGTCAACACATTTTTACTTCTTCGTTCTCAGGGGTTCAAATTGTCAAAGGGAGGTCCTGGGAGCATAAGGAATATTTGTCACAAATAAATTGGACACCACATTGCGTGCTGTGAGCAAGGTGACATAAATCACTGTGGTCAAATAAAATATTATTATGCTGCTAAAAAAAGGAAATATTACACGTTAATGGGTATTAATATGTTCATCACTGATGGCTAAATTTCTTGTTAACCATCATCTGATAGTTTCTATGGATGGATAGTTCCGTCTACGTGCCACCCGGCACATCTGGCTATACTTCTGGTGTTTCTGTGGCAGTTATTTACAGGGTCGGGTTGCCAGCTCAATGCCAAATGTATCTGCGAACTTGGGGTGAAGGACATTACTCAAGGTACCGATCCACCCCTCACCCCGATAGTTCCGATATGCATTATTAGGCAGTCCGAGTGCCGAAGGTACCACACCTGTGCTGATATCCAGCACAACAGCATGAACAACCTTGAATGTGCTATTGTGACAAATGCCATTTATTATCAACAGATTATGATCCTGCACACCTGCACATTTATGCACATTTATATTTATATATTTTCAAACACTTCTATTTCATTTCTTGGCTTGTTGCACATAAGTCACTTTAAATAAGACACTTTCATGCATATTTGCACCCCTACCTGCTCGCCCCCGAGTTAAATTCCAAATAGTGTTAAGAGCTAGTGTGCTACTGTAGATTGTACAATCACCTTGTCCACACACCAAAATAGTGCCCTTGATTGTTCATGACCAAAAATAGAAAAATTTTAATGCAATTAAAATATGGCACTAAAGAATACAATTAACATTTTTACATTTTAAATAAAATGTTTTTTTTTTTATGAAAATTTAGGTTAGAAATGTACACAAAATGAATATAGATTTATATAAATTGCACAGAAAAATAGAATGTACAAAATAAGAATGTAAACTGTGAGGTATAAAAGTGTAGAAATGTAAAAAATATGGTGTGTGGGTATGACAGCAGCAGTATGATTGAAACATCAAGTATAAGAATATACTGTATGTGTGTCAGCAGCAGTGTGATTGTCCATGTCCCAAACTGCAGGTTAGTCCTCAGTTATGTACAAATGAGCATCGTGCAAACAAGAACAAGAACTGTGCGAATGATGTGCTACATCATAACTTCGTAATGCAGTAACACAGTCTGAAACAGAGTGATACAAGTAGTTAAACGGTTTTACTGTGCTTACGGTTTCACCACTCGTTGAATGGCTGTGGTCCAATCAGGCTGCTCACTCGGAACTTACCCTTGCGTAATAATGCTTGTCAGCCTTTTTGTGACATTTAGTCAAAGGTCCTTGGGTGAAGCTCACTCAAGAAACTGGCTAAGATGATGCCACGCGCGGGAAAGGCTTCATCTAGAATCCTGTTAAGAATTTCAAGTAATTTGTGTTTTATATGTGGAATATTAAATAGTAAATATTTACTTTATTCTTTTCTTGCTCAAAGCATAATTCAAAAGTAAATTCCATCTTAATATGTTAATATTATAAGGATTGAATCCTATTGAAACTGTGTTCTGTTATAAAATCTTCTGCATTGACTTTTCCCCCATTACGCTGATGGAAAGCACCCTCAGCTGTTTCGAAACAACTGGTTGATAGCTGCATATTTTTAATCTGCTGATACCAATAATCCGCTTTATTCTTGGTTTCTGGCAAAACAAAGCCAGGCCCGGCAGCTAGTCATCCGCAAACTCCGATTGGAAACTGCTTCGCTTTCCTCCATCCAGCTTGAAAAAGCTTAAAATTTGCACAAATCTTATTTCATACATTTCACGGGTAAGTTGCTCCATATATCTACACTGCCTTTCATACACTGCCTTCAAGCTTCATTTGGTCAAAGACAACCAGTCTAATCCCTTGTGTGTTAGTGAGGTAAGGCAGTAATGGCTTGCAGAAGAGCACTCACTCATAACTAATGCAACACTTGATGGAGGGCTTGTCTTTACAGCTGCTTTATTCTTCTGCCTTGTTTTTTTCTGTGTTTATTTTTAGCTCGGCTGTTGGACGTTTTGTGCTCCGCTGCTGCATTGATGCACATGTGCCCAGTTTAGCCCCTCCTCTCTCCCAATAGACTGCAATACTTTAGTGGGTGATGTCATCATCGCTGCTTCTGGGACACTTGAGTTGACTGGGATTATGTAAGCTGATGTTTTCAGCTAGGAGAAAGCCATGACATCAGTAAGGGATCAGAAAATCTGAGCTTGCTTGCTACTAAAGCGAGAATTAATGTATTCTGATTAGTGTTGTTTATGCATCTGTTTATTTTCTTCTCTGTGCAACTGAGCTGATTGTGTAAGATGGCGTGTCCTGGTTGAATGTGTGTGTGTGTGTGTGTGTGTGTCCTAGGGAACATGTGCCTGGCTAAATAGCTGTGTGTGTGGTTGAATACTACATCATATCTTGATTAAACATGCAAAAAAAAGGAATTTGAAAACCTTCATATTTTATATTCACCACATTTTTCAACACATTGGGGAAAATATATATATATATATATATATATATATATATATATATATATATATATATATATATATATATATTCCCCCTAAGAAAGCTTAATAACAACTTAAATGTTGCTGCAAACAGAGCTGTAAGTTAAATAGTGTCAGCTGCCATCCAGCAATATGGACCAAGTCCTACTGAGTGTTTTGTTCATTGCTTGACTGAGCGTGCTTCAGGGGTAGCAGGCTGTGGAGCACTGTAATCTCTTTACGTCTCAGTTCAGGGCTCATGTTCCAAGCCACCATAGCTGTAGCAGCTGTAAGCTGGACTCTATATGCGCAATTCAAGGATGAGTACACTAGTCAATTATTAACACTTTCTGCATAATGTTGCCAGGCCTCCCTGGATAGTGTATTTTTCCTGCTTTTACACTGGTAGTGGTTTCTGTCATGGAGCCATTAGTGTCCATATTGTGTATGTGTGTGTGTTTGTGTGTCTGTATCTGTCTCGTACATGTTCTTGCTGTTCCTGTCATTACACTGTTGTGTGTATCCCATGAGGGCCTCTCATTTTTCCCTTTGTGGTTTACAATGTTCTGTACTGTTTATAACTAAACACCATGGTGTTAATACTTAATGATGCTTAGTAGCTTAATGAATTATTACATATACATCATTAGTGTTAGAGTACAACTGTTCAGTGAGTGCAGGGGAAATGCATAGTTCATTATAACAAAAAATGAGAAAAGCATAAATATTCCTGTGCCTGAAGTAGAATTGTGTGTGTGCTACAGGAGCATATAGGTGCAGAAAGCAACATAAGAGTTCTTCGCCAAGGGAACTATACAGTGCAGTCATTGGAAATTCTTTTACTATTAACTTTTCTTCCATGTTTTGGCCCACAAAACGAGAGGTTGCTACATTTATTAGTTTTTTTTTTACATATATACTGCATCAAATTAAATAGTACAAAGCAAATAAAAAAATGGTGAATGGGGGTATACAGTACTGTATATACATCCAGTGAGGTATATTTATGATTTATATATGTCTAAAATGAAAAAAAGTGATATAATTGGCAAAAAATCTGAGTGCATCAGCAATATATTTGAATATTGAGGATTTTTTAAATATAATTGTTTAATTCAGAATGTAAAACTTTGTGTAGGTTCCACTTGTGCTGTTGTGGCATGGCTCCACAAGACCTCTGTGGATGTGCTGTGGCGTCTGGCACCTGGTTTTTGGCAGCTGATGTTTTGGTGATATGGGTTGCCGGCTTGGCCCTCTGTGGATTGGACTTGTTTGTCTGGCGCATCCCACAGATGATCGATCATTTGAGTTTTACCTTTTGAATTAGATTACAAAAAATAATATTTACATTTTTAGAGATGCACTGCTTGTACAGTGAGGTAGCTCAGTATATATTAGTGGGGAATATGTACTAAACATCTGTAATATGAAACAATGTACAAGAGAATATTGAGCTAAAAGATTGTGGGCAGCAAACTGTGAAGATTGTGATAGGTGGTGCACTGAGTGAGTAAATAAGTGACTTTGATTGTGTGAGTGAGAAATGTCATATGTATACAGAGCAGAAATTGCAGTTGTATAGTCTTTATAGCTGTTCCTAGATCTATATGGAAATATAAAAGTATCCCGCCTATCCCACATTTTTGGCAATGTCATAATATTAATATTTGTGATGAATATAATCACTTGATTCTTTTCTGAGAACATCATGCCTAATTTCACATATAGCAAGCAACTGATTGGACATTAATATATTTCTAGCAATCATTTTATTTGCCCTTTTTCTTATTGTTAAATATTAATGATACACAGCATATTTACTTTAACTTCCAATGCATTCTGAAACATTTTGAACATTCTCTAAAACTTTAGACTAAAAGCCACTTACAATATGTATTTATATATTTTAAATAGTTAGCTTGTTGTTCTATCGAAAGTTGTAATAATAATAGATATAGTGCGACGTGGAAGCTGGAGGGTGGTTAAGGCTGGAGGAGATCTCTGCAAAAGGCGGGGTGAGATTGCAAAGGGCTTAGAATGTTAGAAGTAATATTTGATAGTCTGTCCGCTGAGACAAGGAGCCAGTGAAGGTCAATAAGCAGAGTTAAGACATGTACAGTGGATTCGGTATGTGATTTAATTCGAGCTGCAGGGTTCTGGATCAGTTGATATCGATGGAGGAATTTTTTGTGAACTCCAGATGTTACAGTAATCAATGTGAAATGTGACCAGAGCACTAAGGAGAACTTCTTTTACCATCCTGTTTTAGATCAGTGCGTAATCTGGAAATTTTTCACAGATGGAAAAAGGCTATCCTGGACACATTGTTTATGAGCTGTAAAGGAGAGAGTGTTGTCCAGAATAACACCAAGGCTCTTAACATGTGTGGAAACGGGTATGTTGCCACCAGCGATAATACACACTTTTCAGTGCTTGCCACTAGGCACACAGTCAAGAGGGAAATTAACGGATTTATGAATAAGGAACACAGGCGTGAATAAGAGCACACATCACTGGGGATTGCTTTTATTTATTTTTTTATTTATTTATAATAATCCAGGAAGAGTCAGTTGTAGTAGGTCTTGTGTACAGTTCATGTGGAGTTGACATTAGGTGGGAATACCTTTGTACCAAAACATGCTATTTACAATGTGACATCATAACAGTGCATAACGGAACACCAGCTGCTGTAGCAAAGTGGGTTGATACGCTAGTGTAGTTGGCTTTGGAGCAACACTGCTAATTTCACTGCTAAACGGCACTGAAGTGTGTGTGGGGGGGGGGCAATTAAAGTGATACTAAATATGTCATCCTAATAATAAAAGATCCTTAGTTTCACTATTAGTTCACTTACCAGCATGTTTTAGAAAAGTAGAGAAATCGTAAAATATGTAACCCCAATACAAAAAGAAAATTGTGTAGGACGACATTCACACACACACTAATGTAATCACTGCTGTCTAGCTCACTAGATACTTTTGTGTGACTTTAACAAGGAACCTATCTAATGACACTTGCTATCACCTCCTTTTGAGGATTTCGCAGACATTTCATTGTTGCGGACACAAAATTTAAAAGATGCTTTACGCGCTGCTTTAGTAAACAGCATATGCATGCATGGATGTTGACTATATACAAGTGACGCACAAGCAATAAGTCCGAGAATGGAAGACCCGCAATGTGAGATACAGAACCATTGACTCAGTTGTGATCGCGTGACGCTTAGCAGACACAGTGTTTCTCATAGTGCAAAACCTCGCCTCTTTATCAAGTTTAAATTTATTACATTTTTTGTATACTTTTTTTGCTTAAACACTCACAGACCAAGTTACTCGCAACCCTGTACAAGGTAGGGAAATTAATAATTATGAATACAGTTTTTCAGTTGAACAGATAAAACATTCAAAACAAATACAAAAATGGTTGATTTTTATTTTTTAAGAAGCCTAACCAGATAGCTTTACAGGGTTTCTGGTTAAGACTAGAGGTGTGGATCATTATTAGAATTCCGCAGCACGAAAAAAGACTATTCCCAGCAGCCCTGTGGGGATTTTTTTTGTGTTTTTGAGGTCACAGCAGTAGGGTTTGCTTTTCTCAGAAACAGAAAAAAAAACTTTGTGGTTTAGACTACACCCACTTCTAGTTTAATTCTAAATACATATATGGGGGGCAGTCATATGATTTTTATTATCTTATGAAGAAAACTAAAAATATTTGATCAAATTATTTAATTATTATTGTAATTTCGCCGGAAATTAGTACAATCATTAACATTACTTTTAGTTAAAAAAAATCCTGCCGTATAGTTCCACACAATTCCGCTAGAGGGTCAAAACTAAAATGGCGCACCTGAAAAATTTGAGAAATGAAAAGAGAAATGAAAATTAAAAAAAAATTATTGTGCCTTCTTCATGACAACATAAAACAGTGAAAATTAGGGCGACTTGGAGTATGAAATTTTGCCTCATCTGCCTCCTCCCCCAACCTCGCACCAGTAACTTCTTCTTCTTCCATCACTTGAAGAAACCACTTTGTGATGGGCGTTTAATGATGACGAGGTAAATTTCAAAGTGGATTTTTTTTCCTAAGAGCCAAAAAGAAGGCTTCTTCAAAGACGGTCTCCACCAATTCATCCATCCTTTGGAGAAGGGTGTTGCCTAAGGTGGAGGATATGTAGAAAAGAACTGAGCTCACGACCGACGTTCGTTTTCATTACATTATTTTTTCTTAACAATAATAAAAATGTTTTTGACTGGCTCTCTTATAGATATAAATAATTTGAGCACATATGAGAAAATGGCACGGCATTACACCCATGTCTACGTAATGACAATGATGTCATGTTAGCAATGGTGCAATGTAACTAACTACGAATATTTTGTTGCTGTACTTAAAGGTCCTACACATCATATTTTTCATTAAATGTTAATATGATCTTTAGGGTCCTAATGAAAAGTTTGTATTATACATTAATTAAAAATTCAAAAGGATTGTGTAAAAAAAACACTACTTTTACCTGGTAAAAACTAGCTCTGTTCTTAGCAACCTGTTTCAGTACATGCTAATTTAAATGCTCATGACCTCTGCTGAGCCCGCCCCCTATGTGGGGCGTGACACGTAGGGTATAGCCATGGAAGTGTAGTCCAGTGCGGGCAATGCTTTGGACTGCATTACCCACAAAGCATTGCCCACAACGCAGTGCTTTGTGGGTAATGCAGTCCAAACTGGAAAACTATGGAATATGGAGCCCGAGCCTGTTTTCTTCAGTCGTTTTTGGTTTGATTTAAGTACGGAACCTACGCGGAAGTTTGTAATATCGCCTGACAACGCAGAAATTAAAAGAATGGACATGCATCGACTCGATTTGTCTCTCATCACTGCATGGGCATGAATTAACGGGCTGTTGCGCTGCCGCGAGCAACAACAACATAAAGCGGAGAAGCTTACTGAGAGAGATACGGACGCTATGTGTTTACTGATGTGTTTACATGACTTCTTAATCTTCAACAGACATCGTTATAAACCATCTAACGTTACAAAGGTAAGCATAATATAGTTTTCCGACTACGTACACAGTTTGCAACTAGACAATCACCTTAATGCATTGTTTATTATAAACGGGCGATTAGGGATTATATAGAGTCGGATGTACACAGAGAAGAAGCCATAACCATGTTGTATGAGAGTATAAGTTAACTTACACTCCGCATTCATCGTGATTATTAGAAAAGGCGATCTGCAAAGAGTCATAGTAAAACGAATTACACTCACCGAGCCTGTTGAAGATGAAGCAGAAACACGAAGCGTTAGTACAGATCCATTTTTTAGGAACAGCTTCCTAGTAAAACCTTCTTTATATTGACCCGCGTTTATAAAGCAGTCTGGTGAAAAATGATTATCGCAAACATGAATGCATTTAGGTAAATCGGCGGGGACGTTAGCTTCAAAAACTAAATTCAGCCACTGCGTCCTCAGTGGCTCAGATACCTAACCCTAGGTAGGTACCCTAGGTCACTAACCCTAGGTAGTGAATGACGACTGCTGTGTTCGCTATTACACCCAACTACTGTACACAACACTCGCTTAGGCAACATTTTGCTCCAGCGGCGAAAAACAATGGCCGACAGCTTCTTCTCACTTGGGGCGGGTCTTTGCTAAAACACCAGTGTCAATCAACTTGTGTAGGAGCGTCCTCTGTCGGTGTGGCGTCACATCGACAGGCATTTGTGATTGGCCTGATTTCAGAAGGGGGATGTTACTGTAATAAACGAAAAGAAAACCACTGGGCGGCTCTTTATCATCGTAGAGTGGTTGTGTACGCACTCTCCTAACACACAGTTCAGTCCAAACAGCTTAAAATAGTGCATGTAGTGCTGTATGACCCCTTTAAAAAGAATTGTCTGTCTATTGCCTGTCTGTTACCAACTGCCAAGCACAGAGGTATTGTGTTGTTGTCACAGTGAAATCAACATTGACTGATAACATCATAAAAGAATCTGTTGCACATTTTACAACTCCGGTAACAGGCCATGACCACCCTGACTACAGAAGTGAATTAAGATAACATACCTGTGATACATACCTGTGGCATACCATGAAATAGTTAGGTGTATTGGATTAAAAGGGCCTTCCTACCAGATTGAAGTGCCTCTTATGCCTCCGGTCACTGAAGTCACTGAAATTTATACAATATATTACAAAAATCATTAATACAAAAATTCCTCGTTTAGTCTGAAAAAGCACATCAAGGTAATTTGTATTAATACAGTGGTACCTACGAAATAAATCAGTACTGGAGGATCATAACCCTATGCCTAAAGGCAAAAATTTGTATTGTGAAACGCATTTTTCCATAAGAAATATGAATATAAATATATTAAATATGTTAAATTTAAATATAAAACCAATTAAAACATTTGGAAAAGACATGTGAATAAAGTTATATATGAAATAAGAAAGAAATAGACCTTTAGCCTCACTTTATCCTTTATCCTTAATTTATGATTCCTCCTGGCACCTGCTGCTTTAAAGAACGAAACTGAAAGTGGCTCCCTTTTATATATATACTACCGTTCAAAAGTTTGGGGTCACTTGCAAATTTCTTTGTTTTTGTTAAGTGATTTATTTTCTACATTCTACAACAATACAGGGAATTTCAAAACTATAAACTAACACATATGGGATTAGGTAATTACATAACAACAACAAAAACAACAGTTGTTATTTTAGGACACAGAGGTCAGCCTTTCTGTAATAGTTCTTGCAAGAACAGTATTGTCAAGTGCATTTGCAAAATCCGTCAAGCACCATAATGGAACTGGCTCTCATGAAGGCCATCCCAGGAGGGCGAGACCAAAACCTACCTCTGCTGCAGACGAGAAGTTCATTTAGAGTTATCAGCCTGAAAAATGACCAATTAACAGCACCTCAGATTAGAGGCGTTATGAAGTCTTTACAGAGCATAAGTAGCAGAAATAACTTAATATCAACTGTTCAAAGGAGATTAATGCATTTTTTGGACGCCTTCAGCATTTCTTTACAATGTAGAAAGAAATAAAAATCAAGAACCATCATGGAGTTAAAAAGTGTTCTAAAACTTTTGAACGGTAGTGTATATATGTGTGTATATATATAATTAATTTTTTTTTTTTTTTTTTTTTTACTGATGCAAAAATGTTTTAAGCGGCTCCCGGACATATGCGCAATTTATCCAGATTTTGGTTCGGCACAGTTCTGTCATTTGTATGCCGAATGTTTCGTATGCCAAGACAAAGCGCTTTTACAATTTTAGTACCACTATATTGATTTAATTCAGCCACACTGTTGATTGTTATCTAACTTAGATAGTTAGTTATTCAGATGTTCAGATATCTGGCAGATTTGCAGATTTTTCACTACATCACTGATTTTTTTTTTTCCCCCTGCAACTTATTCCAAATGTGATGCTTAAGAAGGTGTCGAAACCATTATATATTATGCTGTAATAGGGAGGAAGGACAATAAATTCATAATTAAAATAATAAATGCTCACTTTTTTTTACTTTCGCTCACAATACTTATGTACATTTGATATCAGAAAGTTACTTTTGATAATTAAGTTATGTTAACCATGGTTTAAAATTTTTGGAATTTTTATTTCAATAGGAAAGTGTTACTTTTGCCCATCGATACTCAAAGCGTATTTAAATAGGATCTTGTTTTTGCCATACTGCTCAACTCTAACTAAAGCTCACTTACCTATTTTGAAATAAATTAATTAAATACTTGTTGTTTTAAAAAGTAATCGAACCAGATATAAGTATTGAGCATCTTTTTAGTTGCTTAACGCTGTCAGTGAGTTATAAGCATCAGGGAAACCTACAGTCCTCCAGACCTGCGATGCTGTGAAGGCCGTCTAATGATGTTACTCATTCATTCAGTCCTACCGTACACACATACACTGTTTCACTTTGTCTGTCCTGTCTGCCTTTCTGTGTTTGCTTTCTTCTTTCCTCTCGTGAGTCTCTGGGGTCCAGAGAGCTTGAAAAGTCAATAAAACACCTCTGATGAGTCATGAGGAACACACAACGTGCACAGTCTGAGAGAAAGAAAGAGAGCGGGTGAGAGAGAGAGAGAGAGACAAAGGAAGGAAAATGACGCCATAAGGAGGTTTCTGTATCCCATTTGACCTGTCTGTTGTGCTTATTTTATTTATGCGTTGATTCTTTGGAGTCTGTCCTCATGCTGCTGCACTCACTCATGTCAGATTAGATCCATCAGTCTCTCTCCAGGCTGGTCACAGCTCAAAACAACACCTTACGCAACGGCCTGTTTTTCCGTTCCCATTCCCTCACTTTCTTTAGTGCGTTGGCACAGACCCTCCTCTTTACGAGCATTCCATCTCAATAAATGTGTTTGCAATTAAACACACAGTCTCAGTCACATTGCGGGCCCGAACTTCCCAATGCACTGTAGGGTAGACTGAATGGACAAGGTGGAGGTTTGAGCACCATACCTGTGGGGCAGTGCCACACAGGCAGGCTTGCATGTGTGTGTGTGTATGTGTGTGTGTACACATTCAGGCTGCATGGTGCTGTATGTGATTCTCTGTATGCAGAGGCAGAAAAAGCATTAGCTTAGCAATGGGCTCAGCCAATGAATTATTCAGATGTCCACATTTAGAATTCCTCTAATCTTTCAGTTTGTGTGTGTGTGTATGTGTGTGTGGGAGAGAGAGGCTATGTTGTTAAATGTTCCCACAATGTATAACCCAGTAAATGGGAATGGAATGGGATACAAAAGATGGGATACAAAGCACACGAACATGCAGCACATGGCTCCCATTGTGAAGATGTTTGTATTTGTGTAGTTCCAATGGAAAAGCTTACCTGTTCTCAAAAGCCTTGAGCTCCCAAGGCGAAAGGCTTCACGTCAGCATGCTTAACTCTCATTTGCATTGGGAGGTGACGACTTAATCGCTTTTAATGAGTTTGAGTGCGTGTATGCCCGTCTCCAGCTAAATGCAGTTCAGTGGTTTAACCAAAGACTCTCCTCGCTAGATCAAAAGGACGCTGTAATGATGGGGTGATTATAAAGTGCTCTCACTCTCTCTCACTGCCCCAGAAATCTGGTTCCTAGAGGCTTAGGCTGGTGCTGCTGCTTTTTCTCACCACGTCCAGCAGCAGCCTGATTAAATGCCAGTATTACCATGTACCCTTTCTGCAGTCCCACCGGCAGACTGCAGCCTTTAAAATGACAGTTCTGTCCCACTAACTCCTCTTCTTCCTCCTCTCTACAAGTGTCTCTCTTTCCCTCCCTCTCTCTCTGTCCCTTTCTCCGGTTCTCACTCTCCGTGCGGACCTGACCTGATCTCTTCACTGCATGATTTATTATTCACTGCCGCATAAGCTGGCGGAAATAGTCGTGTTTCCAGGAATATGACATCTTCAGAGAGCGGGACTCAGTCCTTGGAGAGCAGGAAGACGTCTCTAAAACACAGAGTTTTATTTTAGGCTTGACGAGAGATACACACTTTGTGCGTGTGTGTGTGTGGGTGTGTGCAGAGTGCATTTGATCAGTGATTGAGGAAGTCATTACTCATTTCTGATTTCTGATTCAGACGCGAAATCGACTGCTGTGCTGTGAGCTCGACGGCCTCACTTAAAAAAAAATTATGAAATGCCTTTAATTAATGTGATATTTTTGCGTGACTCATTTGAACTGAATGTGGGAGATAAACGTTATTTGATTAGTAAAGAGGCTGTTAGTTGAGACCATTCCTGCATGAAATAAAAGATTTGACACTCACCCACAAATGGAATGTTGGGAAGATTTAATTAAGTGCTTTACTCCCACATGCGGAGGGCTCATTTTCCTGCCACTGCATTTTACACTGACTGAACAATGTTTCTCTGATGACGCAGTGCTGTACACACACACGCACACGCACAAGGAAATTTACGGATGATTACTGCTGTAAAAACAATAGTTAAATAACACGTTGGCTCACTTTTCCCTCACCTGATCCCCCTTTCATATGCCCCTCTGTATTCCTCCCTCTCCAGTTCTTGGCCTTGCAGAGTGTAGTGTGAGAGCATGGCTGGTGTTGGGGTGTGTGTTAGGATCCCTCTGGCATCTACTGGACTCATTTACCCTAGGTTACACAGTTCACTGAGAGTAATTCCCTCTCCCTCTCTATCACACACCCACACACCCACACCCACACACACACACACACACACACACCAAACATGTGCATAAAGGATAATAAGCCTGTAGCACTTTCTTTCTTCCTGCAGATATATTACATCCTCTCTGTTTAAAGAGTCTGCTGTCTCTTTGTATTACAGACATTGTTTGAATATGTTATGAGACTTTCTCTCTGTTAAAGTCTGACAAAGATTTTTATTATACCTTGACTGAAGTCTGCCATATTTACTTGCCTTATATTTAGACACTGTAATTACAGCACAAATATGAGTTTATATATATATATATATATATATATATATATATATATATATATATATATATATATAGTAGAATAACGGCACAAATTCGCGACTACCTGCGGACTCTCTTTTTCCTTCCCTCCCATAAGACCCATGATTTCTGCATTCGATAATGTGCCACCCAGTTGTTTTTAAACACTCATGGTAAAAAAAAAAAAACTAACTGCAACCATATGTGCATGTTGGTAAGTGTTGTCAGAAGCAGGAAAAGGTGGACATTTAAAGGGGCACACAGTCTACTTAAAAGCGTGGCAAGTCGGAAAGATCAGGTCTTTGTATTTTATTATATGGACTTTCCATTTCCTACCTGAACATCTGATTGTTGTTGCTATTAACAATTAGAAACAGCAAATATCATATGCAGTACCTGTCCTCGGGTAGAATGTTTTCTGTTCAGACAAACAAATCTTTAAAAAATGTGTAAGAGTATTGGGCATCGACCCCAAAACTTTTTACACATCATCCAGTAAATTAAGCCAGGATTGGATGGGAACTACAGAAACTTGCACTGTTATAATAAATATAAGCCAATAATAAAATAAAAAAAGAGGCTGTCTATGCATCTTTAATGAGTCCTTTGTCTTTGGCATGGTTTATTTATATGTCAGGTTTCTTTAACCAAATAATCGTCAACGTACGGTATATAAACGGCACAGAAACATTTTAGTAAATTAGAATCCATGCAGATTATTTATTGTATTTATTTATGTATTTATGGCAGCATATATTTCCAAAACTGCTGATCAGCTGAGATTTTAATGCACAGCCATCCCTGGAACCTTAAGGCTGATGGGCTACAGCAGGAGACCATACCGGGTGAACCTCCTGTTAGCTGACAACAGGTAACTGAGGCTACAGTTCCCATGGGATCACCAAAATTGGACAATAGGCGGCTAAAAACATGCCTGGTCTGAGGATTGACTTTTGCGGCAACATTTGGATAGTAGGGTCGATATTTGGGGTAAAAAATTTGAAAGCATGGATACACCCCGCCTTGTAGCAAAGGTTCAGACTGTGGTGGTGGTGTAATGGTATAGGAGATATTTTCTGGGCACATTTTGGCCCTATATGACTACAGTGTCTATGACTACAGCCATCTTCTGATAGCTACTCCCAGCATGATGATACACAGTGTCACGATCTAAAATAATCTCAAACTGCTTTCTTGAACGTGCCAATGAGTTCACTGTACTCCACAATCACCCGATCTCAATCCAATAGAGCATGTTTAGGATGAGGTGTAACATTACCCATTTGTATCATGGATGTGCAGCTGACAAATCTGCAACAACTACGTGATCTACATCATTTATGTTAATATGGATCAAGATCTATGCTATTCCTCGAAGAATTTAGACCTTTCTGACAACAACCCACAATATAATATTATGAGAGTACGTGTTATATATGCGTGTATGTTTGTATGTGTATTATAGATGCATATATAAATATGTATGTATGCATATATAATACTGTATGTACATTAGTAACATGAATTAATGACACTAATTGCTTCCTTAGTTGCAGTGTCACTACATCCTAACACTACATTGTAGTTTATCATTAGCACCAACAGCAGGCTCAGGAAACAAAAGCCACTGCACATATTTAATCTCACATCCTGCCCCTTTAACATCCACCTCCTCTGTTCCTTCTCCAGACAAACACACACTGGCATCTGTTCGCTATTTAGTGACATGTAGATTAAAGCACTTTGGCTATGCACTGTTCCTAAAAAAATAGGAAAACTTCAGATATTTCAATGGCGTACAGATGAATTATGTACAGCAGTCTGAATTATATAACATTTGGAAGATTGTGTAGTCATACACATGGACTAGCATTCAGTTAGGTCCATACATTTTGGATGGAAATAAGGTTTGGTGTCTGTACATCACTACATTGAATTGAAAGTGTGGCATTAACAATTAAGCAATTACAGCCATTTTTATACACACACATTTAGGGAGGTTATAAGTAATGTAAGAATTTTTTAGAATTAAAAACATTTTGCAGTCAATGACTGACTGAAGTCAGGAACCTGTGGACATGAACAAATGTTAGGTTTCCTTGCTTAAGATGCTTTGCCAGGTCGTTACTTAAGCTGCCTTTAGCTGCTACTTGATTGGTCTTTATGCCTTCAGTCTTGTCTTCAGTAGGTGAAAAGCATGCTCTATGTGGTGAAGAGCAGGTGACTGACTTGGCTAGTGAAGAATTTCCCGTTTCTTTGCCTTCACTGTATTTTTTGGGTCGTTATCCATCTGCAATATGAAGCAGTGTCCTATCGGTTTTGTAGCATTTGGATGAATCTGTCTAGGGAGTATAGCCCCATACACTTCAGAATTCAACCTTCAACTTTTATCAGCAGTCAGGTCCATCAATAAACATCAGTAGCCCAGTTCCTTTGTCCCCTGCCTCCACCATGTTTGATAGATGACGTGATGTGTTTTGGATCATGAGCCGTTTCTTTCATTTCCTATACTTTACTTATCATTTCCCATCGTTTTGGTACAAGTTAATTTTGGTTTTATTAATCCAAAAAATCTGGCAAAGTCTAATCTGACTTCTGTTCTTGAGTGTTACTAGTGGTTTGCCCCTTGTTGTGAGGCATCTCTGTGTTTACTGCATAAATCCAGCTCTTGACTGTAGACTTTGACAATGACAAACCTTCTGTGACAAGAGTGTTCTTGACTTGGCTAGATGTTGTGGGAGGGTTCTACTTTATCATGGACAGAATTCTGCACTTATCCACCTCAGTTGTCTTTCATGGTCTTTCAGGCCTTTTGCTGTTGCTGAGCTTGACAGTTAATTCCTTTTTTTTGCAGCAATCAAATGTAAATGTAACACTCGGAACCACCTCATTTATCTCCATGCTTAGACATGGAGTAACATATATAGTAAACATATATGTTGCACATTTTGGGTTATCTTTATATACAAATACTAAATACCACATACTACATATTTACATACTATTGCACTACTGCACTTTAAAGATGGACAGTATCACTGCTGCTCATCATTTCATTTCACACTCCATGACCATCCTGTACTGCTGCTGTCTGCACATTGCACATTCCACATACTGTACATAATACAGTTTATTTATACAGTTCTTAATTTTTTTTTACTTTTCAATGTCACGAACCAGTCATGCAAGTATTTCCCTGCATATCATACTGTATCTGGTTGTATACAGTATGTGACAAATAAAAAAGGTTAAATAGGGCCCAAGTATGACATCAGCCCTCTTGTTTTCCTAAGGATTAAAAAAAAAAATTACTATTTGGGGCTTTTTGGGGGTCGGGGCCCTCACACGAGATTTTGCTCATATTGCACATATGCATGCAAAATCAAATCCCACCTGCAGGAATTTAATACGATCGCCACCAAACTGGGCCTGTGTGAGTTACAGAAGGGTTTTTGGTATCTCAAAAAGGTCAGCTGTGACGATGCCTTAAACTTATGCTAAAAAGTGGTTAATAACTTTCTGTGGGATGTCATATTGAGTGACATCACACCCATTGAATTCACATTGTCTTTCTGGAATGCCCGGGTGGCGATGGCGCAGGGTGCTTAGGCCCGCTCACAGTTGCTTGCAGCTATATTTTAAATTTTAACTTGAACATGCCACACCTGGCCCTGCAACTGCTTGTCAGCCATTTTTTCCATTATGTATTAGCCCCCTAACATGGTATGAAAGTAGCTGTAATTTTTAATGGTTAATGCCACACATTTGTCGAACTTCTAGAATTAAAGCTGAACGTCTTGACTTTGTCCCTATCTTGTGTGTTTCATTTTAAATTCAATGTAGTAGTCAATTTTAAGTGGCACAGCGGTGTATTGATTAGCACTGTCGCCTTGCACCTCTGTGTGGCTTTGGATATCATATGCCTTTCAATAGATTAAATTTTTGATGTATGAGATGTAATGTCTGCGATGGGTTGGCACCCTGTCCAGGGTGTACCCTGCCTCGTGCCCTAAGCCTCCTGGGATAGGCTCCAGGTCCCCGCGACCCTGAATACAGGATAAAGCGGTATAGAAGATGAGATGAGATGAGATGTAATGTAGTGTCAACAATACAGTGTTGTTACTCTATTCCAGTGTTAACTTTTCCTTCTGCTTTCCAGACTGTGCCTTGCTGGTTTCTTTGCACTTGTAAATTCATGTTATTAAAAACCCTGAAAAATGCAAGGCTTTAACAAAGTGATCATATGCAAGTAGTGTAACTGATCATTTCCGAATAAGTTGGTTCTTGGAGTGGGCTGAACTGTGATGTGACGAACAGGATTAATTGAATCCAGGATTAATTGGGTACAGTGTCGGAGCAGAAGCTGAGGAGGCAGATTGCCGGAAAGAGTAGCATGGTGAGGGTGTGGATCATGTCATTAATTAGCAGTCTTTAATGCCCCTGTGTTTGTGCCATGGTGTCAGGAATTAGAGGAGGCGAGGATACAGGTGCAGACATCCCTTGCATAATCACAGCATACAACATACATACTAAACAATATCAGTATTAGAACTATGAACAGGAACTGTAGTACAAATTATATACTAATATCATTATTACTACTTAGATGCATGACCAATAAAATCAGATAAAGCAGAACTTGAATGCATACATGACTGAACAAGAATCAGGGGCATTCAGGAGGTAAGGAACAAAACTTAAAACATGTGCACACGATTACCAGCATGTGAGAAGTGGGACTAATGAGAGCTGTAGTCCAGTGCCTTCCTGTTTATTTCTTGCTACCTTGGCACCTTAGCAAAAAAAAAATTTACCATTAGTTCCTCAATCATTTCAACAATTAACTTTTAAAGACAGGAAAAGAGGAAAAATAACATAAAACATAAGGAAATGGTTGAAAAGTGCCTGATTTTTTTTTTTAAGATCTTGTCCATTAAGTTATGGGAAAGGGGAAGATTGTTACAAGTGTGGTGGAATGCTTTGTGTTTTTCCTCTGGGTATTCCAGTTTCCACTTATAGTCCATACACACACACACACACACACACACACACACACACACACACACACACACACACACAACGGGAAAGTTTGGAACGCCAATTAGCCTACCCTACATATCTTTGGGCTGTGGGAGGAAACTGGAGTACCCAGAGGAAACCCACAAAGCACAATTAAAGCATGCAAACTCCATGCACACAGACTCGAGGTGGAAGTCGAAACCCCCGAACCAGGAAGTGTGAGACCGCATAGCTAACTATTATACTGCCATACTGGCCACCATGTTAAACTCTTTAGTCATAGCATTCGTAACACTATACATCTTTAAACACAGCTGATTCAACTTCTTAACTGATTCTTCTCAGACCGAGGCCTTCATTAACTAGAATCATGTGGGGAATTATGTGATTGACTGGTACTTATGAAAATAGTCTTAAAGTAATGCTTATACAGTGTTTAGAGTATTCATTTACTTTAGTCACATGTATTTAAAGAAGCCTCTTCGCAGGTTCTTCTGACATCCTAGTGCCTTTGGCAAGCCAGAATCTTGGATTCAGCTCCCCAGTAGTTGTGCATACCACAGTTGTAAGATGGGAATAAATACAATGTTAATTAGCATTGACATTCAGGGTCCGTAGTTGGACTACAGAGGATTTTAGATGGATGGATTATGTACAGTATATACCTTTTCCTCTGTAGGGTCACAGCGGGCCTGGAGCCTATCCCTAAGCACAAGGTGGGGTACACCCTGGATCATGCCAATCCATCACAGGGTATAAGCATATACACTCACACACCCAATCATACACTGTAGGCAATTTTGAAAGAGAAAACCAACGTTTCCCAGAAAAAATAAGCAGACTCTATGCCAGGTAGCCATGCTTTTCTGTTAGTCAGTGAAATAAACAACTGAATATATGAAGAAACATGCGGTTGTACATTTCAATACTAATTTAAAATGTATTTTATATCTCTTTTTTCTCCCTATTGTGTTTCATAAAGGCGGCCTGGTGGTGTAGTGGTTAGCATTGTCGCCTTGCACCTCCAGGGTCCTGGTTCGATTCCCGGCCAGGCTTGATTCCCGTCTCTAGGTGCATGGAGTTTGCATGTTCTCTCTGTGCTTAGTGGGTTTCCTCCGGGTACTCCGGTTTTCTCCCACAGTCCAAAGGTATGCAAGTTAGGCTAACTGGCGTTCCCAAATTGCCCGTAGTGTGTGTATGTGTGTGTTCCCTGCAATGGATTGGCACCATGTCCATGGTGTACCCTGCCTTGTGCCCTAGGTTTCCTGGGATAGGCTCCAGGTCCCCGCGACCCTGAATACAGGATAAAGTGGTATAGAAGATGAGTGAGTGAGTGAATGTTTCATAAAGGCATTGTCAAGTTTTATAATATGTATGCCGTATTGCTAGCTCCTAGCATTCATGTGCTGCAGTTTTTTTCACCAAAATATCAGCTGTTTACACACAAAATCATCCTCATATTTCCTCACAGTCTTAGTGTTGACTCGGGTGCCAGATGTTGGCAAAACTGGATTTCTTTCTTGGCTCTTAGGGAAATGACTCTTAAGTATTCTTCATTAGATGCAGGTTTTGGCTCTTTCACTGCATTTTTTGTCTCTAAAAGTTTGTTTAAATGAATTGAGTAAAAATGCTTGTTACAGGAATGTAGCCTGTGCCATGCCAACATTCTGACATGACACTAGCACTTCATATCAATGTTCAGTGTTGGGCCAGTATTGTCAGTGAAGAATGTTATATTAGCTGTTTTTGATTTAAATTGTTTACATTTTCAAAATATGTTTCCTACAAACCCTTAAAGTTTGAGTAATATCTGTACCCTTGTTAAAGGCCCATTGACAAGTAACCTCATGAAGATGAAGAAATTAAAAGTTAAGTTGAAGTTATTAAAAGTAGATGCATACTGGATTTGAGGTTATGTACGTCACCTTGGATATAAAGTAGGGCTGGGCAGTATATCAACTATTCCAGATATGCAGACACTGTATATTTTAAATGATATATAAGTTGAGACCATACTGATCATATTGTTATAATCACATATTGTGTTACATAACTTGTTTCAGTCATGAAGCCACTGACGAACACTTTTTGTCAAGCTCCGCCCCCCATTCTTCCTTTGTATCTTTACGTAAACTGGGTGTCTATGATTTGTGCTGCCTTGTTTAATATGGTGTCAACTTATAGAATTATGTTTATGAATTATGAATTATGTAAGTCAAGAACTCACTATGGAAATGTGATGCGTTAAATATTTTTCTGCACATCAACTGCAGTAGAAAGAGTGTTATACTTTGTGCCGCAAAGCTTTAACATCCTCAAAAGACTTCTGCCCCAAAGGAAAGCATGTATCAAGCTTCATTCACCCTACGGAACTCTGGACTGTTCATAAAGAGAAAAAAAATACATATTGAGGCCATTTCACGTCTATGCATAATGACCTGAAAGTTATCATTTTGAGCACTTGGTGTAGGAAAACAGTCTTCCTCCTTAGAACACTTTGTTAAACTTGTTAATAGGAATGCTTTTGAAAACTCTTCAAAGTCTGAAAATACAGAAATATATATAACTTTGGCCCATATCACTTACCCCTGTTATATACCTGAGTGGACGACTGCAAGTGTAATTCTTTTTCAGTGAGATTTCCATGAGACTTCCTTGGCAGATAAGCAATAGAAATGCTGACACCTTGTGATTGCGAAATTAACCCCACTCGGAAGAAGAAAAGGAAAAAGTGAGAAAGAAAGAAAGATTTTCTATAATGTCTGGTTGTTCACATACGCCAGAGTGACTCTGGTGGCCTGAATCAACTATCAGCATATGCATGTCCTTTATTTTCTACATTCCAGAATTTTAAGAAACACGTAAATTATTGATGCTCTAGGAACAAGGATGGCACTACTGATCCTCTAAGAACAAGGATAAGAACTTAATAATGTTGTTTACTCAGGCTCAGCATAGATCACATGATGTGGTAATGCTTCACAACATCCCACATTTGAGAATCCTCACTCGGTATTAGTGGGACCTGGCAGTCACTTTCTGAAATTGTTTGACCGCTCAGGGTGGCCAGAGCACTCTCTCATCTGCAAGAGTACTGTAGATAAACTGAAAGGTTTATTCATGTGATATCAATATGTTCACATTATGGCATGCTTTTCTACCTTTGTTTTGCTTTCAGGTATTTACAAAAGTCCCCCTGTCTCCTCCAAGCCAACTCTTATTAGAATGCAAACTGTTTGAGATAGAAACATTCACTGGATGTGTCCGTGTGCGTGCACACTACTAATGCCATCCAGCCAAACCCCAAATGGTCTCCTTTGCAGCATTATCATTTGTTACTACTGGAGTTAAAAATCTTTTCCCAGACAGACATAGAACATCTGCGCATGTGTCTGCTTGTATTTCAATGTCTGTATCCACACTTATGTCTAACATTATTTAAAGTTCATAAAAGGTTATTCTCAAGCAGTCAAAGAGTTGAATTATAATGTGTCACCCCAGTTGAGAAGGACAAAACCATACACACATTAATTAGGACATGTGTTTTAATGTTAAATGTGTAAAGGAGGTGATGCGATCATAAGGTATGCTGATAATAATAAGTCTGATTTGGTTTTATTTGTCAAAGCAGGAGAGACAAAATCATAATATAATAGCAGTCACTGATATGACATTTGAAAAAAAGGAATATGAAGAACAAGGTCTTTACTAAGCTATTTCTCTAGTTACTGCATTTTCCCAACTTTATCCATTCATGGTATTACCAGAGCAATGGTCATTTTGTTTTATCTTTATTGTAATGTAGCAAATGTGTGGCTTTATTTATTATCTAATTTTTTTTAAAAGGTTTCATTTCAATGAACGGTGTTGTCCTGGTCAGTGGAATTCTGTAATTTGACTGCACTGCAATATTTTCTCTCCAATGTGGTTTTATGTTGTAATGAACACAATATATTGAAAAAGGTACAGCCAAAAAGAACATCAAACAGGTCAAATGTTTTATTTGTTTGTTTGTTTTTTTCACAAAAACATCAAACTTCTGTCAAAAAAGTGTTTATCTCTTTTTTTTGGTAGAATGCTGGTTAAAATCCTGAAGATGCCGTAGTCATCTGTGGCACTCCCAGAGAGTCCCAGAGAGCATAATTAGATTTGCTTTCTAGGTAGGATAAATGCCATTCCACTCTCTCTCCCAACTAATTCGGAACAAGACTAGCCATTCGCAAGAGTATGAAATCTCTTGTATAATTACAAGTGCAGTTAGCACGCTTACCCAGGGACATGACTGACATTCTCAAAACATGTAGTGTGTAGCTTTGTATGTCATTGAGGAGGATTGTGTCATCATGTTCCCAGATTGGATAGCTGTCATGTACTGTAATAGTGATAGTGCGTGGGCAATAAAAGTTAAAAATTGCATCACATGCAATGAATGATAAGCTTCTTTTCAAATACAGTGTATAGAGTAAGAGGGTTTGGTAACATTGTGTTTTTAATCTTTGCAATCTGAACAGTTAATTGTGTTGCTTACATTGAAAGGTCTGAAAGTAAAGACACAGGGCAGAAGATACTGCATTTAGAGGTAATGGTTTATCATTAGCAAAGCAAGAATTTAAAAAGACAATTGTAGAAGTAAAAAATGTCCTTTCATCTACTCTATTACTCTCAGAGATTGAGTTCTGCCATTTGGTTAAACCTAAACCCTATCCTTTGTGTACACTAGGTTATACACTTCCACGCTTTTCTTTGGATTTTGGACTGTGGCTATAAAAAAAATGGGCTTATTCAACCACAATAGGAGTGGTGAGGTTGGACACTGAGGTCAAGCTTACTGTGGAACCTTGGATTGCGAGAAACGTGGTCTTTTGCAAAACGAGCAAAATTTTTTAATGACTTTTAACTTGATAAACGAGCAAGGACTTGACATACCAGTAGTACACATGCACTTAGTCTGCCGAGCATCACTTACATTTACATTTAGGCATTTGGCAGATGCTCTTATCCAAAACGACTTACAAAAAATGCTTTAAAGGTACATCACTGGATACACACTGGGTTAACTAAGTTAATAACTAGGTGCCATTAGTTCAAGTATTGGAGAAACAAATACGCCTTAAGTCGTCGTTTAAAGATAGTCAAACTCTCTAGATGAAAGAGCCTGGATGAATGCCACCCTCGATCCCTGAGAGATGGTGGGATGAGGCGAGCAGTGCTGGAGGATCGGAGGGAACGTGGTGCAGTGTGTGGTGTGATTAGAGCAGAGAGGTACGTGGGTGCTGGGCCATTTGTAGCTTTGTAGGCAAGCATCAGCATTTTGAATTTAATGCGGGCAGCTATAGGAAGCCAGTGCAGGGAGCGGAGGAGTGGGGTGGTGTGGAAGAACTTGGGAAGGTTAAAAACAAGATGTGCTGCTACATTCTGGATCAGTTGCAGAGGACAGAGACAGGCCTGCCAGGAGTGAGTTGCAGTAGTCCAGTCTTGAAATACTGTAACAAGGGACTGAACAGTAGCCTGTGAAGAAAGAAATGGGCGAATTCTTCTGATATTGTAAAGATAAAAATCTACAAGAGCGAGTAAGGTTAGTGATGTGTGGGGAAAATGACAGATGATTGTCCACAGTTACCCCAAGATTGTGGGTGGTGGCTAAAGGAGTGATTTGGTTGTCGTCCAGGGATATCACAAGGTCTTGACTTGGGGATGAGCCACAAGGGAAGAACAACAGTTCGGTTTTACTCAGATTGAGCCTTAGCTGATGAGCTGCCATCCAGGATGAGATGTCTGTCAGATATGCTGAGATCCGGGTGGAAACCGGGTGTCAGAGGAAAGAAAAGAGGGATTTTGTTCCACAAATTCCAAGGCTTGTATAGATAATAGAATCTTGTGGTTCACCAGGTCAAATGCAGCTGACAGTAAATCAGATCTAGCAGCAAGGAGCTTCTCAGTGACTGACAGAAGGGCAGTCTCTATGGAATGTGCCACTTTAATTCCAGATTGGTTGAGATCATTAAGGTTGTTCTGTGAGAGATAAAGACACATTTGGTTATAAACAGTCCTTTTAAGAATTTTGGAAAGAAAAGAGAGAAGTGATACCAGGCGATAGTTGTTAACTTTTGATGGGTCCAGGCAGGGTTCCTTGAGGATGGGAATAACCCTTGCCTTCTTAAAAGCAGCAGAAACATGACCAGATGATATGGAATGGTTGATGATGGTTGTGGTGAAGAGAAGGAGGTCTCGTAAGATGGCCTGGAGCTTGTGGAAGGGATTGAGTCTACTGAACAGATGGTGCGGTTAGATGACAAGATGATCTGCTGAATCTCATCAGATGACAGGTTGGAGAATTCTTTTAAGGGAGGGAAGGGAAGGTCCTGAGGTTCTGCTGTCGGGGGTTGGTTGGGAGCTAAGGACTGACGGATTGCTGCAATTTTCCCATCATAGAATGTGGCAAAATCGTCAGCAGTCAGAAAGGAAGGGGCAGGAGTAGTCAGTGGGTTGAGTAGTGAGAAGAAGATGTTGTGGTGTTTTCCAGGATTATGTGCAGAGGCTTCCAGCTTTTCCCTGTAGAAGGCAGTTTTGGCAGAAGTCACATCACATGAGAATTTGGAGAGAAGAGTCTGGTAACAGACGAGATCTGCATCAAGCTGCGATTTCTCTGCAGTTCTTAATTCTCTCCTGTTGTTGCGCAGTACATCAGATAGCCAAGGAGCAGGACAAGACATCTTCCTTGGTTTAGATGACAGCGGGCAAATGAGATGTATGGATGAGGAGAGAGAGGAGAGGAAAGTTTCAGTCGCAGTCTTCAGTGGTAGAGAGGAGAAGGAGTCTGGGTCTGGGAGGAATGCTAGGGTGCATGAAGACACAGAGGAAGGGGAGACAGAGTGAAGGTTTCTGCGGGTAAAATATATTTTGGTGGTTAGGTTTACATAGAATAGGAAGGGTTATGATGAAGGATACCAGGTAATGATCAGATTAATGAAGAGGAATAGTAGTGATATCTGTGACTGGGGAAGGGCGGCAAAAACGAGGTCGAGAGAATTCCCTGCCTTGTGTGTGGGAGGGCAGCTGTTTAGAGTTAAAGAGAAGGAGTTAAGGTGAGGGAGAAGGAAAAAGGATTGGAGTTTGTCAGATGGAAGGTTGAAATCTCCTAGAACAGTGATAGGAGTGTTAGCAGAAGGAAAAAGACCTAGAAGCATGTCCATTTTATCTAGAAAGTTTCCTAGAGAGCCAGGAGGACGGTAAATAACAAAGATGTGGAGGTTAATTGGAGAGGTTACCTTAACTGCATGAAATTCAAATGATGAAAAACTGAGATGAGACAATCACTTGATCACAACTGAGCCAATGGTCATTCTTACGCGCGCCCTGCAGGATTATGGGTAATTGTCTCCCATGTTCAGCCTCAGTGCGTGTGCGTCACTCACATAGTCAACATCCGTCGTGCATGTACATATTATTGTAACATTGTGACCACGTGTGTGTTGCGATAAACTGTTCCAATGGTGTTTGTTAAGGTTGAGGACAAGCATCTGCATTTATCAATGGCGTTCTTCTGCACCAACCTTGGCAAAATCATGTCATACTGAACCTCACTTGGACTTTTGCATGTTGACATTTTACCAAGCACTCTTGAAACAGTGTGGAATGTTTAAGCCTCTTAAGTCCAGAAAAGAGAAATATTAATCCGAGAACATAGAAAAACATTCTGGACAGTTGTGTGTTTTTAGCGGTATAGAGAAGACCCACATGGCTATGTTATAATCAGGTGTCCCCATATCTTTTGCAATATGCTGCATATTAGTAATTGTCTAAATAAAAGTTATTTAAAGTAATCATATAAGAAGAGATAAGGAATAAAATACCCAAGGGACATTCTGCAATAAACTATATTGTGCAACTTTAATTATTATGTTTGTCTGTATAATAAATGGAGCTACAGTAATGTAGCTTCATTAATTGATAATCCTTTTTGCAGTAGGGGATTTTCCAGTTCTGACATTGCCATCAGCTATAAGCGCAAATCCCTTCAGACTTACAAAATCTTAGAAGTGTTAGAGGAGTGGATGTTTTAATGAATTAAAGGATTTGCAATGTCTAGGTAAGGGACACAATAATGTAGGCTGATCTTTAAGCATGTTGCATCAAGGTTTCATCAGTGTGTTTAAATATATTGCAAGCCTTACTATAGATGTAGCCTATTGCAACATAAGTTTGTCCATCTAAGACAGATGTTAGTCAAGTCCAATCGGTTTTAATCTGTCCTTTTTCAGTCACTCAGAACATCTGTCTTTATTGAATACCTTATGAGTACTGTGTTGGAGCACCATAGAGAGTCTATAAATCACTCATTTTCATTTATGTTTCTCTCTCTTTGTCTCGTCTCAAATTGACAGAGGAAAAGTATAGCATAGCTTGCTTAAGATTAGAATAGCTAGAGTCAGAAGCTCCCTAGGTCATACAATCAACATACAGATCTGGATCCTTATCATTTCACTACCCCAGAGCAAAGGAGAATGGCTTAATTTATTTAGGGGGAGCTATGATCTCAAACCCTTCTATCCATTTTCACGGGTTATTTATATCTAACCTAAGATAGCTCTGTGCACTCCTTTCTAGAGCTCTATGGGATGCCTGGCTGGCAGGTGCAGATGTGGGCTGAGATTTCTGCTTAGGATTACAGGCAATGAACTGATGATTCTTGTATTTCTTTTCTTGCATCAGCTATTGTTGCGAGTGTCTGTTTAAGAAAGTTAGGATTAATATATCAAAAATCAATCAGTGGCAGCATGATGGCCGTAAGTTATCCTCGAATAGGCTATTACAGTTAAAATTTCAGCTTCATACTTAACACATCACTAAAGCTTAATTGACAACAGATGTAACTTTTCTTTGGTTTGTGTAACAGAGATCTGGTGCCTGTCACAAGTTGGGTATGACATTATGGGTGTGTGTGTGTGTGTGTGTTGCTGGTTTGTAGGCAGCAATATATTTGTGTGCGTTGGGCTGTTTCAATGTTAACTCTTTGAAGGCTGGTCATTTTGATAAAGCTGGGACCTGAGTCTGGCAGTTTAGCAGCTTGAAGGAAGTTGAAGGACATGTCCTATTTGTTGCCTGCAAAAAACGCAAGTCAAGCCTTTATTCATAAACTCTCTTTCTACTCTCCAGGTCAATGTCATTTAGCCTGTTATAACTGGGCCAGAACGACGTTATGTATAAGCACTAAAGAGGTCCCAGTGGCCTTGAATGACCCATTACAATTTGTCTTACTATGAATTATAAACATTTAACATTATGTTTTGTCATTTTATTATACGAACTCTACAATAACAGTAAAAGCAGATGATGCTGATGCTATTGTGTTCCAAGCCTGAATTTAACCTGTAATTCTTAAATCTTCTAATTGATCTGGCATCACTAAATGACATATGGTTAGCGTTGTTGTGTGTTGTGTTAATGCAGTTTAAATTAGATTCATCATGGGCTCTTGAATACACTCATTACGGTCACGCTTCAGTGCACTGTTCACTGCAAGAGGACCGAGTCTCAGTGTTTCTGCCTCTTTAATGAATAGTGCTGTCATCAGTGTGTCCCAGTGCTGGCCAACAGTATCATTTCAAGCCTGTTGTTCTCAGAGGAGAAAGAAAAACAGGCAGCTGCCTTTCATTGTTTTCTCTTACATATGGCTAATTTTCTTCGGTCTGCTGTAGTTGGTTATGGGGTTTTTTTTGTGTCTCTTTGTGAAATAATTTTTAAGGGGAAATCATGGAGCAAGCATAAAGCACAGGGTAATGCTCAGTAACAGCATGATCATCAAGAGTTGATTAAGAATAGTCAAGAAGACAAAAAAGAAGAAGAAGCATAAATAATTATGATCACCTTTTCTTTTCATCCTTAATTCTTAAATGTCAACCTAGTCTTTCATATACAGCAATTTACTTTAAATTAAGTATAAGGGAAACATTAAATGAAACACAAAATAATCAACAATAAAATGAAAGCTTAACACTGAGGCATGAATACATTAATATAATATCTTAATCTAAAATTCCATGTTTTTTACAGGATACATTACGAAGGAAAGTAGAAAAGACTAGAATACAAAACATTACACTGTTATATTAATAAATCATGTGTTTAATCTTTATTTTTCTTGGTTAATGTGGGTTGGCAGTGCTGGTCTGTGTCTTAAGTTGGCTTGCTGGCACACAAATTACTCAGCTGCTTACCAATAAAATATCGCTTTACTATACACGTGTGACTGAACATATGCATCTTTGCTAATGACCTTATCATCTCCAGACCAAAGGTCTACTATAATAGTTATAAACAGTAATATAACACTGTGTGCATTAACCACTGGTTGTTTTAATGTTGTCACAACACTGAACACTATGGAAGTATGCCAAAAAACATGTTCCTATAATTTTACCGTATGGTTACATACAGTAAACCTCCCTATTGTTTATTTTGACAATTTTATTATTTTGTCATGTGAGAGAATCTTTAAAAAGAGACTCGTTATAGTTGAAGGACATGATAATTAAAATGACTAATTTGCTTATATTTTGAGAAATCAAGGAGCAGAGGGTAGAAGCAGATATAATTGCAGTAGATGGTGATTTGGCCACCGTGGCTAGGTTTGGTAGAACACGCAATATTGGTCAAACTTGCTGTTTAAGGTGCCACAATTCGTTAAGCATATTAGGATCGGTCAACCTTCCTTTTTAGGGACAGGATTATTTAAACTTGGTATTTAGGGTCAGGATTGGTTAACCTTGCTTTTTAGGGGCAGGACTAGTAAACCTTTTTATTTGGGGTGCAGGGTTGGTTAAACTTGGTGTTTAGGCGGCAGGATTGGTTAACCTTGCTAATTTTCTAGTTAGGGCAGGCTTGGTTAAACATATTTGGAAGTGGCCAGGATTGGTTAAACTTGCTATTTGTGGGAGGCCAGGATTCGTTTAGCTTGCTATTTTGGGGGTCAGGACTGGTTAAACTTAATATTAAACCTGAAAATTTACTGTTACTTTTTAAACTCTACGAGAGTGAACATGAGAGTAAAGTTTTGCCTTTTATCAGCCCAACAGGACCTGCTACCACAAACCCAGTTCAGTTTGTACTGTAGGCCAGAGTTTATCTATGCAGCCATCAAGGTGGCATGCTGGTTTTGTGAATGGCTTGTTAACAGTAGCAATGCTCAGAGAACTGAGGTGCCTATTTAGCAGCTGCAAGGCAATCAGCAGGTGAAAATCAAGCCTGTCCCAGTTCGATTGTCGTTATTTCTGCCTAAACTTGGTGGAGAAACCTAACATAAGGTTAGAATCTTATGGATGAAACTAATGTGTGGAAGTTGGAAAAAGCCTGAACAACAGCCCTGAATATGCTGACCGTTACGATGCAGAAATAGCTGCTTAAAAAACATACAGTAGTTCCTCACATCATTTAGTTTTTATGCACAGTACATTCTTTAAATATAGCTATTTATAGCTATTAAATTGTAGCTTACTTGAAATAATCCATATGACATTAAGGATTTCATGGTGTCAAATTTACAGAATGGTGTTAAAAGTGTATCTCATTTACCATATGTATGTATGTCATATGGTAAAACATGGGAATGGCAGAACTTGCATGTACCGTGGACTTCCTTGAGATTAAACTAGTCCATATCAAACCTAGGCTGCCCATGGAAAGTCAAGACTGTTAATACAAGATACAAAGAGAAAGAATAATGTAAAAACATTAAAGAGGTTCTTCTTGGCACGGTGGAAGGCCGACAGAAAAGAGTAGCAATGTGAGGAATCAATATGATAGCAACATCTATGACTACCGCTCTTTCAGTGTTTGATCATCTGGCTGAAGATCGAATGCTGTTATAGAAGAACAACCCATTACATTTGTTACCAACCCAACAGCATACTGTCCATACTGCAGTATCATAATTTCTTAGAAATGTTCAATCAAAACTAACAGTAAAATATTTCCATGAATCCAGATGTTTTTGCTTTCAGGTCTCATGAAAGTTAAAAATGTTAATTCTCTTACATACTTTAATCATATGATAAAGGCAATCTATTATTTTGAGAAAGTAAGTACATTATATTTATAAAGAACTCTAGGTATTAGTACACCTAAAGTAGACATAGGCACCACTTTAACAGTAAAAAAAAAACCTAATGATTTAAATATCTCTCAATAAAGAGTTTACATAGTGTTGAATAGATCACAGCAACCATAGACACATGGCACCAGTTTCAAAGAGACTTGGGGGCAGAATATGGTATAACCGTATCATTTATGTAGGGGTTGCAATCCTTATGGACACAAAAAAGAACCTGGACAGACATGTAATGGGAAAAAAAAACTATTCTGTATTCCGTATTATTCTGACTAACTATAATAATTATTATTACTTAAACACCAAACATTATGTGTTACATTGGGTTGTATAATGTATGTTAGACCTTCAGTTTATGAAAAAAAAAAAAAGTGTTTTGAATTTAGCATTTTTTATGGGAGTGGTGATTAAACACGATCGTATTTGAGGTCAGATTACTCTATACAATTATACTCCTCACAGGTTTAGTGTATTGTGACAGTGACTCTTGGATGTTTATTGGACTGGCTTTAGACATGATTTTGATATTCAGATTTTAATATCTTAAATAGCTTATTGAAATGCCTAGAACAGTGAATGAGAGGTTGTGCTTAAAATGGTTTTGCCCAGTATAGGTCTAGAAAGTATAAATTGTATTCCTGAGGGGCTCTTTATAACCTTATGATTGTAACAAATGCAAATACATTTCTTATATTAACTGAAAGTTCTTTGAGTAAGGTAGACCCAAAGCCGTTGACTCATCTGAGGGATTACTGTGCTACATGTAAGCGTGTGAGTGGGTTATATGTGTAATGATTCATGCGTTTGTATTTTTTCAGGTGTACATGAGTTTCCTGATGATATTTTTACAAATCAGGAGCGAATGGAAGGAGCTGTGGCCCTGCACATTGTTGGTGTAAGTGTCCCTCTTTTTGTTTTTCCTGTCTGTATCTAAGTTGGTGTTTTTATGCCTTTGATACATAGACTCTGACAAGGGTAGAGTGATCAGATAGAAAGCATGAAATCCCCAACAACATAGAGTGCTTGCGAAGCGAAGCACTACTATTGTTACCTTGCAGGCTTAACATTGACTTAACATTGAGACCAACATCAGCTATGTGTCACGACCCGCCAAGCCACAGCTCCACCATGATTTCATAAACACTCCTGTTCCACGTTCCCAACCTCTCCTTACATCTCACCACCTCACGTTCCGCCTTCCACACACCTGTGTGCCATCTGTAATCATTCCCCTTACGTATTTAAACCACACACTAACACCACCTTATCGCCAGATTATTGTGTGCCTTCCATAGCCCAATTCTCCAGCGTTTATTTCAGGCCTTGACTCTTTGCTACCGACCACGCTTTGTTTTTTCTCGACCTCGCCATTGTCTCATGTTTTTGATTCCCACGCTCACGGATTTTGTTATTGACCATTGGATTTGTTTCAACGACTACGAACTCGGATCACGAACTTTCCCTCGTCTCTCTGGCACCGAACTCTGCCGGCCCCCGACCACGAGAAAGCTTAACGAAATCAGCCACCAACCTGTGCGACGTCTCCATTCACTCGCCGGCTCTCCACGCCTCCGCCTCCCTGCACGAGTCACGCTGCATGCAAAGCCCTGTCGCCGGCTCTCCGCACTTCCGCATTCCTGCGCAGGACACACATAGCGCTCTCGCCGGCTCACGGCGCTTCCGCATTCTCGCGCCTCTCTCTCCCTTTCTCTGCACACGCAGCTCCCCAACACAGCGCAGCAAGCGCTCCAGCTACAAACCCGTTTTCAAAGAAAACCACTGCCAAGCCAGTTCCAAATCCCACATCCAACATAATCAATTCCCTAAAGTTGCTCCACTGCACTTGGATCCATCTCGACCTGCGCATGTAACAGTATAATCTGGCCAATAATGGACCCAGCAGAGGCAGCTCGCCTGAGGGGGGCACTGGAGAGCCAGGGAGCCCTCCTAGGCAGTCACCAACAAGAAATCAGGCAGATCACCTCCACGCTTCAAACTATCACGGAAACCTTAGCGTCACTGACCACTCAGCTACAGCAAACACAACCACCTCCGGCAATTATCCCACAACCCTCTCTCCCAGTACATGCCACTGGTCATGAACCACGCCTACCTGCCCCACCCACTTATGATGGCGACCCGTCTACTTGTCGCTCCTTCCTGTCGCAGTGTTCCCTCGTTCTCGAACTGCAGGCCGCTTCATTTCCCACTGAACGATCCAGAGTGGCTTATATAATCACGCTCCTCTCAGGGAAAGCAAGGGAGTGGGGAACAGCATTATGGGATGCCCAGGTTCCTTGCTGTTTCACGTACAAAACATTTACTGATAAGATGAGGAGGGTTTTCGACCGTTCGTTTACAGGACACCAGGCAGCAGGACAGATACTTCAACTACGCCAGGCATCTAGCTCTGTTTCCAACTACGCCATTGATTTTCGGACACTGGCGCCCTCCTGTGGCTGGGACGAAAAAGCCCTTTTTGATTGTTTTTTTTATGGACTCCCAGACTCAATCAAGGATGAGCTTGCGGCCCGAGAGCTCCCGTCAGACCTGCAGGGTTTAATCGACTTGGCGACACGCATCGACGCCCGTAATTGATCCCGACGCGAGGAACACCGGCCCTTCAGTAAAGTTTACACTCCAGCGCCCACTTTTACTACCCCTGAGCCACCTCCTGAACCAATGCAGATAGGTCTCGCACATATTTCTCCAAGGGAGTGTCAGCCCCGTAGTCATGACGGGGCCTGCTTTTACTGTGGCCAGTTAAGCCATGTTGTGCGTTCCTGTCCACTAAAAGGTCGGGCCCCCCAGTAGCTCTGGGGTTACAGGGGGGCCCTGCTTCCACTCTTTCCCCAGATCAGCGTTCATGTTTTCCTGTCACCTTGACCCTGAACAGTCACTCCCACATCACCCACGCCCTAGTAGACTCTGGAGCTGACCAAAACCTGATCTCCACCTCTGCCGCTTCTCAATTCAAGATCCCGCTCATTTCTCTGTCCCAACCATTCGTTGTTCAGGCCCTTGATGGCAGTAGACTCACTCCTATCACTCATCGCACTTCTCCCATTACCTTACAGTTTTCCGGCAATCACATTGAGTCCATCACCTTTCTCGCTGTCCAAAACGCTCACGCACCCATTGTCCTGGGTCTCCCGTGGTTAAGATTACATAACCCCCACATAGATTGGGTGAAACGAAGCATCCTGGGCTGGAGCCCCACCTGTCTCTCGTCATGTTTGCGCTCTGCTACCACAGGGCGAATCTCCCCCACCTTCCAAGAGGAAATTCCTGACCTGACCAAAGTACCAACAGAATATCATGATCTTCGACAGGTCTTTAGCAAATCACGGGCTGTCACCCTACCACCTCATCGTCCCTACGATTGTGCTATCGACCTTCTCCCTGGCACCTCCCCTCCTAAGGGCCGACTGTATTCTCTTTCCCGCCCAGAAAGAGAGGCTATGGAACAATATATTAATGAGTCACTCGCAGCCGGCATAATTCGCCCCTCCTCCTCACCTGCAGGAGCAGGATTCTTTTTTGTAGATAAAAAGGACAAGTCCCTCAGACCCTGCATTGACTACAGGGGATTAAACGAGATCACAGTCAAGAATCGCTACCCCCTTCCGCTAATGTCGTCAGCCTTTGAACTACTCCAGGATGCCTGCATGTTCACCAAGCTTGACCTGAGAAACGCCTACCATCTGGTCCGAATAAGGGAGGGCGATGAATGGAAAACCGCCTTCAATACCCCTACTGGCCATTATGAGTACCTGGTTGTCTCATTCGGCCTAACCAACGCCCCAGCAGTTTTCCAGGCACTCATCAATGACGTCCTCAGAGACTTCCTCAACGTCTTCGTGTTCGCTTACCTCGATGACATTTTAATCTTTTCACGCTCTGAGGAGGAACACAAGCTCCACGTCCGTCAAGTTCTGCAACGCCTGCTAGAAAACAAGCTGTATGTCAAGGCAGAGAAATGTGAATTTCACTGCACCTCCACTTCTTTTCTTGGTTTCGTTATCTCACCGTCCGGCATCCAAATGGACCCCACCAAGGTTAAGGCGGTAACTGACTGGCCGCTACCATCTTCCAGACGTGAACTTCAGCGCTTCTTGGGATTTGCCAATTTCTATCGTCGCTTTATTAAAAGTTACAGCATGGTGGCAACCCCACTCACAGCACTCACGTCGACCAAAACCCCATTTCAATGGAACCCCATGGCAAGCAACGCTTTCAAGGAACTCAAGCATCGATTTACCACAGCACCCATCCTCACCCTACCCGATCCCTCCCTCCAGTTTGTAGTGGAAGTGGACGCTTCTGAAACCGGTGTAGGGGCCATCCTTTCCCAAAGATCTCTTAAGGACAACAAACTTCACCCTTGCTCCTTCTTCTCGCGCCAACTCACACCCCCAGAACGAAACTATGACATTGGAGATCGGGAACTCTTGGCAGTCAAACTGGCCCTTGAAGAATGGCGACACTGGCTGGAGGGAGCCGAACACCCTTTTCTTGTATGGACGGACCACAAGAACCTTGAATATCTAAAGTCAGCCAAAAGACTTAATGCTCGGCAGGCGCGGTGGTCACTTTTCTTTTCTCGTTTTCACTTCACACTATCATACCGGCCAGGCTCTAAGAACATTAAACTCGATGCCCTCTCCAGGCAATTCTCCACCTCCCAGCACACATCCCCAGCTGAAACCATCCTTCCTCCTCCATGTCTTGTGGCTACTATGCGGCTTGAAGTAGAAAACCTGGTCCAGCGGATCCTTGATCAGGAACCAGGCCCAAGTAATGTCCCTCCCAGAATGCTCTTTGTCCCTGCGTCAGTGGGACCCCAAGTACTTGACTGGGCCCATAGCTCTAGGTTGGCTTGTCACCCTGGGGTGGCACGCACACTTTCACTCCTACAGCATTGGTTCTGGTGGTCTACTATGAAGAAAGATGTCAAGGAATTTATAGCCGCCTGTGACATCTGTTCAAGAAATAAAACAACCAACCGCCCCCCTGAGGGCCTCCTAAGACCCCTCCCCATTCCCCATCGGCCCTGGTCTCACATCTCTATCGACTTTGTCACTGGATTACCACCATCCGACAATAACACGTGCATCTTGACCATTGTAGACCGGTTCTCCAAATCAGCCCATTTCATTCCGTTACCCAAGCTTCCGTCCGCCAAGGAAACAGCCGAAGTTCTGATCAACCAGGTTTTCCGTCTTCATGGACTTCCGCTGGACATTGTTTCCGACAGAGGGCCTCAATTCTCAGCTCGTTTTTGGAAGGCATTTTGTGGCCTTATTGGTGCCACTCCCAGCTCCTCATCTGGTTTTCACCCACAGACCAACGGACAAACTGAACGCATGAACCAGGAACTGGAGAAAACATTAAGGTGCATGGCTTCTCGGGACGCAGCTTCCTGGAGTCGCTTTCTACCCTGGGTGGAATACGCCCACAACTCGCTCCCTACCTCCTCCACAGGGCTGTCCCCATTCCACTGCTGCCTTGGGTATCAGCCACCATTATTCCCCTCCCAGGAAGAGGAAGCTGCAGTCCCCTCTGCTCAAGCTTTCGTCCGCCGATGCAGAAGAACTTGGCAGCGGGCTCGTGCTCAATTGCAACGCACTGTCAGCTCCTTTCAGCGTCAGGCTAACCGCCACCGTTTACCAGCTCCCAGATATCACATCGGCCAAAGGGTCATGTTATCTACTCGTGACCTTCCCCTCAAAACCACCTCTAGGAAACTCTCACCAAGATTCATTGGTCCATTCACGATCACTCGCATCATCAACCCATGCTCTGTCCGGGTGGCCTTACCTCTGTCCATGCGCCGAATCAACCCCACATTTCATGTCTCACAGATTCGCAGACTGGTCTCCTGCCCACTATCCCCACCCACCCAACCTCCCCCTCCCCCTCGACTCATAGACGGAGGTGAGGCCTTCACAGTCCGTAGAATCCTCAAATCTCGCCGCCGTGGACGTGGCCTCCAGTCTTGTGGACTGGGAGGGCTACGGCCCCGAGGAGAGAAGTTGGGTACCAACCGCTCCCTCATCACTGACTTTCACAGACTCCACCCTGAGGCACCTGCTAGAACGCCAGGGGGCGTTCATAGGGAGGGGGGGGAACTGTCACGACCCGCCAAGCCACAGCTCCACCATGATTTCATAAACACTCCTGTTCCACGTTCCCAACCTCTCCTTACATCTCACCACCTCACGTTCCGCCTTCCACACACCTGTGTGCCATCTGTAATCATTCCCCTTACGTATTTAAACCACACACTAACACCACCTTATCGCCAGATTATTGTGTGCCTTCCATAGCCCAATTCTCCAGCGTTTATTTCATGCCTTGACTCTTTGCTACTGACCACGCTTTGTTTTTTCTCGACCTCGCCATTGTCTCATGTTTTTGATTCTCACGCTCACGAATTTTGTTATTGACCATTGGATTTGTTTCAACGACTACGAACTCGGATCACGAACTTTCCCTCGTCTCTCTGGCACCGAACTCTGCCGGCCCCCGACCACGAGAAAGCTTAACGAAATCAGCCACCAACCTGTGCGACGTCTCCATTCACTCGCCGGCTCTCCACGCCTCCGCATCCCTGCACGAGTCACGCTGCATGCAAAGCCCTGTCGCCGGCTCTCCGCACTTCAGCATTCCTGCGCAGGACACACATAGCGCTCTCGTCGGCTCACGGCGCTTCCGCATTCTCGCGCCTCTCTCTCCCTTTCTCTGCACACGCAGCTCCCCAACACAGCGCAGCAAGCGCTCCAGCTACAAACCCGTTTTCAAAGAAAACCACTGCCAAGCCAGTTCCAAATCCCACATCCAACATAATCAATTCCCTAAAGTTGCTCCACTGCACTTGGATCCATCTCGACCTGCGCACGTAACACTATGACATCATAGTTATGACATCATAGCACGCCATGAACCACTCACATTTTCTTTCAGGAAATGTGCCTCTCTAGTTATTATTATTATTTGGTCAACAACCACACAAACGTGATCATGTGTTTCTTTGCCCATGTGACCCACCCATCCCCCCCACCCCCTTTTTTTTTTTTGCTCAGTCATGTTTGTATAGTGGGTTAAAATAAAATTTAATTCCGTTCATCATATTGCCTAGGTTGGGCTGAAAAAAAGGAAATGTCACTCTATAATTCAGTCTATCTTGAGGCCTATACAGTATCTGTTAATTAAAAAACAGCAGAACAAATAATGGTTAAAATGTGCTGAGCTTTAAGGGCAACATCATTTATTTCTTTATGTTTAGGGATTGGTCAGAGCTTCATGAAAAAAAAAAACAATCTTACGCTCACATTAAACATAGACTAATACATAATATACATAACATATTCTTTACACATTTTGGTAATATGTGTACCCTAATTAAGCATCGTACTGCATTCCTACAACACTAATATATCTCATTTTCTTGTTTCTAAGAATAGATAATGTCCTAGTTACCTTTACTTTAGTCTCTACATCCGACTCCAAGAGAATAGTTCTAAATTTAGTTCATAAATTAATGATAAATAATATTTATTTATTTATTCATTTATTTTTTATTTTCATTATTTTATTTTATTTTTTTCATATTTTATCTCAGACATAGAAACCTATTTTCAAGGAAACTGAAATGAACATGGATGCCTTGGATTGATTTTCTGACCTGAAAACTACAGTGAAAGATTTGCACAAACTGTGAAGTTTATGAAAAAGCAACTAGGTCAATGTTGTTTCCACCAAGGAGCAAGTTTATGGGAACGGAATGTAAGAAATTGAGCTTTAGTGGAACAATTTATGAAGATGAAAAGACTAAATGGCTGATACAGTGATGTAGTGATATTTTCACAGACATAACTTGTCATGAAAATATCACCCTTGAGATATTATCACCTGTGAGAGTAATTGGTTTATTTGAAGGCTCTGCCACTAGGAAATTGTATTCATTTATTGAGTTGGAAAGATTTTGCTTTGATTTAGTGGTGGTCCTGCTTGTATGGCTACTTGTAACCCTTTAAAAGGCACTTAAAGAAATACTAGTACTTTTTCCAAAAATTTTTGAAAAAGTTGGCATTGATGTGTGTTTTATGCTGAAAACCAGGGTTAGTGAAGTTACCATGTATGGTTCTAGGGTAATCATTTTTCCAGTGTACATATACAAATATTTTCACAACGAATAAATATAAGGGCAGATTTATTTAATCAAAATAATATGCAAAAATCCAAACATACTTATTTTCTACACATATGAGTTTTGTTGTTTGTACTTTAGGTACTGATACTGGCACTGATTCTGTAACCCAAAGTGCTTCTATGCTCTTCTACTGCTCTCTGAACCGTGGCATTCAAGATGCAGCCACTGATTGTGTGTTTTTATGATTTTTAGATTGGTTCATATGTCCTTACATTATAAAATGTTTACAACACTGCATGTGCGGCCTCTCAAAAACGGTCCTTTCGCAGTTAGGGTGTGTGTATTTGTATGTGTGTATTTGCATATGCATTTTGCCAAACTCCTAGACCCGATAACACATAACTCACATCGGTTTGCAGAAAATGAAATCGCTTCACTTCTGCTTCGCTGCCTGCCGCTTGTGTTGTTTGTTTTCGGTTTTGCAATTTTAGTTTCTTTAACGACTAAACAATACATATCTGCAGAGCAGGCAAAATGTTGTCCAGAACAGAAAGAGCTGAGTGTGATTTATCGTAGGCTGTTCTGTGCAGCTTTTCCATGGTTTACATCTCCGACATCATTGTTCTCTCTCTTTCCATCTGGCAGGCTTTTTTTGACATTCATTCAGTCACACTGTTGGCAGTTCAGAAATGTTAACAAATGGCTCTAAAACCCAAGCAGGCGGTGGGGGTAGGATGGCAACTGGCCTTTAGAGAGACAAGAACAGAGTGAATAGTGTGGCTTAGTTAGTGAGACGATGTGGCTGCTGTTAATTACTGTATGCAGGGGAGCAGATCACATTGTGTTTTAATTGATATACAATTATTACTCTTTAAGGGAGAAGTTATTTGAACACAGTCCTCTTTATGTCTGTATGGGTTTCTTCTCAGCTCCTAAATCATGCCACAGGTTAATTGGCTATGCTTGATTGTTTCTAGGTATGAATGTGTAACAATTATGATCGTCCATGAATCATATGAATGCAGGTTAAGGTGGTTACTTAAGAAAAGAGATTGTCATTTGAAGAGCTTGCTGCAGGGGGGGAATGCTATCGAAAATAAAGACAACACCAAATTTTCTAATTGGATTAAGTGCTTTATTTTATGAAGGATAAACTGAAAGTAATGCAAAAGTGGGTATGACATTCAACTTGCACATGTGGGTAGGGTAACTCTCATAGTCTCCATCACAAGTGATGCGACATTGTTGAACCCAACTCTTAACGCCTCTTTGAAAGATCCCTTTTGTCGCTGCTGATGGTCTCCCACTGCGTGGTTCATCATCAGTGTTGATTTCCCTCTCTTTAAACTTCTTCATTCCGTTGTGCACATTGCTCTTGTGAATGTCGTCATCTCATGACAAACATTCTGTAATGCATTGCTTGTGATGAGACTATTTTTAGTAGTATTATTGTATAGATGAGAAAGTTACTCTACCAACATGCACAGTTTAAATAAACTATGCCATTTAAAACTAAAGTTTTGCCCCCACTTTTAAATTACTTTCATACAACCATCATATTTAAAATATTTAGTTTTTCATAACTTAGTAAAATCTATTAAAATATGAAACCCTATGTGTATAAAAAGGGAGCTAGACTCAGTAAGTATTGTGTAGTAAGAATTTGTGCATGTTTCGTCTATTGAATTGGTGTGACAAATTGATTAGAGTCAGTCATTTGGGTTTGTTGATTTATCACTTCATATCACATTTGCATGAAATTCAAGTGTTCCTTGATGCCGTGTTGTTTTTATCGGACATAGAAAATGCATGGACACTCCGGTGCCTCCAGTGACAGAGAAGATGTGAACAGGACATCAAATAATGATAGTTAGAAGATCAGTTATTATTGTGAAAAGATTTTCTAAATTGTCTTCAAAGTGACATAATTATTGATATAAGAACGCAGGGAGATATGATAATATATTATCAATACTCTTTCACAATGCGCAGTATATATCATAAATATGGTCTTAGCTTTTTATTTTTTTATTTTTTAAATAAACACACATAGGTTAGATTCAGCTAAGGAAATATTTGTAATTGATATTTAAAATATTAAAATGTTAAAAATGTATTATTTTATTAAACATAGTACACAAGAAAAATCCATTTATTTGAAATTATAAGGCTTTTTTTTTATGCCTAAACTGTGCATACGCTTTAAATAAAGTCCAGCAAGTCTAAAGCTTTGTATGTGACCTGAAATATGAGTGTGCTCAGTTGAAAGATGGAAAATTAAAAGTACTGCATAATTTTTACTGAAGTCCTTTTTGGACTCATGTGTCAATACTGCAATGTTGTGCTTTTTAATCATCTGCCTGTACAATCAAAAAAAGGTTAGTGAAAAGTGCCTATCAGACACCTTGCAGCTACTTTTCTACAATTTAAGTTAAGTTAAGCTTTTATTTGTCTTAAATACATTACTGCACACTTCGCATATCCCAGCATAACTAGGGTCAGAGCACAGGGTCAGCCATGATGCAGCACCCCTGAAGCAGATAGGGTTAAGGGCCTTGCTCAAGGGCCTAACAATGGGAACATGGTGGAGCTGGGGATCGAAAACTGATCTGGGAGGCTGGGATAAAAGCTGGGATATGCGAAGAATAAAGAATTTTACTGTGCAGGAATGTACTGTATGTGTGACGAATAAAGGGTTTACTTACTTACTACATGTTATAATACTGCTATAATATAATTACACATAAGCAATACTCTTTATATTGTGTGAAAGTTTTGGACTTGACTGGTCACTAGTGCTGGGAATTGGTCTGAATACTGTACATACCTTGATGTCAACGCTATTAGGAATACCTGTGCATCTGTATATTCATTCCTTATCATATGGCGAAATGTAATGCAAAAAAATGTCAATTAAAAACATGCAGTTTCAGCTTACACGCTTGTCCTTTATTATTCACATCAAATATTAAATAGAAGAAAAAGTGTGGTCTTTGTGATTGTGGCATGCTGCCTGGTACCCCATGGGCTGGATTGGGTATTTCAGAAACTGCTGCTCCTCCCAAACCCAACACAAAGCCTTAATTAAGTGACAGTTCCGAGAGAGGAAATGCATTGTTCATTTGAGACGTCGGTGGTAGATGGACAGATTCGTAAGTGCTGCCACCAAGGATAGTGGCAGCACACAAGTAATCTCTCTTTCACAAATGTGCTGAGCAAAAAACGACCTCAAAAGGCAAAAGACATCAAACCTTGAGGTGAATGGGCTACAACAAGAGAAGACCATCATGTTTAACTGTCCAGTTTGAGCGAGACTGTCAATCATAGCCTCAGATTGCCTTAGAGTTTGATATTTAGTGCATGCTGAGATGCTTTTCTGTTCACTGCATTTGTAAAGAGTGATAATTAGAGACGCTATAGCCTTCAGACCAGTCTGATTCTCCTCTGGTCTCTTTTATCAACGACAGACAGCCTGCAGACTCTCCACACACTGGATGCATTTATTTTTTTTTTTGTTATTTTGTGTAAACTCAGAAGTATGAAAATCCCAGGAAAATAGACGATTTTTGAAATACTGAATTCAGCCCATCTGACATCGACAAGTTACTGCGATTGAAATTTTTCTGATGACTGATGTGAACTGAAGCTCTTCACCCGTAGCTGGATGATGTTATGTATTGTGCTGCTGCCACATGATTGGCTGATGAGATAATTGAACAAATCTGCAGTTCTAATATAGTGGCCAGCAAGCGAACAGTACAGTTTAGTAGCACCAATCATAAATATATAAAAGAACCACTGGCATATGAATATGTGTATTTAAATTTCTACATGTATGGATAAATGCTGCACCGCCACACATAGAAACCCTGCTGATGCCGTTATGTCTTTGAACAAACAGATGTGGAACTAATCCCACATACACACATGTCCCTGCTGTGTGTGTATGAGAGAGAGAGAGAGAGAGAGAGAGTGCAGGGCTGGTATAACCACACGTTCTTAGAAATGACCCATGTTTTCAGCAGGAGTTTGAAAACTTGTACATGTGAGGATGAAGTTCTTGGCTGTATGCTTGCAGCATATGCTATGATGTAACTTAAAATAAATAAATAAATAAATACATCACAGACAACAAAGCCGGTCTAATTCCTTATGTAATATTTCCATGAACTGTGGCATGTCTGATCAGGAGCAACAGTCTGTTTGAGTGCATCTGTGTATCAAGCTGCTTTTCCATGTTGGATAACAGGCCACTCAGCAGCTTGTAAATAAAGCCCACAGAGCAGATACTGCATGATTTTACAGGACGTCCGCCATTTGTCGGATTTTAATTTTTATTGATATTGATGTGAAAAAAATTAAATTATTTCAACACAAATATGATGCAAGTCTCTTGAATTTTATGCTCAGTATTTAATGAGCAAATATGATGAGAAAATACACATAATTTCACACCATAATTAAAGGGCGAAAAACAGCAGTGATCAACCTGCCAACAAAGCACCAACCAAGTGTATAGAGGAAGACTTTTGCTTTATAATGTCTGATGTCAGTGTATGTGCTGTTACTTCTGTACAAATGATTGTATCGTGTTCTCCATTTTCCTAAAGGCCATGTACATGTTCTACGCCCTGGCCCTGGTGTGTGATGACTACTTTGTGCCATCCTTGGAGAAGATTTGTGAGGTAAACCATCGACTACAATTATAAACCTTATGATTTCATTCACAAACAAACCGTTGATGTTATTTGTTGTCTGAAAGGGTGTACGATCGTTCATAAAGTAAAGCTGCATGTATGAAAAAGAAGAGATTTTCCAACCCAGTTTGTCCTAAATGGTGCTTATTTTAGGTCTCAATCCTCAATCCTCTTTCTGTAGAACACAATTCCAAAATGGTATTTTTCATCTCTTTGAGCAAAGCTTTAAATGTCCCAATTTTTACAACCCTTATTAATATTTAATGTGCAGCAAACTAGAATACATTCAGTTGCAGTTGCTAAAAAAATAGACATGTCACCGGATTAATATAATTGGAATCTATCACAGGAATATATATATCTATATCACAGGAATCTATAATAATTAAACACCAAACCCTTCCAAAAAGATGTCCTCCCCCCAAAAAAAAGAAATGCATATAGCAGTATGAATAACTGGGCAAGAAGGGAGTTCAATTTGGACTAAATACACCTTAGCTTTCTCAGATGGGCAAAGAAAACTCTATATAAGTCTCAGCTGAACTTTGGAAGGTATTATTGAATGGAGCATTGGTTGTGGAATTTGGCCCCTATTACTTGCATTACACTCGCGTTCCGGGTGACAAACTTGTCACAGTTGGTGTGCAGAGCAGGAAAACTTAAGGCCTTAACTTAACTGTAATAGTTACAGACTCCCATCATTACTTATAGCATATGTCAATGCCACTGGATGCATGGCACATTTATGAAAAAAATATTATCTATCTATTTATCTATTTATTAATAATAAAGGCTGATTTGACACCTAATCATACAGTACCTCCTGATAATGTGTTTGTATGCGCATAATTATACTGCTGTTCCTGTAGTACTGACTGCACCAGCGGTAACAAAAATACCAAGATTTCTGACACACCCCAAATCACAGTGTGTGTCATGCTAATTATTGTGCTATGCTAATTATTGTATTGTGTTCTTCCTCTGTGTTTTTTCTGTGTGTGTGTGTGGGTTCGTTTTAGCGGCTTCATCTCAGTGAAGATGTGGCTGGAGCAACATTCATGGCAGCCGGCAGCTCAGCACCTGAACTCTTCACCTCTGTCATAGGTAAAAATCTGTTGCTGTCCTGCTTCCACGCTGTTGAAGCTTATGCTTTTAATGTCAGCGTGACTAACTGGATACAGTGTGTTATTTGTAACTGTGCTGTAAACTCTCCTCCTTGTGTCTAGGAGTGTTTATCACAAAGGGAGATGTGGGAGTAGGGACAATCGTAGGTTCTGCAGTCTTTAACATCCTATGCATCATTGGAGTGTGTGGGATCTTCGCTGGGCAGGTAAACGTGACCCGTTGTACATATTTATATTTGGGTTTATTCTTTAGACAAATGCTTAAATCAAGACGATGGCATAAATCCAATCCTGCAAAACAGCACTTATAGTGATACATGTGTTGTACTGTGTTTACAACACATGACAGTAAAATACAGAAAGTGAATACAGAGCAAAGGATAACAGGATCGGAGGACAGTACAGTGGAGTGATACACACACTCAGGATGTAGTAAATAATGAATCATTCAATATTACCAAACGTACATGATTAACTTGCCAGGTGATACTTACTGTAGCTCGAGCAAAATGGGTCATCAGTCAAGTCAAAGAAGGTAACGGCTCACCGAACGTAAATACACAGACTTACTGCACAGTTTTCATAGAAAGTTGACTAAGGAAAGTCACTAGAAAGCTATTTGGCTTTCTTTTTATTTATTTTTTTTCTATTTGCTTTTTCTTTTTCTTTTCTGATTTAACCGCATCAGAGACAAATGATTCATTACCCTATTAGCTGTATGGTGCACTAGTTTGAATAGTCTGGCATTTTGTACAGTGTATCTAGTGCACTCCAGAAATTTCACATTGCACTGCAGTAGTAATGTCACAATGATCTACGCTAGTAGGTACACAGTAACCATAATGCAATTTTACATTAATGTGACCATGAGCACCATCATTCTTGGTAATTTTTTTATCATTTTAATTTCTTACTTTCATTTCTCTGTTAGAGTGCTGTAACTACTAACCGTAAACCGAGAGAAATGCATTTTAACATAACCATGTAAAGCAAGGTTAGATAAGTTCCAAGCTGTAAAAAGTGTATAGTGTTAGAGTACCATTGCGAGCATTTACCACTGCTTAAAATGCATGCCTCTCCTTTATATTTTTACATTTCATTACATGTCCTCATTTTTTCTAAATGCCATCTTTGTTCATTCTTGTCTCTTCTTCACTCGTATCCTCTGTGGATTTGGCTGCATCGTGCACAAAGAAACAGTTTACCCCCAAAATGTAATAATCTCATTCACTCTACAACTGTTTGATCGGTTGCAATTTCAAAGGGCTGAATGTGTTATTTCAAAAGTATTTGCAGAGAGTAATTCTCTCCTGGACTGCTACACATGCATGCTTAGTTGTAGTGGACACAGTGCGTAGGTGCAATTATACGTTCATGTGTAATGGACATACTGTAAGACATAAGAATTTTTCCTGACCCTTTACATATTATTAACACTATGACATTAAAAGTGTCATGGTGTAAATATTATGCTGCTCTGATACCTACAAGTGTGTAGCTGCGTATAGAAATGTGTAAGACATCGATGGGAAAAGTCACATCACACAGCCTACACTGCAGCAACATTAGCCTGCTTGATGATTCATCTGTAAAATGATTGTTTACCACATCTGTGTTTAAACTGCGTTGGAGAGGATACTATGAGGTTTTATGGAGTCAGATCATTGTGGTATAGTGGCTGCCTATGAGGAACGTACAGTAACACATCTGTGTCTGTATCTGTTCTGTGCTCCAAAGGTTAATATATGTTCCTGTATATTGTATGCATTTAAACATAAAGTCTTGTGGCCTCAATCAAAGCATTTAAAGGACTCTTAATCTCTTTAATGTTGGTATTCTTTTGCTTATACTTGCTTGTGATATTTTATAAGGAAACTTGTTGTATTTTCCTGGTTCTATAGACCTGGCCGAACTAGTAGTAACATAGGAGGAAAGAATGAGTGCTGTAAACTTATGGCTGTAAATGGATCGTTCATTTTAATGTAGCCAGTCTTTCTAATCCCACAATGTTCATATCTGACTGCGCTTTTATTTTTTCCACCTTAATGCACACCTTTAATCTCAACTAGATGTCATTTAAACCTATCTGGCAACCTTTCTTAAATGAATGAATGAACGAACAAACAAATAAATCAGTTATTAATAGTGCATCTTCTACTAGAATCTCTATCTCTTTTATAACACACTACTTATTAGGGGTCAGGGTAGCTCAGTGGACTATGGTTCAAGTTTCCACTGTTGGGCCCTTAAGCGAGGCCCTTAACTCTAAACTGCTTAGATGTATAATGTGATAAAAATGTAAGTCACTCTGGATAAAGGTGTCTGCCAAATGACTAAATTACAATTTATTTCTTCAAAGTAATATATCAATCTTCACCTATATTTGCAGTATGATAAGTTTTCTCTTCTCTCGTACCCATGTCTCTTCATATAATGTCTTCTCCCTCTTACATGAAAACAACAGGATGTTGAGTAATCTTTTTACATTTTAAAGTGCTGAAACCAGCTTCCTCATGTCCTTACTCATCCTGGCCACATTCCTTCTCATTTACATGCACACTCAGTAAGATAAACACGTACACCCACACACACACACACACACACAGACACAAGGAACTGACCTCACAGAGATCGGACTGCCTGGCAAAGGTGCATGAAGTGCTGAGCAAGTGTGCACAGTGCGTGGTGTTAAAAGCCGCTTCCACTGCAGTGCAACCTGTGGTCGCCATGGCAACGCTGACAGCGGCAAGAGGTACCTGGGTTGCCGTGGTGCACCACTTCCGCCACTCAAACGTCGACTTCGCTGCTTTATATAGCGAGCACACCAATAACGTCAGCATTACACCCTTTTACAGCTGCTCTTTCTCTTCACTCAAAAGATCCTAACCGGAAGCGTGGATTTATATGGTACTCACTCGCTGTATTTTTAGGTGAAGTACTTATAAGAAACCACAGCATCTAGTTTAATATGGTCTGGACCAGTGTTGGTGGAAGTTACTTTTTAAAGTAACTAATTACATAACAAAATTACTGTCTTCAAAAAGTAATCAGTTATATTACAGCATTACTTCTGATAAAAGTAACTAGTTAGAGTACTTTTCCATTGCAGAAAATGAAAACTCTTTTGTGATTCCTCATGCACGTTGTTTTAGTCAAGACCTTTATAATTATTCTCCCATCATCACTCAGCGAAGTTTGGCCTATAATCTGTTAACTACTAATACCCCTATCTCACCTCTGCGGTTTCGCACGGTGGGCGCAAGTACGGCTCATCATGATTCATCACGAGTTTTGGCGCTGTAATTAGGTTTCCATCTTCCTGCGCGTCTTCACATAGTCAAACCGCATAGGGGAGATACATATATAGGGGTATAACAGCAGAAATAACAGAGGGGGGGGGGGGGTGTTATTAGGGGCGGGGCTTCTAGGACGATTTTCACACACGCACACAACACACTTATGGATTGGGAATGAGCCGTCTGAATAATGGATTACATAAATTGTCTGAATAACGGATTACATTTTTGAAAAAATAACTGAGTACCTAAATGGCGGACCTAAAGCGTTAGATTACTCGTTACATCAAAAAAGTAATCCGAGTACTCTAACGCGTTACACCCAACACTGGTCTGGACTGAATCATAGAGGTTTAAAATAAAACTTCCCTAAAACATTTTTTACTCTTAAAATATTTGTGTTGTGCTCCCTGATTCAGGTGTTAATTTGTTAATCCATTTCTCATCAAACTATTTGCAGTTTTCTGCCACACTGATGTCAAAGTTGTGTTTAATAGGAGGGGAAAAAAACTTTTCACATTTTACAGTGATAGATGTCGGGGTTTTCCTGTTAGCCCATAAAAACATGCTTTTTACCTCACTCACAAGATACTTGCCATGTTTGCCCTCATATCAATGAGAAATACATGCATGCTTGTACACACATGCACACAGATGAAGAGGTGAAAGACATGGACAGACTAAAGGACTGATAAAGTCTTTATCGAAATCAGGTCTAAATACCATTACTATCAGCACCTCATTGAATGTCGTTGTGGGACATTTATAAGATTTTTGAAAATGACAAAGTACCAACATATCAGTGTAAGAAGATTAAAGTTAAGATGTCAGCTCATAATTCCATTTCAAAAGAAATCTGCAAAATCTTGCAAAAATGCCATTGAAGATAATGTGTTAATTATAAAGATTTAGAAGTAATTTCTCCTTTAAGTGTAGGCAGTCATGGCTGTGTGTTTAAACGTGATCACAATGTGATATATGCCGTGTGACATTTAACTACGCATACATTCACACACTCTCTCTCTCTTTTTCCTTTTTTTCTCTCTTGTAACACTCACTCACTCATCGTCTAAGCTGCTTAATCATGTATACAGCGTGCAGGGGGTCTGGAGCCTATCCCAGGAAACTTTGGGCACGAGGCAGGATACACAGGGTGCTAATCCATCGCAGGGCACTTATAGACACACTAATTCACACACTATTGGGCAATTTGGGAATGCCAATTAACCTAATCTGCATATCTTTGGATTGTGGGAGGAAACCCACCAAGCATGGGGAGAAAATGCAAACTCCATGCACACAGAGATGGGAATCGAACCTGGCCGGGAATTAAATCTGGACCATGGAGGTGCAAGGCGACAGTGCTAACCACTAGACCACCATGCCGCATCTTCTGTGTGTGTATATATATATATATATATATATATATATATATATTAGTGCTGTCAATCGATTAAAAAAAAATAACTAATTAATCGCACATTTCTTTTGCAATTAATCGCGATTAATCACAATTTAAAGACTGAAACTTTTTGGATATGTAAATGTAAATAATTAATGTAAACTCAAGACAATTTCAAGACAATAAAACTATTTAAATTCAAATATGATTGTTTATTGGAATTTTTGTTTAACTTGTAACACAGATTTTCTCATGTAAACAACATACCTGCAATAAACCATCAATATTCTCCAAATTAACTGTTGGCTTGAAAGCCATATTTATTACAGAAATAAAAACACAGGTATGTGCCATTTGTGTCATTTGAATTTCAAAACAATCAATGCAATTTACATTGGCGAGGCCCTGTAGAGATTGTTTCGGTGGGGTGTTTTGCTTTTAAGTGATATGTCAAAGACGAATTACTTCTGTGGTATTTAAATTCGGCTTTGCAAAATGTACAGATTACTTTTGTTTTATCCACAGAACCATCCGGCAGAGTTTTATACTGAAACTTTCCGTCTAAAAGTCCTTCCTTGGTCTTATCCATACTTCTTTGCACGTTGAACACAAGTCGGCCACAACAGGAAATAAAAAAAAACTGCAACCGCGTTAATTGCGTTAATTTTTTTTAATGCATTAAATATTTCAAATTAATCGCATGCGTTAACGCGCTAATTTTGACAGCACTAATATATATATATATATATATATATATATATATATATATATATATATATATATAGGCCTATATATATATATATATATATATTTGTGTGTGTGTGTGTGTGTGTGTGTGTGTGTGTATAGTTTCTAAATGTGGAGACACCCCAATTTGCAGCGGAAGGTGGTTTTACAAAGTATTGCCTCAGATATTTACACATTTTTTTCTTTAACACACATGTTCCACTTTGTGTTGGTCTATCACATAAAATCCCAATAAAATACATTTACAGTATGTTTGTGGTTGTAACGTGACAAAATATGGAAAAGTCCAAGAGGAATGTCTTTTCGAAGGCTCTGTATATTCTGTATATAAATTTTTTGTATTTATTTTTTTGCTGAAGTGAAAACTCTTTCCATGTGCTTAACATCAAATTGGTCATTAGATTACTTTGCTCTCAGTTCTTCGCAGCTCATTTGGATACTTTAACGTTTCCTCCCTTCTCTCTTTCTCCCTTGTCTTTCCCTGGCGTGCAGGCCGTGCGCCTCTCCTGCTGGACTTTAATGAGGGACTCGATGTACTACACTGTCTCAGTGGCCACTCTGATTGTGGTGAGTAGAGGCTCTAAGTGGTTTCTCATGCTCCTCTGAAGGCTGTGACTCTTCTCACACAGCAGGAGAAGAAAAGCAAGCAGCTTCCCCTGGGGGGCCATTACCTAAACTACACGCCTCTTATTTACACACTCAGCACAGTAGCTAGAGTCGAGCAATGCAAACACTCGCACGTATCGCATTATGCGAACATAGCATTGTTGCTCCGAGTTGTCTGAAGTACTGAGTTCTTTTTTATAGATTAGAAATGTATGTTGTCTAAACAGTAATCCGCATTGCTAATTGTACTTACCAATTGTAAAACAATACACTGCTAATACATGAGTCAAATTATCGGCTAGCATCAGATAAAGAAAGGATTAAAATGATTGTAACCAGGTTAAGATCTGTCAGACTCGTTATTAAAACCTAGAAGGATAGTGCTGAAGCATCTTCTTAGAGGAGAAATGTGATCAGAAGAAAATCATGAATAATGGTGATCACACAGCACATAAACGCTAGATAAAGTTGCATTGTAAAATGTCAACTAGAGAAATCACAGATATTTTTATATTATATGATATGTATGATTCAGTATATCATATTCTGCATACTGCCCACGGTAAAAGACATGTTATGCAGGCAATGGTATGATCCAGAATTGCTTCAGTTGCTCAGATCTAGGCTCAGAAACATTATATTGCAATAATAATAAGTCAGCTGATGATTATCCCATCAATGCTTTTTTCCCCCTCTGATGTTGATATTGTGAGAGTGTTTCAGGGAGCATGAGGAATCATTTTCACACATGAATTGGTTGTGTCTGGCAGGGGATCCTTTAGGTGCTGTGGTTTGCAGGGTGGAGCCTGTATATTGTACTCATTTGTCTCATACAGTCCATGGATGCTCGATCGGGTTGAGGTCTGGGAAGTTTGGGTCAGTGGCCTTGGGCTGTTTGCCTGCTAAGCCCCATATGCAGAAGGCTGTGGTGCACGAGGTGTTCTGGTGCCCTTCTTTCATGTCTGGCGCTGTTTTTTTTTTCCCAGCGGATTGGCTTTTAATTGGGCTTGGACTGGATGGACTAGCATCACAAGCATAAATGAGTTTTGTATGCCTATGATCCTGTTAACATTTTAATTATATATATATATATATAATTAATAATCAATATTAGTCCATTCATCTGGTGGTTGCGTTAATGTTATATCTGATCATTGTATACTTCATGCATCTTCAGTAGGGCACATACTGTACAATAATGTTGTGTATTATTGCCCCCTGGTGTTATATATATGTCAATGCACTTTATTGCTTGAGTCTTAACATCATTTTCTTTCTGTTTTCCAGTTTATCTATGATGAGAAGGTTACATGGTAAGTCAGTGTCATATATTGATGAACTTTAAGAGGACTTCTACTTTTGTAAATTATAATGCAACAGAGTGAACATAGCTTCACAGTGTCATATATTTCTTCCCAGTAGATTTTTTTTTCCACTTAATTTTTTTCACTTTAAACTTGAATGATTAATTAATCATAGTTAATTAATAAATAAATTAATCACTGCTGCAAATATATATTTTCATCTTAATCAAAGGTTGTGTTTTGCATTTTAAAGGTGGGAATCTCTTGTCCTAATTTTGATGTACGTGGTGTACATTTTAATAATGAAGTAAGTTTTTGGTCTTTTTCCAACCAAGTTAAATTAAGAGACATCATAATAATGTTTGCTGAAATATATGTATCATTAGGCATTGATCACTTGTGTGTCAATCAGGTGTAACTCGTATGTGGTGCACTATTTTGAACGGAGGAAGAAGAAAGCTACAAACCTAGGAAATGGTACGGCGAGCAGTACAGACCTTGATGATGGATGTGATGCTACGGCTGTGCTACTCAAAAAAGGTAATAATACAGCTAATGTAAAAAATGATGTTCTCATTAGTAAAGGGTGGTTAGAATAATGTCATTAAATATAGTTAAGGGAAGTACGGAGGGTGACGGTACTATGACGTAATATCAATTTTCTTCTGTATGCAGCGAATTTCCACAGGAAGCCGTCAGTACTGATGGTGGATGAGTTGCTGTCTGCGTACCCACACCAGCTCTCCTTCTCTGAAGCTGGCATGAGGATCATGATCACCAGTCACTTTTCTCCACGCACCCGACTTACCATGGCCTCCCGCATGCTTATTATGGAGGTCAGGAACACACTTGCATTTTTATAATTATGAGTTAATTTATTTATGATAACCCCAGATTAAAGTTGATCTTGTTGTCGTGATCGGATAATTTAAGAACACATCATACACTGTATGTATACATGAAAATATATGTACACTATACAAATATTCATTTATTTGCATCAACATGATATCAAATTAAAAAAAAGGCAACGATATCAGGTAAAATGTGTCATTTAAACTTATTAGTTTTAAAATTAAACACCTAACTAGTGTTCAGGTGTTTAGTTTAAATTTGATCTTATCCAAAGATAAATATGAAGGGGAAAAATCATTTTATTATCAGATATTATCAGTTAACAATATTGTGCAAATCTGTAAAGCTATCCAGTTCTGTAATGCTAAATTCTCCCCCAAAAAAGTTCAAATACAGGTTTATTTTTCCCCTTGAAAATGTTTTTTTATGAACATGCTTATATCTAATAGAGTTGGATGATATTCTATAATATGCGTTAACCATTTCCTAGTGATACTAAAACAATGCTTCGATCAATCCCCAAACAATCAATCCACTTAACCTATTGTAAAAAAAAAAAAAAGAAAGTAAGCAGGACCAAGTGTGTTGTGCTGGGTGGAACAGCAACAGATCGGTGTGTTTTGCGTATGCTTACAGAGGCAACGTCTCATCAACGGTCATTTCAGTAACGGGGACTCTGAGGTGATAGTCAAATTTCCTGTAAGACGTGGAATGGAGAATGGCATTGTGGGTGTAGAGCGAGGCCTGAACACATGGAGGAATGGGCATCGTGATGATGACACACGGGGGGCAGATCCTGGCACTGATACAGAGAATGAGAATGAGGATAACGAGAACAATGAGAATGATGAAGAGGAGGAGGAGGAAGATGAGAACGAAGGACCTTTTATTCCTTTCCACTGCCCAGGTAGCTTCTAATCACCTGATTAATCACAGAAGCATATTTATTGGCATTTTCTTTTCATTGATCTGCTATGTGTGTGCGCGTGTGTGCGTGTGCGCCTGCATGCAGGGGGCATGTGCAATAAGGTGAAGTGGCTATCGGCATGGCCGCTGACTCTGCTGCTTTTCTTTACGGTGCCAAACTGTGCCTCGCCTCGCTGGGAGCGCTGGTTCATGGTCACCTTCATCACCTCCACACTCTGGATTGCTGGCTTCTCTTACATCATGGTGTGGATGGTGAGAGCATATACGTCCTCTTGGATTTCTGTTTAATTATTTATTTCTTTTTTCTTTTCTTTTTTTTTTCTTTTTAAAACACTTGATGCTACTTTCTGTCCAGGTGACAGTCATCGGCTACACTTTGGGCATCCCAGATGTTATCATGGGCATTACCTTTTTGGCTGCAGGCACCAGTGTCCCTGACTGCATGGCCAGTCTTATTGTAGCACGGCAAGGTGGGCACTAGAGTAACAAGATAACTAAACTTCTTTTATGGAGAATCTTTCACATGTTTGCTTTCCTTCTAAAATATTCTTGGTCTTTGTTAATAGTTTTACTTTGTTGCTGTGTTAATAGGAGGTTTCCGTCCTGAAGCACAAATATATTTATGGTCAAATTCAAATTATGTTCTTAGTAATACTCGTCCTAAATGTTTGTTTGATGCTGTATTTAAACACTTTCTGTGAGATGTGTTTGTCGGAGTGACACCACAGGGGAACAATTACAATGCTGGTGCAGTTATAATGACATTTAATTGGAGGAGAAAAAATCAATTATCTTAAACGTATAACAATGGATAACATTTAGGTTTGGCTGCTAGAAATCATTTCCTTAATATTTTCCTGCCACATCATTCATTCATTTATTCTCTGTAGAATTATATGAAGTATTGAGTCTATCCCAGTGCACACGAACATTTAATCACACTTCAGCCTATTTGGAAACACCAATCGGCCTTCAATGCACATCTTGGACTGTTGGGGAAACCAGAGCGCCTAAAGGGGAAGAACATGCAAACCCTAGACACACACTACCAGAGGAGAGACTCAAACCCTGAATCCTGGTTCAGGGCTTAAGTGCTCACCACTGAGGCTCCGTGCCCCAACAGTGTCAAAAAGCAAACATTAAACTCAACCATCCAGAATGCAATGCAACTATACAATCAAAGAGTGAGAGCTTGGCTAGTTGGCTATGTACAGGATAATGAGTTAGAGCAGTATCTATAGATCAGCAGTGGAATGCACCAGAGTCTAGGATTAAAGGAGTCTCTATAGGCAGAGATGAATCAAGGAGTACAGTAAACCAGCTGGTAGTCAAAGAACATTGTGGGTAAAGTAGGAAACTTTTACAAAGACATCATCCTAGATGTTTAAACAAAAAAAAAAAAAATAATAATAATCTTGGATCTCAGTGGAGATAATTACACAGTGTACTATGCAAGTTGTTTAGGGTGTGTTTTGCCTTCAGGACAATCCTTATAGTTCTTCCTTCTACTGTGTACCAGGCCTCGGTGACATGGCCGTGTCTAACTCCATTGGCAGTAATGTTTTCGATATACTGGTTGGTCTGGGCCTGCCCTGGGCTCTCCAGACTTTGGCTATTGACTACGGCTCAATCGTAAGTAATCCATAGTTTTGTGATATTTTAAAAATGTGCTTTTTATATAAAATCCTGTTCATGGTTAGTTTTCCAGCAGCGCTCACATTACAGTCCGAACTTTTAACTATGGCCCAATTTTCTTGCACTAAAACTATTCACTTGGTGTAAGAAGAAGGGAGGTAAGAGTGAGCAAAACAAAATGGATTTAAAAGAAGGATAAAATTCAATTCAACTGAAAGAAATATTGTGCACGCCTGTTAGATGCTTTAAAAGTTCCTGTCCACTCCAGACCCGGTGCACATGTTAAGAATGTTCCACTGGTCCATTAAGACAAATACAGAGAGCTTATTTTGGAAGCGATATGCAGCCGGTCTGTTTTATCAGTCTGTCAGTTCGTGTAAAAGTCTCCTTTGGAAGTGAATTGACATTTTGCTAACTAAACCAACACACATCTTTTGCTCTCCACAAGTCTGTTTTTCACATCCATTTGTTGTGAGCATTTGCCTTTATTTTGCAGTGAGTTTCCCGAGCAACTTCAACAGATGGTGCGTGTTCACTCATCAGAGCCATATATACTGTGTGATAGAAAGCAAAACAAAAACCAGGGATTGATATTGCTTTTTTAAATTCCCATCCTGGTCCCTGCAGGGCTTGTAGGATGCTTCCAGTGTGCAGTCATTAGTACCTGCCAAAAGTTATCCAAAAAAGGACAATTGTTGATATTGCGATAGGGCACCCATTGCTTAATAATGCACTTAGGGAGTTAAGGGGAACACGTCTGGACTGGACTTACAACTGTAGCACTACTTGTTGGAACAAGGTTTTGCTATGATAGAAAGGTGTCAGAAGACACAGTGCATCAGGATCAGTTCCCCTGTTCCCAAACAAAAGCACCTGCAGTGGACATGTGAGCATCGGGACTGGAGCAATGATAAAAGGCTTGGTTTGATGAATCAAACTTTCTTTTATGTGCATGGCCAGGTGCACATGCATTGCTTACTTGGGAAAAGAAATGCCTCCAGGGTACACAATGGGAAGAAGGCAAGACAGTGGAGGCCTGTGTGATACTCTGAGCAATGTTCTGCTGAATAAAATTATGAAGTTATGTTATTTCAAACACAATGACTAAAACATTCAACCTACCAAAAGATGTTTAATACACTGTCAATGCAGTGTTGTTTCCATATACTGTTTGAGTCAGGATTGCCTTAAAGACTATAGTTAATTGTAATTTCATGCTCACATATGAACATACAGTATGTTAGACTTTTGTTTTGCAAAGCATGATTCTGGACCACTAGAGGGAGGTAGTGTTTTTTTATCAAGAAAAAAAAAATCTGTTAAAGATATACCAATAAGATATGCATGAAATATTTTGTGTGATGGTACCCTTAAATATCTTTAATAATATATCATATTTAAATATTAATATGTTTACCTAGATTCATCTCAACAGCAAAGGCCTCATTTTCTCTGTTGGACTACTCTTAGCATCTGTCTTTCTCACGGTAAGCCTCAATAATGGATGCAAGGAGTTTTGTTCCTCGTGTCCACTTATAAACTGTTAGTACATAAGAAGTAGAATAAAGCTGTCAAAATAACCTATGGTACAAGGCTGATTCTGTCTTCCAGGTTCTGGGTGTGCATCTGAATAAGTGGACCCTGGACAAGCGTCTAGGCTTCGTGTGTCTCCTGATGTATGCTGTTTTCCTGTGTTTCTCCATCCTTATTGAATTCAATGTCTTCATCTTTGTCAATCTGCCCACTTGTCAGTGACACCACACTTGGTCACTACCCTTTCTTGGTCAGCTCCATGAGGACTTGTCATTCCTTGTCTAAGGAAGATCTGACCTGTCCTTTCAAAAACTTCCTTCCTTCTTGATCCAGTAAATCCTCCCTTTTTTCCACATGTGATGGAGCATTTGGTCAGTGGTTTTGGCCAGTGGAAAGAGGAAAGGAGAGGAGCACATGTGCATGGTGGATCTATTCAAAGATGCAAACTTCTTTGACAGGACCGGGAGATGGACAAAGATGACTACTGCCTGGTTTGATGTGAAAGCGAGAAGGTTTGAAAATTTTATATGAATATTAATAACGGAGTTGTTATTGAAATATCAAGAATTTTATGTCTGTGTGTTTTAACTACATTTGTTTTTATTAGCTGCTAAACTGGCTCAGAAAAGGTCAAACTGAAGACCATGGCCATGATGTACTGAGTACTTATAAATACACAACAAATATGATTCTGAACGAATTCTTAAGAGATTATTTTATGAGTAGCTAAAAGGTACTGGTGACCTGTTATACATATATATATATATATATTCTTATGGACAATACTGATGTGGTTGGTCATGTGACTGGAGATTATAATGGGCATTAAACCCAGATTATGTAGTGCAAAGCTCCCTCACCAGCTCTGTCTGGATGCCAGGGATTATGAGAATTGGGGATTTATTAATATGCTAAATAAGAGTGTGTTTCCTTATTGACGAGATGGCGACAGTAGGAAAGGTTGAAATATTGCTGTAGATAAACATTTAATTATATTTATAGTTACCTAGCTCTGGACATATTTTCCCATGAAGGTCGTGGGGAACATGTAAGTATCAGTGGCACTTGGTAGAATGAACTATTTCAATCAGGGTTGCAGTCCTCTTGCCAAAAGTAAACTATTTATGGTCAAACTAAAAATGAAAATATGCATTTAAGAGATATGTGAAAATATGCTGATATAAGAGATATGTAAAAAGATGTTTACTAATTATTTTATGTTTTGTCAGTTGCTCTGTATATATGGAAGCAGAGATTTGTCTATTTAATAATTTATTGATAACTATTTATGCAGATTAATTTCTTTATGGTAGTCCTAAAAGAATCCACAGCTGTCCCAAAGAAAAGACCGGTTTCAGCCATGCTTTGTCACTTTAACTTTGAAAGCTTTGTGTCTCACTTATATATTTTTATGAAACTGTTTCACTATACCAGAGTTCAGCACGATCGATGTGAGGTGTCAACAGACAAGTATGAGTATTTCACAGTGTTTCTGGTCAGGCAAAAAAAATTCTACCCAGAGGGCCATGCAAACCCAAGTAGCTGATTAGCAGGAATGCATCCTGGTAAAATGAAGCTATTAACATAGGTAGTAGGATTTTAGCAAAAACAAAATGAATTTATGAAAATAGGACACTCTGGTCTTGTAGATAGATATTTCATAGTAGATTGGGTTCAGAAAATAAATTCAAACATTATCCATAAATAAATGAAATCTTATGTGTTTGGACTGCTTTTACACAACCGAATTGAATTGTCTAGTTTGGAGATAACACTTCGAAATATCATTACCATGGATCTGCCTGAGAACTGTGAACAGTGCTACAGCATCTGAGCTTTATTTCATCAGAGGGCTTTAAAGACTCTAGATACTGTAGCTGTGGAAATTCAGCTACAGTAACACAACCCTGTCGCAAGGCATACTGTCAGACTATATGTCTGAATATATATATATATATATATATATATATATATATATATATATATACAGTAGATATATGCACTGAGCAATTTACATGGTTTTACTGTTCATATTTAGAATATAGCTAATATAAAACTAAAAATCAGCAACGTATTTTTATCACAAAGAAACTGTTTGTACTTTATACTGCAAAATGTTTCAAAAGGTTACCTGCTTTCAAAGTTAGGATGTGCATCAACCTCTTTGATATGTACATAGTGTAGCTCATAAGGCGAACCTTTGATTGTACACTGTTAATTTACCAGGAGTGTTTCTTTCTGTTTAGTTACAGTTCCTGAGGGTCTGCCATATCCTTTTCCTTTACTACTTGGGTAGAATGATTATAAAATATCATTATTAGGTTTGCCATAAGAACATGTGTTGGTGTGTTACTTTGTAGAAGTGTGATTCCCAGAAAATGCAACGGCAGTATTAGCAATAGACCTGATAAATATGTCATTTGTACTTAATGAAAACCTTGGCTTATTCCAGCTAGAATGTGTAATATGGAACTTCTACTTTTTTTCTGACTGAAAGGGTTGTTTAATATTAGTTAGCTAGTTCATTTGTGGTTTTCTTGAAGTGGTTTACTTAAGACTTGAAGGCAAACAGGGTTAGAGATCCAGTTTATTTATAATGCAATAATAATTATCAATATGTACATACAGTGTTTTTTGTTCTGCCAGTAATACATTATAACTTAGCTACATATTTCAGTCACTAAAGGAAAATATTTAGGTGGTGTTTGTAATTTTTTTTACTTCTTTATTTAACTTCTACACAACAGCGCTAGCTTTGACATTTAAATAAATACTCGCATATCACTGACTTTCTGTCATGTTACAACCTTCAAAATGCCAGTTACAAATTTTCCTTCTGTTGTTATTTTGTCTCTGCAGAGACAGTCTACTGCACTGATACAGTTCTTAGAGCTGTGCTACAAGGCCAGTGCCAGTTAAAGTACTCATGTTAGTAAGGTACTTTGCTGCTGTTCCTTTACATACACAGTGATCATACTGATTTAAAACAAGGACAAGCACAACTCATTATACCATACTTTTCCCAACATGTATCTGATCCAGATGCTCATCTGCTGGTATTTTTCAATAGAATGAGATAATTTCTGAATAACGAAATGTGATGGTGGATCATTGCTGATGTACATATATATATATATGAAAGTGTATTTATATTTTTTGTTGTTACCTGCATATCTGTTAACTATATTTTCATAGATACTGTATGATGTTTGGGTCCTCATAGTGTTTTAAAGTGAAGTGCCCTTTGGTTTACTAGCTCGCATGAAGATATTTTAATATAGGAAATGACTTCTGTTTATTATTATATAGTGGTGGGCACTGAGGAAAAGCAGCTGTGGAATTAGACCTCTTAGATCATTGCATGTTTTTCAGGGGAATATTGCTGGATCTTTCGATTCTTTAATGGTGGTATCAGTCATAGGTTAAGTCCAAATCAATGGTTTACTATAAATTTGGGACAATGTGAGAAAGAATTGTTTGCTTTATGTACTGAAGTATTTTGTTCAGGTGATTCAAGTGTATATCAGAGTACATTTTTGCTACTCAAACTTAAATAAAAATGATCTTTGCTAAGGCCAAAATTCTTGTTGTACTGATTGTGATCTGACTTTGTGTTATTCAAGTCTACAGTGGAATGCTTCAAACACAAGCGCAAATAAAACAACTGTGCATTTTATTTCTGTAAATTCACAGAATGACTGCTATCTTTGACCACAGACATGGTGTGTCAACTAGTTACACTCAGCTGGGTGTGAACGTTCAAGAAAAGATCGAAGACTACAATATGGCATAGGATGTTTTGTTCCACCCGAAAATAGATCGTGCTACTATTTACCAGTCTTATTTTAGTGGTAGCAAAATGTAAGTCTTCTAGTAAGGTAGAATATATACAGTGTTTGTGTGTGTGTATATACATTTTATGTTAACTGTTGCATTAGGCTTAACTTTAGGGAACCTAACAGGTGAAAGTCAGATAGAGCAAGATCAGGACTATAGGGAGGGTCCTTAACACCTCAAAACTTAGTTTTGGCAGAGTGTCAACAGTGCAAGCAGAAGTGTGAGCATGTGAGGCTTTGTCATGCAAGATCACAACACTACAACACCCCTAAATAGCAGTCATTTGTGTTTAATCTAAAGTTTAGACTTCAGCTCTTTAAAAGGCATCTCACTGTAATGAGAATTGTTGTTGATTCTTTTTCCTGATAATGTTTTGGCACCAGGTACACCACCAGACCACAAAAAAAAAAATACTGCACACTGTTCTTCTTTCCTGCAAATTACCATAAATTTTTGCTCGCACGGTAGTTACAAATGAGCTGATGTAACACGTTCACACCTGCACAGGTGTTACTAAGTAGCCTCGAGCAGAAAGGTCTGATAAGTTTCCAGAGACATAACCAGAGTGCGGATAATTTTTGACTCACCCTCGTATTTAACTTCCCCAAAATAAAATAATTGCCATATAATGCAGTTTGTTTGTTGTTTGTTTGTTTTTAATTTTTTTCGAGCTGTAAATGATGTAGGCTGTTGTGAAAGGTCCTCAAGCCACCACAAGGTCCTTTATAAAAGAATATAAGACAGTTAAAGTAAACAAGACATTTTGGACAGACGTCATTCATCAAACACACTTTACTCAATAATATATTCAGATGACCACCGCAGCTTTAACAATAAAACAATGTAAAACAATATGAAACATTACATCACACTGAGGAAACAGTTTTGATGTAATACTTCACTGTTATCCTTGGTTCTGTAATGCAAGGTCAGACAGAGGGGAAATTATTTTTTTGAATTAAGTGTGTACACTGGCTATATACAACTCTAGAAATGCAGGATGTTTTTAGGGTTAGGAGAAAAAAAACTATACAGTGTAACACTATAACAGCCTTAAAAACCATATAGAAAGGCTGCACAAAAAAAGAAGGTATTGAGAAAAAAAAAATTTTAACTTGAATTTTGGGAGCATACATAGTTTTTATGGAGTGTATAATGCGTTTGGGATGTGCCCTGAGCTCGCCGCAGTGCTTTATGGGGATTGTAGTGTCTGAACGTTAAGGAAACGTTGCAGTGACGTTGCGGTAACGTGACATAACGTTAGCGAGCTAGAGGCAGTTTGACAAGCACTTCCGCCTGTTTTCTTCGCAAGTCTTTTGTCTTATGTGTTTACCACAAAGAAGAGTTTTTTGGCGTTGTAAAGTCGCGGTTTGTGTACTAGGTAGCGCGGGTGAGTAGAGCGATGGAAGGTGGTCGCGGGAAGAGCTCGAGCTGGGCGATGGAGCGGCGGGTGGAGGGGCTCGTGAACAGACACATGGCAGACATGGCACTGGAGACACTTCAGCAGCGACTCTCCGCCGTGTCCCAGGAAATGAACCATCTGTCTGCTGAAATATCCAGACGAGAGGACTCGAAGCGCGTGGAGGAGGATTTACCGCGTCGGAGTGACACACATTTCCTCACAGCCTCGCTCCCGGAGGCTTACAGCGAAGAACTAGCGGAGGAAAAAAAGTTGATGCCAAACACATCCTCATCATCCTCATCCTCAGCAGGTAGGCGGGCTGCAGAACCTCAGCATGACTGACACCTACTGGTGGTATTTCTAATAAAAACAGGCCCCTGTATATATTAACAGCACTAGTCTCATTAGCTAAATGTCATTAATTGGTTACCTTTAATATTATAAAGGTATCGAAATATTGAAGAAACGAAATAACAATTTTATAAGAAATAGAACTGAACATGCTGTTTCAGTAAAATTAATAACACGAGTTGATAAGTTATACAGGGTGTTCAAAAAATACATTTAAAATATGAATATCTGAGTAACTACATGGGAAACAAAACTAAATAGGCTTCATGTTGAAAAATAAAAATTTATGTACCAAAATTCCACAGATATAGACTTTATAACCGATTTCACAAAGCTTTACAAATGTTTAATATGCGCACTGCCTGTGACACGACACACGTCAAAGAGAGAGGATAAAAACCAGTCCTTTCACATAGAAAAAAAATCACAAGGTATAAAGTCAGGTCAACATGGTGGCCATTTCAACAGGACATTGTCATTATCACTGTACAAAAGAAAAACATTGAACTTAGTTTTTACACATCTCGTTAAAATTTGAGATCATTTGAGCGAGAATCGGCTATGTTCGTTAGACTACGAAATTATGGCAATTTTTTTTTTTTGGTACAACCTGTATTGTATTGTATTTAACTTTCTAACAATAAAATACTTCCCATGGTGGCGTACCAGCAAGGTCAAGAGTTTGATTCCCACTTTGATCTATGTGCGTGGATTTTGCCTGTTCTTCTCGTGCTTGGTGGGAGTCCTCCGGATACTCTGGTTTCCTCTTACAGTCCAAAGACATGCAGATTAGGCTAAGCATTCCAAAATTGCCCATTGTGTGTGCGTGTCCCCCATGATGAATTGCCACCCGTCCAGGGTGTAGCCCACCTTTCCTAAAACCTTTCCCTCCAGGGTGTGCCCTAAGTTTCCTGGAATATAGGATACAGGCCCTTGTGAACCGTTAACAGGATGAAGCGGTACAGAAGATGAATGAATGAAAAAACATAATTGCCATATTATGCATTGCACTGTTTTTTTCCCCCTAGCTGTTAAATATGTTAATTCCAAATGGTGGTCTTCAAGACACTATTTAGTCCCTTAAGTATATAAAACTGTTAAAGAAACATTTAGGACAGACGTCATTCATCAGCAAATCACTGCACGTTTAAAAAATAACTGAAATCTTGTGCTTAACATATACTGTATACACTTGGCAGCAAGGTGGTGTGCACAGGGTCCAGGTTCGATTCCCGCCCCAGTTCTGTGTATGTGGAAATTGTATGCTCTTTCTGTGCATGGTGGGTTTTCTCCTCGTACCTCGTGGGTTCATTTCACAGTCTAAAGACATGCAGATATGCTCATAGTGTGACTTTGTGTGTGTGTGTATGTGTGCCCTGAAATGGATTTGCACCCTGTCCATGGTGTACTTGTGCCCTAAGTCATGCTGTTATAGTAAAATTATTAATACCAGGCTGATGTGATGACTCATAGTTGATTATTTTCCAATAACCACATATCCTCAAGTGTATTTCCCTTATACCATGCTCAGCTGCCATTGATTACACCTTTAATTTATTACTGAATAACACATTATGCTTTTAACTGGTTGCTGTTACATAAGAGTTAAATATTTAATGTTACAAAACATCTGGAAAACAAAGTAGTTTATTTATTCCTCACACTTATCAGATATTACATTCACTCCTTCACCATCATCACAATTTTTTCACAGAAGACGGGGCTTTCCCACATTCCTGAATTTCATAACAAGCTAATAATCTTTACAGTGTAGAAAATTGGAGGGTCTTTGAGTCAGAGTTCAGTACGATATGGCACATGCAGGAAAAGTAATGCCCAAAATATTCAAGTGTGGTCATAGACTAAAATCCATTGTTGCAGCTTGTAAGTTATTTCAAAGTGTATTGTAATGATTTGTAGGTGGTTTGTAGACTTCCTACTGTAGGTGGTCTGTGTTTCATAACAGATCATACTGTATAAATCCAGAGATATAATCCAAAGATGCCTGTTTAGTTTTTAAGTGGAGAGCTGTTACTGTAGCTGTGACTACTGGAGTGCTCGTAAAATCATTTCACTCAGGAGATGTGGTAATATGTATCCAACTATGTCCACTAAACTACAAAAAGGCATGCTCTAATACTACACTATAATACAGTACATACTAGAATGCTACACTGCATATGGTGACATTTTTTATATAGGTGTGTAAGACATAGCTTCAGTAGTCACAGGTATCTAAAACAAGACTAACAGGGAGTTCATCAATCATAGTTCATTAATCATAGGAGTTCTTGTAAATTCATAGCAAATCATTAGTAAGTACTTGAGAAGTAATTAGTTAAAGTTGGTAGACAATTCGACATGAGTTTGGCATGGGTTGTAACTGAGTCATAGTTGACCTTATTATAATTGTAACTACATTGTACCATTTTATAGGTAACGCCTAGACAATCTGTAATGTAATTTAAAGCATTTCACGTCACAGAGTTGAGTGACCAAGCAAGCACTGTCAAGAATCTCACTGCAAAACAATTCAGCACGCTCTAGGGAAATATTCTGGAATGTGGGGAAGGGCTGCCTTACCTTTGATGGCAAACTTAGTGAGTGTTACAACACTAACATGATTTTTGCACAATTAGAAAATATAAATAAATACATATACATGTATATATAAAATATAAATAGAGAAAGTATAGTTTAAGAAACCATGGTATTTTATACTAGTATTCATATAGTGGATCAGAACATTTCTGAACTCTCTGGGAGTCAACTTCCCACTCATCAACATAATGTGCAGTGGTTCAAGTGGTAACAGGAAGTTAAAAAGCATGTTGGTGTTGCATAAATTTAACCAGTGAAGCATAATACTTATCAAGTCCTTTCACATTTAAAACACAGAAACTGCAGCTCAAAGAAAAATCATATCACTCCTGCTGGAGATAAAAGAAGAACAACAAAGGCAGTGGGCCGTGCTGAAAGACCTGCAGGCCATGATTCAAGGACACATGTGTGAGGAGGATGTTGAATCTCTGGATATAGATCTACCACTACAGACAATGGAACAGCTTGATGAAACAGAGAGGTATTTGGAGGATGATGGGGCACAGAAGAGAATGGTAAACCCTAATCGAAATATTATTAGATAGTTTAGTCATTTATGTGACATTGGATTTTAGTTGTTTCTTGTTACAAAGTATTTTTCTTTTTGCGGGGGGCATAATTTATGCATTACATTTTCTGTAACTTCAGGTGTCTCACCTTTCCCGGATGGGTGGTGCTACAGTGGACGATGCAGTTAGACGCCTGATGCAGGCAGTTTTGTCTTTTAGCGTTGGTTCAGAACTGAACTGGGTCGGTCGAGGACAAAAAAGAAGCTTCAGAAATACCAGACTGCAAGGAGTTTTGTTTCGTAAGTTTTCATGGATAAAGAAAATAATGTCCCTGCATGAGAAGATGATATCAATGCATAATTTTAAAGGGATTGGTAAGAAAAACAAATGTCCAAATAGATTTATGACGATAGATTAGAGTTGGTCATACATGATTTGTTACTGAAGTCCCTCTTAAAAATCATAGAATTGCTGTGTTACAGGTGCGTTAAAGAAGACTCCTGTAGGAAAGGAGGCCACACACCATCAGTTTGCAGATGTTGTAAAGAAGTGGCTGCGGTTTGCACCATTCAGACAAGGAGGCAGCGGTCGGAGACAACATTACAAACCTCCTGTAGAGTTTATGTGCACCAAGTTTCATACTGATACGGAAGGGTGACAACAGTGTATTATTGCTTTCAATCCTGTTTTAACATAGTTAAAGTAAAATTCCAATTTAAAAATCATGTTTCCATGTGAAAGCATGTTTGGATTATCTGAATCATGCATTATACAGCATTTAATCTGTTTAATGAACGTTATGTATCATTATTTACATAACTAGTATTATTTATTACTATTTTGTATTAGTTTAAAGACTAGCATTTTGGCTTTCCAAGTGTTAGTTGCCTGTGTTCCTTTAAGGAAAAACAATGTAATGAAATTCATGAGTTTGTGACTTAAAATGTTGATATGCTTGTCCAGATGTCTGCAGATTATAAGTGCCTTTCTGAAAATAGACTTTTGATTCTGTCCAGTGCATCTTGGTATTTAAATGATGTCAGAAGAGTGAAGTAGACCCAGACAACATAAAGCAATCTGTTATTTATATAATTCAAACCTCTGAATGAACAGATATTGAGCCTCTGCCTTCTATTTGATTATCTGTCTTGTTCTAGTCTTTCTACAAACCCATACTGGAGGTTGTACCTTATTTTAAATGCAGGCTTTTAAAAATATATAAAGGAAACAGTGGAAACTATGAAAATCATTTACATATGAACATTCAGAAGGATTTTGGCATTTGACTAATCTCTTGAATTGAAAATAATGTTTCTAGCTATGTCTGGAATGGAAATTAGAACCCCCAAATGTGCTAAGAAATTAGTCAGGATAAATGATTTATTATTCCTTGGTCATATTTAAGTTAAGACAATCTTATGGAGCACTTCATCAGTGTATGGAAATTATGGTTCTACTATATTGTTTCTTAGATTTTTATTTTTATTTAAACCAAGCAGTTTTTGGTTGCACAGTTAGTTCTGCTTTTTACTTGATTAAAAATCATCAACAAATTCAAGGCTGGCATAATACAAACTGTTGAAATTGATTTGCATGTTACCCGCCTTTCCCCCTAATATAACAATATTAATTTTTAACCAGAGTTGCATACAGTTTTGGCAGAGATATTGTATTGGTAAGTCTTTTTCACCACATCCGAAACATTCTTAATAGGGTTAAAAGGTTAAGATCAGGATTGAAAATGATTCCTCATGCTCCCAGAGCCAGTCTTTTACAATTTGAGTCCTGGAATATGGCCCTGGCATCAGGAAAGAAAAAATCCATAGATGTAATTACCTAATCATTTAGTACATTTAGTTTGTAAGCTGACTTCATTATATGCACCATAACCTATCTGAGTCCTAGGCCTGATCAACTGAAGCAACCCCAGATCATAACACTACCTCCAGAAGCTTGTACAGTGAGCACTATGCAGGATGGATGCATTCTTATTCCCACCTTATACACTCATAACTCTGCAATAGGGTAATTTTTTTAATCAGTTAATAGTCACAATCCTGACATGTGATGAAGTCTATCTATGATTCGAATGTACACAACTTCAGGTCATGTGTAACTGACTGATGGAGAAACCATTGTGAGTAGAGTGGTAATGATGCAGAGCCATGAAGGAAAAAAGTGAAATTGGGAAAATGACCAACAAATGCATGCTGATAAAATGTAAGCAAACAAGACACAACTAAAACATTATTTTATTTATAGTGTAGTGTAGACCGAACAACTGTTTCATATTTGTGTTTTAAGTTCAGTTTTAGTTGCTTACAATGTCTGAAATGTTACAGCTGAGAAGTCAATGATGGTACACTTTTTTCCAATCATATACCAGTATTCTGACCCCATCTGCTAAACAATGACTACCTACAGTACACAGATAGGATTCATGGCAGTAGCTCAAATAGTTTGTTCAGTTTAGATAAATGAAACTTAAACTTCTTTTTGAACCATAAAAACACGACAATGGCCAAGCAAACATATTCCAGGTGCTGCTTTTATATAACAGAAAAAGGGTGGGTATGGAATAAAATATTCTATAGATCCATGTAAGAATGTTTACAACATTAACTATATTCACTTCTGGATTTCTCCTTTCATTAAAGTGGTTGTGATTAAGTCCCTCAGTGATTTGAATGTGCACACCCTTATGTGTAACTGAGTGTAGACTGGTAAAAGAACAGAGCATTTCTGTTTAAAATGTATTTTTTCTATTTGTGCATGTGTATTTATGGTTGGCATGTCACATCTCCATCCATTTCATTACCCAACCTCCCACCATCCTCCCAGCATTCAAACCAACAGGTATGGTTCACATCAGTGTTTAAACAGTTTGCATGGTTAGGATGAATGTGAAAACTCTGACATGCCCCAGCCCTGGAGTGATTTAAGTTAATAGTGGATTTGCTAAGTCTGAAAAAAAGTCATATTGTTGACAAAAGAAAATGAACAAATCACACATAATGAAAAAACAGGAAAGATGAGATTGAGAAACTGAATACACTTTGGTCTGCAATTTTATGTAAATGCACTTTGAATTATATAAAGATACACTGACATTGACAATATTTCCTAAAGCATTTATATTTAACATTCTCTGGAGGAGAAGATTTCTAACAGTTCAATTCAACAGCAGTTCTTTATACTATGCCATGAGCTGTGAATTAGTCACTATCAACTATTTTAATTGACAGCAAAAATGCATGCAGTATATGCAACTTTATTTATTTTAGTATGTAAAAGCTACACAAGCTTTTTTTTTCTTTCAGTGGAGAATTTTTAATCTCAAACCTGGCAAATGACGCTACCCTGTCTCTAAAACACTTCTAAAAGTTGCTAAAACAAATCCCACTCAATTTTTCAACCTCTTGGCAGACCTGCCTGAAAGAGGCAGTTTTTGAGACAAACATCCTGGTATTTTGTAGAATGTATAAAGACTATGCAAAGAAAATTAATGCAAAATGTAGGAAACACTTTGGATAGGTGTGCCAGTATTTATACAAGGCACAGTTGCACAAATACTGTACATTCACGCAAAAAAATGACACACTACAGGTATTTTTGAAATGCCAATTAACAAACAAAGAAAGCCTTTGGACTGTTGAAGGAAACCCACCAAGCACTGGAGAGCATGCAAACTCGATACACATTACTGAAGGCAAGATTTGAACTTAATCCCAAAAGTGAAGGGCAATGAGTGTGAATGATTGTGTTTTGTGTGCCCTGCCATGGGTTGGCACCCAGTCCAGGGTGTACCCTGCCTTGTGCTCTAAGTCTCCTGGGATAGGCTCCAGGCCCCCTGTGACTCTGAATATAGAATTAAGCAGTATAGACAATGAGTGAGTTAGTGAGTAATAAATATTTTCCTCATCTTTAAAGTTTGTCTTTTCCTTTGTCTTAAAAAAAACTTCTGAAGTTTTTTTTCATATTGTCCTTGGTACAAATGCATAATTTTAAGATTATGAAAGGCTTTAAAAGGCGGCACGGTGGTGTAGTGGTTAGCGCCTTGCACCTCCAGGGTCTGGGTTCAATTCCCGGCCAGGCTCGATTCCTGTCTCTGTGTGCATGTAGTTTGCATGTTCTCCCCGTGCTTGGTGGGTTTTCTCCCGGTACTTTGGTTTCTTCCAAAGACATGCAGGTTAGGCTAACTTGCGTTCCCAAATTGCCTGTAGAGTGTGAATGTGTGTGTGTGTGTGTATGTATGTGTGCCCTCTGATTGATTGGCACCCTGTCCATGGTGTACCCTGCCTCGTGCCCTAAGCCTCCTGGGATAGGCTCCAGGTCCCCGCGACCCAGAATACAGGATAAAGCGGTATAGATGAGTGAGTAAAATGCTTTAAACTGGAAAACATCATTCTTGTGACGCTATTTGTTTGGGGAAATCACCTGGATTGATACCTCAAACGAATTGAAGTGATATATGGTAGAATTAGTACAGAATCCTTTATTTTATGCTATATATCACATATAGCCTATTGAATGTGTAAATATTTTAAAAATTCATTCTATACATCTTATTTATTGCGTACAGGGTAGCAGGGTTGCCTGGAGCCTGTCCCAGGAGACTTAGCGCCAGGGTGCCAATCCATCACAGCACACACACACACACACACACACAATGGGCAATTGGAGAACGCCATTTAACCTAATCTGCATGTCTTTGTACTGTGGGAGGAAACCCACTAAGCACGGGGAGAACATGTAAACTCCACACACACACACACACACACACCCGAAGCGGAAATCGATCTTAGAGTTCCGCCTAGGTGTGAACAAATAGTCATTAAATTACTTATCACTGGTACTAAGGCACTGGTGCTTCAAGAAAGGTCAGATAATATAATGGCTTGTTTATTTCATTGTTTAATAGATTCATTATTTATGGTCAATTGATGAAATAAATCTGTAGGGCCACATGGGGGGTGTTATGGTAATTACCTTGAATATAAATCATACGTAAAATTCGAAACTAAATATAATACTTTTTGCTTTCTTGCTTCGGGTTTGTGTGGGCTGGTCAGCAGGTTGCCGATCGGAACCGAAATCTGCTTTTTAACTGCGTTTAGTTGTTTCTCAAACAAAGACCACATACCGCATCCAAGACATTCCGGCGCGAGACCACGTGACCATGTAAACCGACGCGGGTTTACTTTTGTTCTCCTGAGGTTGTGTTTTGCCGGGAGAGGTCGCATGCGCTGTCCGACTCAAAGCGCATTCATTACGGACGAGCTTTTTTTTTCTCCTGTAGACCAGAAGAGAGAGAGAGAGAAAGAAAACCCCTCCTAGCTGCTTAGTTACGGAACAAATCTGAGAACGTGAGAAAGCTGCGTTTGGGATGGAAAACCGTGCCGTGGACGACGTGTTCTAGGTGTTTCTGGAGGTTCGTGTCGCCGAGGTGAGCGTTCAGTCTTTAATATGTATTTGATTGTGTTTCCAGAAAACCTGGGGAAATAAGCTAGATGCTACGTGTTTTGTTCCACGCTAAAACATTCCTGTGTTCAGGACTCTGTTCAACAAAACATCTTATTTCTCCTCTACAGAAACATTGTACGCTCGCGGTTACTCGATGATATTAGTTTACAGCGGTGTATTGAACAGATTTACAAACTCGCCTCTTGTGTATTTCGGCTATTTAAATGCCGAACCAGCACCTGTTGTTGCACTAAGCTTTCCAAAACCCTCCCCTGCTAATTTGGCCACTTGGTAAAGTGTGACACAAAGAAACAGTGTGAAAAGAGCTGAAACACCTCTGAGTTCAATAACTATACACATTCCTCTGATTTCATCTTTCCTGTTCAACTTACTAAACCCATGTTGTTATTATAAACATGTCGACCCCACACTGAGCATCTCATATCAATCTGTGTATAATGTTTGCTCAGATGTCTTGTCTGGATACATCAAAACCTGTCTTTGTTACTGACTTAAATCAGTAATTAAAACATTAATTTTATATTCTGAAGGAAAACTGTGTTTGGGTGGAGTTCAAATCAGCACAAGTTATGAAGAATCATATTCAGAGTTAGGGTTTCAGTATATTCTCTGTTCTAAATCCTTTTTAGAAGTAAAAAAAAAAATGTTAATACACCGACCTGTATCTTTTCTTGTCTCAGTGACTAAGAAAACTTTTTTCCATCCGCCTTCCTGGTTGTTTCATAGCCTAGCTATTATAAAAATGAATAGGGACAACGATTATGACACCGTTATTATAATGTATAGGGCAATTCCACGCAAAGGTCTATGTTTTACCTTTTTAAGGTCCCTGGCGGTCGTATAAGCATTTCACTACATATCGTACTGTGTATGTGACAAATAAAATTTGAATTTGAAATGTTACCATAGGGGAGGTAATAGGCTTGATTCATATATTTATTATTATTATTATTATTTTTTATTTTTTTTATAAAACCATGAAAGTACTATCCAGATAGCACAGTGCTGTGGTGGTAAGCACTGTGGCCTCGCGCCTTCAGGGTAGAGCGTTCAATTGACTGCTGATTTAATCATTTTATAATTATGTTTTTCATAACTAATATTTTATATATTTCATGTTAAAATTCACTATTTAAGAATGTTCATTATATAGTTGTTTAGAGCTGATTCAGACACCTCACATCTGTAAAGTGAAAATATCATACCCATAACACCACCTGATCCTAAATTAAAAATGGCCCAAAAATGGCCATTATTTTCAAATCTTGGTCAAAATGGTGTAATTGTCCTTAAAATTATTTTTTTTAATAATTTTTTTTTTATGTGACATCAACAATGCAGATAAAATCCTATGTATTTTTACAATGTAAGCCATTACAGTTAAACTCATTGTCATGAGTTTTTCAGCATGTTAAGGTCCCCTCCCCCAAAAAAGCCCAAAAGTTGGGAAAAAAATTCTTAAGAAAACAATAGGGCCCTTCACACACTATGACAACATAGGGCTGATGTCATAGTGCTTGGGCCCTAATCACACACTATGATGACATAGTCCTTTTGCCCTAATTTACAACTTTGATGACATGAGCCGATGTCAAAGTACTTGGGACCTAATTAACCACACTGTATAATGTTTACATATGCAAGCTTCTGTAGCGTGGTATACAGTACCTTCCTTATTGTACCACCTGTAATCATTTGCTCATTTGCACACATTGTAACTAATCTACCTCTCTTTATATACTCTATATATATCTCTATATACTCTTGATACTATTTATATATGCAAATTATTCTCATTCTCTATATACTATGCAAATTATCCTGCATTGTAAAAATGTACAGTGGTGTGAAAAACTATTTGCCCCCTTCCTGATTTCTTATTCTTTTGCACGTTTGTCACACAAAATGTTTCTGATCATCAAACACATTTAACTATTAGTCAAAGATAACACAAGTAAACACAAAATGCGTTTAAATGATGGTTTTTATTATTTAGAGAGAAAAAAAATCCAAACCTACATGGCCCTGTGTGAAAAAGTAATTGCCCCCTGAACCTAATAACTGGTTGGGCCACCCTTAGCAGCAATAACTGCAATCAAGCGTTTGCGATAACTTGCAACGAGTCTTTTACAGTGCTCTGGAGGAATTTTGGCCCACTCATCTTTGCAGAATTGTTGTAATTCAGCTTTATTTGAGGGTTTTCTAGCATGAACTGCCTTTTTAAGGTCATGCCACAACATCTCAATAGGATTCAGGTCAGGACTTTGACTAGGCCACTCCAAAGTCTTCATTTTGTTTTTCTTCAGCCATTCAGAGGTGGATTTGCGGGTGTGTTTTGGGTCATTGTCCTGCTGCAGCACCCAAGATCGCTTCAGCTTGAGTTGACGAACAGATGGCCGGACATTCTTCTTCAGGATTTTTTGGTAGACAGTAGAATTCATGGTTCCATCTATCACAGCAAGCCTTCCAGGTCCTGAAGCAGCAAAACAACCCCAGACCATCACACTACCACCACCATATTTTACTGTTGGTATGATGTTCTTTTTCTGAAATGCTGTGTTTCTTTTACGCCAGATGTAACGCGACACGCACCTTCCAAAAAGTTCAACTTTTGTCTCGTCGGTCCACAAGGTATTTTCCCAAAATCTTGGCAATCATTGATATGTTTTTTTAGCAAAATTGAGACGAGCCTTAATGTTCTTTTTGCTTAAAAGTGGTTTGCGCCTCGGAAATCTGCCATGCAGGCCGTTTTTGCCCAGTCTCTTTCTTATGGTGGAGTCGTGAACACTGTCCTTAATTGAGGCAAGTGAGGCCTGCAGTTCTTTAGATGTTGTCCTGGGGTCTTTTGTGGCCTCTCGGATGAGTTGTCTCTGCGCTCTTGGGGTAATTTTGGTCGGCCGGCCACTCCTGGGAAGGTTCACCACTGTTCCATGTTTTTGCCATTTGTGGATAATGGCTCTCACTGTGGTTCGCTGGAGTCCCAAAGCTTTGGAAATGGCTTTATGACCTTCCTGAATTTCTTTGGATCTTGGCATGATGTCTAGCTTTTGAGATGCTTTTGGTCTACTTCTCTGTGTCAGGTAGCTCCTATTTAAGTGATTTCTTGATTGAAACAGGTGTGGCAGTAATCAGGCCTGGGGGTGACTACAGAAATTGAACTCAGGTGTGATGAACCACAGTTAAGTTATTTTTTAACAAGGGGGGCAATCACTTTTTCACACAGGGCCATGTAGATTTGGAGTTTCTTTTCTCCCTTAATAACGTAAACCTTCATTTAAAAACTGCATTTTGTGTTTAATTATGTCATCTTTGACTAATAGTTAACGTTTTTTGATGAGCAGAAACATTTAAGTGTGACAAACATGCAAAAGAATAAGAAATCAGAAAGGGGGCAAATAGTTTTTCACACCACTGTACTTATGGTTAGATGCTAACTGTATTTTGTTGCCTTGTACTATATGTGCAGTGACAATAAAGTTGAATCTAATCTAATCTAACCTGCACTTTATGTTTGAAATTGTGTCTGATGTAAGATGAGAGAACTAAGAGGAAGGGAGGGGCTACTGTAATGATTTTCTGACACACACACACACACACAAATGGAAACACTGCTCTGTCTGGTAAATTCTTTAACAAGGAACCGCTTTAATAACACTCGTGCACGCGCGCTCACTAACAATTTTTTTAGATAAAAATATTACAATAAAAGTTATGCCATTTAAATTAAAGGTCCTAAGCTTTTCTATGCTTTGAGGCTTTTTGTTTACAAATATGAGTCGAAATGTCACATCTATAACACAGGTAATGCCCAATAATTGGGTCATCAATTAGGGCCCAAGCACTATATAGTGCCCTCTCATAGGACCCTCTTGTTTTCCTAAGGATTTTTTTTGACAACTTTTTGGGCTTCCTGGGTGTCTTAACATGCTCAGAAACGCATGAAAATTGGCAGACAGGTTGGAATCTGCTACCATTCGGATGCCTGGGAGTCTGGGCTATGCCCGTGGCCCTCAGGGGCCCTCACGCAAGTTTTTGCTGCATAGCTCATACACCCTTTCACATAGGCACACGAAACTCGGTAGACATTTAGAGCTCATTGAGCTGAACAACTTTTGCTTCTCCTGGGCTAAGCCTAAGAGTTATTTTGGGTCGTTTACAAAAAAGGCACCCTATGCATGCAATGTTATCATTATTATTAAAAAAAAGTACTTTAGGACTTTACCACTGCGCCTCTGAGTGGTGCAGTGGTAAAGTGCTCGCCCTATCATCCGGAGATCGCAAGTTCGATTCCTGGTTGATGCTGTAACCTCTCGCAGCCGGAGGCTTAGAGAGAGCTTATTGGCCGAGCTCTCTCAGAGGGTAGGGATGAGAGGTACTTAGTGCTCCCACATTAATCAGGGGCGTCTGTGAGCTCACGCAAGCGGAAGGACAGCGCTAGAGGAGTGCCCTCCGAGTGTGTTACACCGCCCCAAAGGTGTATGAGATAACAGTTCGAAAAGAGAAAACGTGATAGTCTTCGGCCCTCCCGACTGAGTGGTAGTAGTAGCCTTAATGTGGGAGCCCCCTAGTGATGGGGAGGAATTGGACACGACTAAATCAGAGAGAACATCAGGGAAAAAGTGTCTTTCTTTATAATATGTATAAAGTAAATTCTTTTACATTCTTGGAACATTATGAAGAAATTTATTGAATTGCTAGCTTATGAATCAGAATCATATTTGACTATATCATATTACTGTAGATTAAATGGTCTCCTTAAACATCAAATAATTTCCTTACAAAATAGAATCATATTACACCACAGTTAAGCGAGTCCAGTCTTTTTTTATACAGGACTAACACACATGCAGTAGTTCTAAAGAGCACCTACATAAAGATATGTGCTGCTTTAAATGTGTCACCTGGACATGTGAAATCTGTTAACCCACTTAGTCTGAGTGGAGAGCAGGCAGAACTGAAATTTTATGCAGAACTGACATTAAGCTATAAGAATTGCAGAGGTGTAAAGTGACCAGTGAGATAACTTAGTAAAAAAAAAAAAAAAAAAAAACTGTTTCCTTAGTTATACTGATTAACTAATGCACTCCACTCCTCACAAGTGATTACGAAAAAACGTTTTGCTGTTTTGAGATACAACATTTAAGATCAGCATGGTCCGAATGACCAAACACATAATAAACAGTTTGTTCACAATAACAGTGATAACAGTTTGTAAGTCAAGTCACTGTTCACCTCACTCATTTAATGTAGCTAGTGTAAGTCTTCTGTTTTGAGGAACTGGAAATGGCATAATTGGTTAAATTCCTAAGAGATTATGGACATTAGTCACACTACCATTTCTGCTAAAACAAGTATGATGGGTTGTAGTTTAGTGTAGTTTAGTTCTATATTACTGCATGAAAAGCTGTTTATGGCAGGTATCTGTTAGCATATAACACCAAAACATTCCATTGTTTACATAATATTCCATATGAATTTAGTTTGTTGTGTAAAGGTAACTCTGTGTTCCTTTTCCTAGTTTTTTTTATTAATAATAAAGAAACCCCAAAACACTGATTTATTAGGAAAGGAGGATTGTTTTAGTAAAAGAAATGGCAAGTAGCCATGCAGGGTGTCTCATCATAGTGTCTAATAACATCTGAACCACAACATTTTTGGTAAGAAGCCATTCACTTACACAAAGGGAAAAGTTTGCTTAAATTCAACTATGTTTTACAACAATAAGGTTTTTCTATTTCTTACTTAGTTACAAAAAGAATGACTTTTTCTGCATTAGTTCTGTAATAGTGTAATATAGTGCTTCAGTCAATAAACAAGACATCAATAATGTTGTCATGCACAGAGTGGTGTTAAAATGTTTAAAACAGTTAAATGTTTGATATTAAAACAGTTGGTGCTAATAACCCAGACTGAAGTCAGGCTGAAGAAGGCCCTTGTGTACATGTTAGTGGTTTAGAGTGCAGAAGGCATCAAATATACATTGCATTTAATGTCCAAAATACTGCTTTGGTCCATTGTCTCAACAGGGAGCACCTGGATTCGAATAAACATGCCAGAACTTAGAACAATAATGTGTGTTATGTGCGGCATTTTGAAGTTTGCTTTAAATTGAAGTGAAGTTTTTTTAATAGGTGTTCCATTGTTTGTAGTAACTTGACAGATTTGTCATGGGGCAGGTGGAATCAGTTCTCATGCCAGACTATTAATCCAGAAACATTTCAGAAGCAGGTCAATGGCATGCATTTAACTGTTGCTACATTACAGTTAAACAGACTTAGAAGATAGCGCTGTTTGCCCTCTTCCTCATACATCACTTCACAAAAACGCATGTTCGGCTAGTGTTGCTGTGATTGTTTGTCCCCCCCAGCCAAGGGTGTCTGTGGCCTCATTGGAATTGACCATTAACAGGTGTCTGTAGAAGTGAAAAGGAAATCTAGAATGAGAGTCAACTAACCTCCATGACTTATTGAAATTAAACATGGAACTTTCCTGCTTCTAATGTGTTAAAGGTTACTGTATGATTATGCCAATACAAGTGAATTATTTCCTGACTGGTTGTGAATTGCTGGAGTGGTATCTGGGAAATGGTGGAGTGTATGCTGTACCGCATCCTGTGGAGTGTTTGCCTGAACTGAACAAACACTCCCTCACTTTCATTTTCATGCTGCCAGTACATGTGCAAGTGCTTGGTGCTACCATTATAAGCTGTAGACTCAGGAGCTGAGTACCTGTTTTTTTTTTTTTTTTTTTTTTTGAGCTCTATTTGTGTAGGTGGAAATTTGTGTAAAAATTCCTCACGTTTAAATTATTTAAATTCCACATATGTAAAGTTATGTGAGACTCTCTAACCATAAGTGCTTAAAAGGTTTTTATGCTTTGGAATGTGGTCGTGCCTATTAAAAGATGTTTGTCTGTTAAAATAATTCACCAAGTCCTGCTGTTCCCTTTTCTTCTTTACAGGGATCTGAAATCAAGTGAAACCACAGTGTTGTACATTATATAGGAACTTTGGGTTTACATTTATCCTCTGCGGGCCAGATGTATGTTTGTAAAAGACATATTTTTTTTGCTAAGTCACTTCCTGTTTGGAATACTGATGGAACTTCATTATCTTCTCCAGGAAGTCAGCCTCCTTCGGTCTGTACAGACCACATCTCAAGTTCATTACATGGTGCTACTATTGGACAGAAGGCTGTATAACAGCAAGATCCTAATGAGAGAACACACGCAGTGTCAGACCTCATTAGCCAAAAAAATCTGTGCCTTATAACCACTTTCCTCTTCCACTGCGCTGCACCTACGTTATTCACATGAAGGCCTGACCAAAATCAGAATAAGGTTTATTTACAGAAGTATGAACTTCCTCATTGTGATCTCTCTCTTTGTATTATTATTTGTATGTACGTGGGTGTTCTCTTTGGTGTATGCTGCTTTGTGTGTATTTCCCAGACTATATGTGTGTGCGTATCCAGGCTCGCCGTGGCTTCCTATGAGCATTAACTCTCTCATGTTATTGGCTTTGATGTGAGGATGTTTCTTAAATCTCAAAGACAGAGCAAGAACACTCAAGCTTAGTAAACTGACTTAGTTTCCTGTAATAGGCATTTAACACTAGCTTAATGACTTCTATCAACAGGTAATTTCTATACAGGTGAACTTGTTTGGTGACTACTGAGTGGGTGAATGTTAGCATTTAGTTTAAATGTAAAACAACTCCATAATATAACTAAGATTTGAAATTAGTTAAGAAGAATATTGTGTCTGGATAAGACTGTTCTGTAATGACAAGGGCTCACATAATCTGAGATGTTTACATTTTAGTCATAGTACACAATGCTAGTTTTCTCAAATCTTTCTGTTAAAGATGTTATGGCATACACACACAAACACGCTAACATACACACACACACACACACACACACCATGTGATCATGAATGGTGTATATTCAGTGGAGTTTTTAAAGGGCTATTTTAAATGCAGTTTTCCTTCTCTAAGGAAATTTCTACTTTTCATTCTGTGTTGTGAATTTGCAGTTGACCACATGTTTTTTTTTCTCTTACTATAAGACCATGTATATAAATAAAAGAGGTTTTGTGTACACATTGGTCAAAACTTGCTCTTTTAGACTCCGTCCACACGAAGCCGGTGCATTCCCTATCCAATAATTTTTTATCTGCGTACACACGAAACCACTGAAAACGGTGTAGTATATATGCCAGACCAGTATGGGGCGCTGTAATTCTGCCATAGAGATACACTATACACGGAGAAGAAGACTTTGAGCATGCGCATAACCTTGCGAGCTGTATACGAACCAAGATGGTGTTGTCCATTATCGCTTGTTGCTCATAACAGTTGCATAGAAACAATAGATTTTGCTGTAATAAAGCTAGTAGGCTTTGTAGCAACACAAACACAATCACATAGTCCGCCATTATTGTTTTTGCTGTTACGTGTGACTCAGCCGACACGTGATCTGATGACATTATCGTTTCACAAAATATACGGATTGGCCGTACACACGAAGACGCAAGGGTGTCTTTTCAGATTTACCCACTTTGGGATCCGGTTTCAAAAAATAGCGATTTCAGTCTCCTAAAACGCCGGATCCGTGCGGAAGAAACGCCAATACGCTAAAAAATGTATACGTATACAGCGAAACGCATGTGGACAGGCCCTTAGTGAGATCTTTAATATTTCATACATTGGAGGGCCAAAAACCAGTTGCAGAACTTTTTTTGTATGTCTGTCTGTCTAGCAGATTTTGTCAAAGCATCACGCAAAACTGACATCTATATAAATAAGAAAAAGATTTTGTTTATACATTGGTCAGAACTCGCTTTTTTAAAGATATCGTTACATTTTATCTATTGGAGGACCAGTCTCAGAAAAGTTTCTGTCCAGAGCCAATTAACGCAATAGTTTACAGAGTATACACAGGGTATGCAGAAGGCACAGGAACGACAATGCCACCACACAGCATGGCTTACTCCAAAAAATGGGACGTATACTATGAAAATTTAACCTTGCCCCATAATTTAAAGGGGTCATACAGGCCTACATGCACTTTTTTAAGCTGTTTGGACTGAACTGTGTGTTAGGAGAGTGCGTACACAACCACTCTACGATGATAAAGAGCCGCCCAGTGGTTTTCTTTTCATTTATTACAATAACATGCCTCTTCTGAAATCAGGCCAATCGCAAATGCCTGTCGATGTGACGCCACACCACAAGAGGCCGCTACTACACTAGTTGATTGACACTGGTGTTTTAGCAAAGACCCGCCCCGAGTGAGAAGAAGCTGTCGGCCATTGTTTTTCGCCGCTGAAGCAAAATGGCGCCTAAGCGAGTGTTGTGTATCAGCGAACACAGCAGTCGTCATTCACTACCTAGGGTTAGTGACCTAGGGTACCTACCTAGGGTTAAGTATCTGAGCCACTCAGGACGCAGTGGCTGAATTTAGTTTTTGAAGCTAACGTCCCCGCCGATTTACCTAAATGCGTTCATGTTTGCGATAATCATTTTTCACCACTTTTATAAACGCGGGTCAATATAAAGCGGGTTTTACTAGGAAGCTGCTCCTAAAAAATGCATCTGTACTAACGCTTTGTGTTCCTGCTTCATCTTCACCAGGCTCGGTGAGTGTAATTCGTTTTACTATGACTCTTTGCAGATCGCCTTTTCTAATAATCACGATGAATGCGGAGTGTAAGTTAACTTATACTCTCATAGAACATGGTTATGGCTTCTTCTTTATGTACATCCGTCTCTATATAATCCCTAATCGCCCGTTTATAATAAACAATGCATTACTGTGATTGTCTAGTTGCAAACTGTGTACGTAGTCGGACAACTATATTATGCTTACCTTTGTTACGTTAGATGGTTTATAACGATGTCTGTCGAAGATTAAGAAGTCATGTAAACACATCAGTAAACACATCGCGTCCGTATCTCTCTCAGTAAGCTTCTCCGCTTTATGTTGTTGTTGCTCGCGGCAGTGCAACAGCCCGTTAATTCATGCCCATGCAGTGATGAGAAAGACAAATCGAGTCGATGCATGTCCATTCTTTTAATTTCTGCGTTGTTAGGCGATATTACAAACTTCCGCGTAGGTTCCGTACTTAAATCAAACCAAAAACGACTGAAGAAAACAGGCTCAGGCTCCATATTTCAGCGTTTTTCCAGTTTGGACTGCATTACCCACAAAGCACTGCGTTGTGGGCAATGCTTTGTGGGTAATGCAGTCCAAAGCATTGCCCGCACTGGACTACACTTCCGTGGCTATACCCCACGTGTGTTGTGAAGACACGCACTACAGAACTGGGGGGCGGGCTCAGCAGAGGTCATGAGCATTTAAATTAGCATGTACTGAAACAGGTTGCTGAGAACAGAGCTAGTTTTTACCAGGTAAAAGTAGTGTTTTTTTTACACAATCCTTTTGAATTTTTAATTAACGTATAATACAAACTTTTCATTAGGACCCTAAAGATCATATTAACATTTAATGAAAAATGGGATGTGTAGGACCATTAAATCAAAATATTGAGTAGAAGGAAAGTTATAAGCAGTTATGTGTTAGATGCTGATCAGCTTATTTTTAGCTTTAACCTTTTAACTGTTTCTGCAAACTTATCAACGATGGGTACTAACTAACACTAGTGAACTTTGAAGAAGATGCCACCTTAAATTCCTTGAACTGCCCAAGGATTGCCAGGGTTTGATTTCAACCTGTAAAGCACATCAGCAGGAGAGGGTTTTTTTCCCCATTAATTAAAACAAGAAGTCTAGCTGTTGCCCCACTGCTGTTTAGAGACTAGTTTATTACCAATGTACCAATGGTGACCCCTCCCCACTACCCCCCCCCCCCCTTTTTTTTTGCTTTGGCATTTTGTGCCTTTAATCTGTCAGCCTAGGGATCAGTGCGGGACACACCTATTTATTTTTGCTTGCTTTCACAAACATGCGTGCCAGCAGTGGAGAATATTTTCTCTGGCTTATTGCATACCAGTCCAATCAGCTTTGAATTGCCTTCCAGTCCTCAGCTGCAATTTAAATGAGTTATAACAATAATGACAAACAGGGATTTTTTTTTTCTTTAACAGAGCATTTTCTTAGACTCAGCTGTGTAATTTTTCAGAAAAACTGCAGCATGCACACATGAGCCTCAATGTGTAATAGATGGAGCGAATAAGAAGGGTTTTAACATGTAACAAACATTTAACAAACATTTGCTTTTTGCCCTGCTTTCCCAGTTTCTATTCAGACCTCAGTAGTGCTGCTGGGGAAACAGCCATGGCCCTCATTGATTCCTCTGCACCTGCCGTGGGTGTGTGGGTGTGTGTGTTTTGTGCGAGTGTTTCTGAAGACAGAGCTACTCTGTGATTTGCGGCTCAGATGTGTCTTTGTGTTGCAGGACAGAGCCTGCCATTGGCATGCACACAATCTCACACTCTTACACTTATGGATGCCATGCAGTCTTTATCTCTATTGTTCATGCCATGTAGGATTGCCCAAGACAGCAAAGAGGAAACTAACAGTTTGTTTGCTGAGAATAATGTTAATTATATCACAGGTCTGTTGAATTCTTGGTCAAAAGGCCTTGGTTAATTTTCTATGATAGAAAAGAACAAAGTACAGTGCTGGCTGAAATTCAAATTTAAAGTTTTATTTGAATGAGTTTATTTTAAAAGCTTCTGAAAAATAATAGTCTACATTATATTTGTCGCATAGAGTACCTTACTGTTTACTAATCTCAGTGGGTTTGATCGTCCATCAAGCATTTGAAGTGTCATGTTAATAATAATAATAATAATAATAATAATCTATACATATAATAAAACTGCAAAGTTGGTGTGTCTGTACATTTAAGATTTTTGCGGGAAAAATTTTTTTTGCGGGGGATGTAAGATGAGTAATAGAACCCATCAAGATAGATTTTTTAAAATCTGCCCATAGGAAGATATGCTATTTTGTAATTTAAATGGAAAATGTCCTTATCAGTAAAAAACTGACCTTGATAATGTCATTAGATCTCAAAATTCAACAGATGGCGCTGTAGATTTTTTAACATGCGCCTATGTTGCCAGCTTAATAGCATAATCCTGTTGCCAGTAAGGAAACAGGAAAGCTTTTGTGACGTTAAAGCAGATGCAGTCAATGTTTATACATATAATAAACTGTTAAGTAGGTGTATCTGTACATTTAAGATATTTACGAATAAAAAATATTTGAGAAGGCCATAAGATAATATAGTAAGAGTAATAGAACACATCAGGATGGTTTTTGAAATTTTTGTCTGTTTGTTTGTTTTTTGTTTGTACATGCATGACATAAAAATTACTGAATAAATTTTAATAGGGTTGTCACAGGTGTATTTGGCTGAGCATGAGATAAAATATACAGTGGTGTGAAAAACTATTTGCCCCCTTTCTGATTTTTTATTATTTTGCATGTTTCTGATCATCAAACACATTTAACTATTAGTCAAAGATAACACAAGTAAACACGAAATGCAGTTTTTAAATGATGGGTTTTATTATTTAGGGAGAAAAAAAATCCAAACCTACATGGCCCTGTGTGAAAAAGTAATTGCCCCCTGAACCTAATAACTGGTTGGGCCACCCTTAGCAGCAATAACTGCAATCAAGCGTTTGCGATAACTTGCAACGAGTCTTTTACAGCGCTCTGAAGGAATTTTGGCCCACTCATCTTTGCAGAATTGTTGTAATTCAGCTTTATTTGAGGGTTTTCTAGCATGAACCGCCTTTTTAAGGTCATGCCACAACATCTCAATAGGATTCAGGTCAGGACTTTGACTAGGCCACTCCAAAGTCTTCATATTTTTTCCTTCAGCCATTCAGAGGTGGATTTGCTGGTGTGTTTTGGGTCATTGTCCTGCTGCAGCACCCAAGATCGCTTCAGCTTGACTTGACGAACAGATGGCCGGACATTCTCCTTCTGGATTTTTTGGTAGACAGTAGAATTCAAGGTTCCATCTATCACAGCAAGCCTTCCAGGTCCTGAAGCAGCAAAACAACCCCAGACCATCACACTACCACCACCATATTTTACTGTTGGTATGATGTTCTTTTTCTGAAATGCTGTGTTACTTTTACGCCAGATGTAACGGGACACCTTCCAAAAAGTTAAACTTTTGTCTCGTCGGTCCACAAGGTATTTTCCCAAAAGTCTTGGCAATCATTGAGATGTTTTTTTAGCAAAATTGAGACGAGCCTTAATGTTCTTTTTGCTTAAAAGTGGTTTGCGCCTCGGAAATCTGCCATGCAGGCCGTTTTTGCCCAGTCTCTTTCTTATGGTGGAGTCGTGAGCACTGACCTTAATTGAGGCAAGTGAGGCCTGCAGTTCTTTAGATGTTGTCCTGGGGTCTTTTGTGGCCTCTCGGATGAGTTGTCTCTGCGCTCTTGGGGTAATTTTGGTCGGCCGGCCACTCCTGGGAAGGATCACCACTGTTCCATGGTTTTGCCATTTGTGGATAATGGCTCTCACTGTGGTTCGCTGGAGTCCCAAAGCTTTAGAAATGGCTTTATGACCTTTACCAGAATGATAGATCTCAATTAATTTTGTTCTCATTTGTTCCTGAATTTCTTTGGATCTTGGCAGGTGTCTAGCTTTTGAGGTGCTTTTGGTCTACTTCTCTGTGTCAGAAACAGGTGTGGCCGTAATCAGGCCTGAGGGTGACTACAGAAATTAACCTCAGGTGTGATAAACCACAGTTAAGTTATTTTTTAACAAGGGGGGCAATCACTTTTTCACACAGGGCCATGTAGATTTGGAGTTTTTTTTTCTCCCTTAATAACGTAAACCTTCATTTAAAAATCACGTTTTGTGTTCAATTATGTTATCTTTGACTAATAGTTAACGGTTTTTGATGAGCAGAAACATTTAAGTGTGACAAACATGCAAAAGAATAGGAAATCAGGAAGGGGGCAAATAGTTTTTCACACCACTGTATGCTTTGTTTCAGCGTAATCGGGCCACGGTAAAAGAAGATATGCTAATATGAATTTTAAACAGAAAACATGCATATGAGTTTGCTAATTAATTCCACATAAACAAAGTGACAGGCACATCTAGTTATAATAATAACAATAATCATTTTAAAATATATAATTTTGGTTTTAATACTTAGCATCTCTGTAATCTTAATCAATTTTGCCATTTTTAAAGGATTATCTTTAAAGGTTAAGCTTGTATAATTGTAGATATTGTGAATTTGTATGTGTTCTTTTGTAAGTTATTTATTTATTATGATAATAAGTTGTATTGTTATGCTGGCCTAGAGCTCAGTTAAGCTCATTTTTTCACTTTTGGCACTGTTATCACTAAGTGTTAACGCTAAAAGCACAGTGCAGCTGGCTAATTAACCCTGCTCCATGAAGAGCTATTGTTTAACTGTAGTTCATCAAAGAGATGCGGATTTGACCTCCGTAAATCAGAGGAAAAATAAAATACAATAAAAACAAGAGTTATTGAGCACAAGTAAAAATTTCCAGGCCATGCCACTTGTGTGAGATGAAACATCAGTAATTGGAAATTGAGCACCTGTTACCTGTTTTTTGTTTTGTTTTTTCGATTGGAGCACTAATGGGCTGTTATCCCTGTGATTTTTTTTATTGGTGTTGGAAACTTATATTTTAAAAAAAGTAGTTTTTTTTTTATTTTTAACATTTTTGGTTTTATATTTTTATTTTTTTCAAAAACAAATGAATAAATGACTAATTAAAACCATCAAGAATTAAATTTTTGACAGCTTGGTGTGTTCTCACCAGCTGTTGAGTAGTATGGGAAAAGGACTATTTTCCAACATGGGTTACATTGTGAGCTTTCTCTGTCTAATTAACTTTAAAAAATAGAGGCTATCGGGAGGCCAATTGTTTAAAGTGCCATAAAGTAATTGATAGCAGGAAATACATATTTTTAATAGACATTTCACAACAGTAACTATACAGTTAACTGTAACTATACTGTAAATAGAATAGTACAATGTGTCATTTATTTAGAAATTAAGATAAATATTCTGCTGTGGTGTAAAAGGTATAAAATACTTTAAAATCTGTTGTCATTGGTAAATAATAAACTTCTCTTTGTGTTCGGCCAGTCCAAACACCTTTTCTTTTTATTCCTATGTGTCTGTTTAGATATGAGATGTCTTGACGTTTCTAGTCCCCAATAGAAACAAAGTAATGACTTTCCCCATGTTTATTCTGCCTGCCAGTTAAGAGACCTTCCTGTTTACCTAACACTGAGGGAGGGGTTTTGTGTGCGTGTGCATGCGTGTTTGTGTGTCAGAGAACAAGTGGATTCAATCCAGAATAAACAATGCCTTTTCTTCACTGGTTAGATTTTGTGCTGTTAAATATTCTTGTGTGTAGATGTCTTACGGAAGAGGTGCTGACTTGCATATTAAGAAAGAGATTTAACATATTACACACTGTGTATTTATCAGCAGGGGGTCAATGCTTTCCAGGAAATGTCTCTAGGACAGGCAGATCCCTGCTTTCCACCCTACAAGCTGCAGTAATTTCCTGAGCCATGCACCACAATATTGAAAAGCAAGTTTCTGTTTTTGCTGGCTTTTGTAGAACACATAAGACAACAGGCAGCACGGTGAGTCTTTGGTTCCAACACGGCATCATACTGGATAATTAACTGTGGTCTGGACAGGAAAGCATGCAGGGGATTTTGGAGGAAAAGATGTGATAATTTGCGCAACAGAAAAAAAGATAGAAGGGTTGAAAGATGGTGCGATAGATTCATCAAGAAGACCTTTTTTTTCCTTTGAGTCTCCCAAGTTGAAAATGACTTTTTACCCAGCGTAATGGCCCAAACAACATCCCCAGGAACCACACTTCAATAACAATGTACTACCTCAACGAAAGGGCACATGTCGTTTAAAGGCGTACAAGAAAAAAACTAGAATGTGATGTTTTTTTTTGTTGTTGTTGACAATAACATTGAAAATGAATGTAAGAATTACAGAGGTGGGTGGTGTGACTTGTGCTGGAGGAACGCAGGAGGTTTCTGTGCACAGCTGTGCTAGATCAAAGTCTCCTGAGTGTCAGGATGTTCGGCATCTGGAAGTTGGTCAGAAGTGGCTTTATTTCTTGCTTTTGAGAATTATATATAGCGGGCGAGCAAGGCTGATTCATCATTAACAAAGCCCACTTGGATTTTAAGAGGTTCAAAGGAGTTGCAGACTCTTGGAGTCTATTTCTGGGTCATTTAATGATGCTGGAGCAGAAATATAAAGCACAATTCTTTCAAATGCATGTTCTTTTATTCATCCAATGGCAGGTGTTTAGAGAAAATATTTTTTTTTTTTTTTTTTTTGCAACAAGCACAGGAAGCAGTATAAACCTTATTTTGGATATTTAGACATTTGCGCTTTGTGATGTCATCATGTCTGTACTGCCTAATTGCAGGTGGCCAACTGGTTAAATAAAGTTGTACATTCATAGGTTACTCACTGTCTCATTTTGCTAGCCACAGGATTAACCAGTTTTGAGCACTTCTCTATGTGTCCATCTTCACCATTTACATTGTATGACTTACTGCTTGTAGTCAGACTATTAACATTCCTGGCTTCATTCTATTTTAGGCTTTTTACAAAGCAATACACAAGTACAACTATGCACTAGCACAAATAGCCTTTTGGTTCTGCTTTGTTGATTTCTTCCTGTCTATTAGAAGGTAAACTGACTCTGGAAGATGACTCAGAATGCATTACAAAAAAACTTCAACTCTTGAGGCACTATTTACAGGAAGTGGGGAACTGTAGGTGTTGAAGTGTGTGTGTGTGTGTGTGTGGGGATGGATTTAATTTCGCATACATTCCATGCCAAAGAAAAATGAAGATGAGAGTGAAGAGGACTCTATAGAAGTCATATTTGCTCAGGAGCATGAGAGCAGAGGGAGCACAGCCTTCTGTTGGGGCTCCATCTGATCTTCAGATCTCTGACCTGCCTTCTTGGAATGAGCTGGAATTTCCTCAGATAAACGGTGTGTTTATGCTTCACAGAGCCCTGGCAGCAGCACACAGCAGAGCAGGCAGAACGCCAGCATGGCCGCAGACGCATTGGTGAAGCCCTGCCAGATGGACCGAAGTGGCAGCTTCTTTAAGGTACCAGTTTCAGTATATAGTGTTCAGTTTTCTTATAACCTGTGAAATTCTTTTGGACATTTTAGGAGTTAAATTGATCGTATTCTTCTGGTAATTATACAAACAGACTCTACAAAGAGCAATGTGCTTTGTAGTTGGAAGTGCTTCATGGTTTGAAGCAGTCTGTTTAGTCTGCTGTTTGTGCTCTGCCTCCATGCTGGGGCTAAATCCAGAGAGAATCTTAAAACTCTGAGAACCAGATGCTCCAGAGCCTGCTCTGTCATTTCTTTCTGTATTAATATATTTACTTATATCAAAAAGGTTTATTTAATAAACTGTGTTTAAAAAATGAAATTATCTCATTTGAGTGAGTGCTTGTCTACAGCCGGGTGGATCCAAACCCTGACAGGTTATGTTATTATTTCAATGTGTTTTTCTTTAATAGCTCAATTACACTCCATTCCACATGGTTTATAGATTTTGAAGTTGTCTTATTTTAGAGCTGAACAGAAATACACACTGCTTATGGCTCACTTAGATTTTGGTGTAAACCTCTGGAATGTTATTTTACCCAACGGGAGTACTCCAGCCTCACATGTCCAGTACTTTCATTCATTTATTTATTTATTTATTTATTTATTTATTTTAAGCATATGGTTCAAAGTGTATTTTTTGTAAGGACTGTGTTTTCATTATTTGGGTATTTCAAGGCCAGATTTACAAAATCCTTCTGGTCAGGCTTATTTTATTTTATACCAGTCCAGTGACGTAATCACTGTTTTATGAAGGAAGTTCAACTCACTGACTTAATTCTCTGGCTTTGATTCAGTTGAAGGTTTTGCCATAGCCCAAGTCCTGAATAAATCAGTCATGTGCACTCATAAAGATTTTCTCTGATTACAGTAGATTTTAGTGTGTTAGTTTTGTGGACATAAATGAACAGCAGTTTCCCAATGTTATTTACCAAAAACATTACGTATTTTCTACCGGAGAGTTTTTCTACCATTAGTTGTAAGTTTGTTCTGTTTAGACTTTCTGATTGTCCGCTCGAAGTTAAGAATATGTCCAGGTATATTTAATTTCATAGGTTCTTGGCTGCTGTTTTGGATGCCCACATAGCGCCTGATTACATCATGGAGCTCATTACGGAGAGAGTTACTGAGAGTTGTTTAGAAGAGTGTTTTGACCTTTTGAAAAGGCAGTACTGCCAGCTTGCCAACCTTACAGGCATCATTCTTTCCTTTTAAATCTCCATAGCACAGGCAAAAATATACTGAAGGTTTTTCTTTCAGGTTAATCTGTGGTAAATACAAAATCCTGGAATCATGGAGGCTGCCTAGCAGTTTTCATGTGGATGTTTTATTCATTTAATGTCTTGGAGTCATCATCTTATCCCTGTCCTGTCTTTTTCATTATTTAAAGTCTGTCTATTATATTTTTTTGTAAATGATACTGTTCTCTTTCATTGCTGCCTCGAGGAATGTGCTGCATTTAGTTTTAAATCTGTCATAAAGGGTTTTTTTTCTCAATTTCTTCTCAATCATCTTTACTTCTTAGTTTCTATTCTACATAGAAGCCGGTTCTTTGCCAGGAACTGCTACGCAACCATTTTTTCCTTACATTATGAAACACTGTGTACCTTCAAGCCCTCACAAGTTTCCTCTAGCTCTGTAGTTTTTGTTTGTTTGTTTTAAAGAAATGCTTAATTACATATATTGTAGTGAAGTTTTTTTTCCTACAAGGTTGTGGTTGTCGTTTTTTTGGCTGTGAGCTGCATTTAGTGCACAAGAGACTGGGGTGTAATTGTGGTTTGCTGACTATGGTTGTGGGGCAAGACAAGTATCTACAGAGCAGAGTATTACTGTCTCAAAGAAAAAAATCTAAAATGGGGGGGGAAAAGTCTAAAATACAAGGAAAAATGTAGTTACTGTTCCATAGGTTTAACAAATAATTTAAATGTCTAGTTCTAAAATATTTAAGTGTAACAGTGATTTAGCCTGTGTTATCAGAAACTGGACTACTGCCAGACGTGGATCTAGAAGGAGTGATGAAACACTGCCCCCTGTTAGTATCAAACAAAAGTGCAGTTTTAGCACGATCGGAAATGTCCACAAAGTCACTCTAAATGGTTTCAGCATGAAAACATAGTTCTAAACCTAATGGAATAAAAAAAATAAAAAAAAAAGATTTCACATTCCATGGTGAGCATAACAAAGTACAGCCTAAACCTAAGCTCTTTAAAAACTTCGCCTAAGTTGGGCCCAAATTCCTGTCCAGAATTTTTTCTGGCTACTAAAAGACCCTTAAGACACCTAGAGATCCATAAGTTACCTACAGTAAATGTTACTTGGCCTTTTAAAGATAGGACAATAGTAGAAAAAAAATTTTTTTTTTCAACGACTCTGAAAGCAATAAATCACACTGCAAAGTGGAATGATGCTAAGAAAAAGATAAACATAAGGTTTTTGGATAGATTTTAGTGGTTTTGTTTACATCCTTATCCACTAATAACCAGAATATGCTACTAATCTTGGTTTTTAATTCATTTTAACTAGGGACATAGACCATTAGAGCAGGAATTACAACTATATTATTTGGTATAAAACAGCAAACAGCAGAGTACATCATTTACTCATAAAATACTTATGATGATAGATGGCTGTTAGAGTCCATCATTGTCACTTTCTACATTGAATATGTCAAGCTAGAAAGTGGAAAAAATTAAATGCTTAAACTTTCCACTTAAATACAGTCTTACTCCACTCTAATCGTTTAGTCAAAACATACGACGCACGACTCATTCTGTTGATTAGGACCTCATCTACATCCGCATCCCAAAATTTCTCAATTTCAAGCTACACTTACGTTATCAATTTGACGGTAACTTGAGTGAACTAAACTCTCAGTTCTCCTTTGTTGTGTGATCAGAAAGCACCATGGCACAACTCTTCACCCAGTTCCCTGACTTTCGATATGTGCCATTCAGTTTCTTGAATGAGATTTTTGTCAGTTGTAATAAAATGTTTACGTGATTACGTGAAAATGTGATTTCAGATTTATTTAGTGTACCGTGGGTTTTGCTCTTCTCCCATATGTTCTGTTTTCTCTGAATCTGGGTTCAATGTGTATAAACGGGAAGTAGCTCTGGATTGGGTTTGGGGGAGCAATGACTCATGTCTGAATCTGCAAAAATAATTTTCTGGCATGCACACACAAGTGCACAAGAGCATGTTACAGTTCTTTAACACTGCTGTGTTTGTCTAACTCTCTTTAGCTGATAGACACATTTTCCACTGAGATCTCAGAACTGAAGCAGGAGATGGTTCAAACAGCTAGAGAGCCAGACACAAAGCTCTTACAAGGGTGAGTCCTCTTGCTCTCTTGTCGTATCTCCTTCTCACACACTTTCTCTTGCTCTAAGTTAATAGGTGTATTTAGTCTCACTAAATACAGAAACACTCTTTTGTTCCACTATGTACCATGTACTATGTACCTACTGTATATGGTTGAAATGACAAAAAAAAAAACCTTAGATGTTGACTTCACTTTCGCATTCTCCTGATTGTTCACACGCTCACTTCTTTAACTTTGCCACTGTCTTTGATTAGATTTTTTTTATATATATAAATTTTAGCAGGGTAACAATTTGTAATCTAGAGTATGGTGAGGATGACTCTTACATGTTTAATATAAGAACAAATACATAACAGTGGCATGTTTGGCCAACAAGACTAAGTATTGAATCTGTTGTCTCTTTGAGGAGTGCATGTGTTTTAATGTTTTAGCAATATCTGACAGATTTTGACTTTGTGTGGACAAGTCTGATCCCTATGAAGACAGCAAAATTGTAAAACTAAGTTAACAACCTAATAGAGCCAAAATGTGTGTATTTGGTTACTGATATTAACATTATTACATGTAGACAAATGTTCATTTATGTAAATGCCTTATGATATTATGAGTGTTATAATGTATTGTTTAAGTGCAAAGGTTATTATTATACAGCTATTTCCTAAAGATTGTTATTGTGATGCAGTTGTCCACTAGGGGGTGCATTTTGCTTTATAAGCGTCTCTTGAGTTAGTGCCAAAAGGATTTTTCCCTCCTACCCTCTTAAACTTTTAACTCTGGATAAAAGTACATAGTGATTTATATTCATACTGCTATGGATTTATACATTTTAGCAGTAATAGACAAATATATTCATATAGTAAATAAAATATAGTCATATGTTTACTTGCTTTGTTGCATTTGACTTGTGACTAGATTTATATTAATAATAATCATCATCATTATAAAGTAGTAATAATAATAATAATAATAACAATAATAATAATATTAAAAGGCTCAGTGTCTTATGGCAGAGCAGCAACAAAGATTTGATATGTACTGTACATACCAGAAGAGGTTAATCTGGGCTAACAATGTTCAGTCATACTACTCAAGCACTTCTGCACAACACATTTTAGTGTTTCTTTTTTGTAGCTCATCTATTTTTAACAAATTAATATATTAAGGCGGCACAATGACATAGTTGTTGGCACTGTCACCTTGCACCTCCAAGGTGGAGTTTCGATTCCCACCTCGGGTCTGTGTGCATGCAGTTTGCATGTTCTCCCATGCTTGGTGGAGGTTTCCTCAGTCCAAAGTCATGCAGACTAGGCTAATTGATGTTCCCAAATTGCCCACAGTGTGTGAATGAGAAAGCAAGTGTGTGTGTATGTGGCCTGGAATGGATTGGCACCCTGTCCATGGTGTACCCTGGCTGCTGTGCTGTAAGTTTCCTGGAATAAGCTCCATGCCCCTCATGACCCTGTACACAGGATGAAGCAGTATAGACGATGAGTGAGTGAATGAGTAGAGAAAACATTAACATACACAGGAGTGCTTCAGGACCAAGATTGGGAAGTACTGTTCAAAAGCTCATGTAAAGTCACATAGTTATTGAAGTTATTTAATCATGGAAAGTGTTTAGCCCTTGATGAATTTAAATATTTCCATTAAAAGCCATTAACTTTTTTCTCTCTGTAGACTGGAGGGGGAGGTAAGTGGCCTGTTCCTGCAGTCACCGGTCTGCACTGGTGCGGCAGGGGTCCGGGACTCTGGCTATGACTCTCTACGCCGGCGTATGAGCGTGCTGGAGAGACTGACACACACACACCCAGTCTGGCTTGTACTTACACTCAGTGATGAAGAAGCACAATGCATCCTGCAGCCTCAACCACCAGGGGTAAATATGCTGTAATACAAATACATACACACATCGTAGTTTGTTTAAAAATTGCATTAATGTAGTGAAAATGTTTATGACATTTAATGCTTCAATTAAGTTTCGTTAATATTGCTTTACAGTATATTAGACTGGATATCCTTGTAAGCATTTATAGCACTTTACCAGTAACACTTTTGTGTATTATTATAATATTATTGTTAACCCATAGCAGGACTTAGGACTTAGGATTATTCTTAATAAGTTATCTCTAGGCATGTGGAAGTGTACACATGCATACAGTCTTTAATATTTATTTTAGTTCTGCCTTATTAAACATACATATAACATCAGATGTAAACATATTAACGTAAAATGTTTTGTATTTGCAAGTTTGCTAAATTTTTTTTACTTGGCATTCTTGGTAACCCAATAAGCCATCCAAACTTGTTGAAGTTCAGAGATATCTGCTTTTCATATTTATGGTTTATGAGCGAGATCATTTCTAAAGAGTGTGATGTAATGTCATTCTGTGCGAAACTATTAGAAATTTAGTTGACTTAGCATTATTCTGTCAAAATACACTAGGCTTCAGAAAATTCCAGACTCCTGATACAGGGGTAAAAATGGCTTTTGTAAACTGAAATGAATTAAAAGTCATGTCGGTTTGACGTCAGATTTTAGTTTTAAATAGCATAATGAACAAGTTTTATGGTAACTGCTGAGTTTGCTCGCTGAGACAGAGCTAGGCTCATGACATTGGATTGCACAACCTGACCTAAATGACATTTGAAATCTTAATCACACATACAGTGCCACAGCACAGTTGAACACTATTGTAATATTTATCTTTTATTTCTTGTCCTGTTTCTGTGTGTATGTGCTGTAGACATTTTTGGTAAGAAGGTCGTCTAAGCTTCAGAAAAAGGTTATTTCCCTGCGTATGGACACAGACAGTGCTCCAGTGACTGTCAGGGACTTCCCAGTCACAGAGAGCCAGTACAGTGAGTTCCACACAATTCCAGAGAACTTAAAACATTTCTTTTCCCTTTTTCACTTCCTTTTGCCCAACGCTTTAAAGAAATAACCTTTTCACCTGTCTGCTTTTGTCATTTACTAATTCACTTGCTTGTTGGACATTATAGAGACTGTGTGAGAGCTAAATTTAGCTCTGTGACTTTGAGTCTGTGCCCACTTGTTTTTTTTTTCCCGATGTATTTTTTAATTAATCTAATCTGCACATTTGACTGGTTGCATTCTGCTTACAACACTGCATTTCTAAAGTTAATTATATTAAATACCCTGTACCACTGCAGCAACAATGCAAAAATTATTTAATCATCTGCTTAGAAAAACAGCAATATATATATTTAAAGTATATTTACAATCTTAAAGGGGTCATACGGGCCTACATGCACTTTTTCAAGCTGTTTGGACTGAACTGTGTGTTAGGAGAGTGCGTACACAACCACTCTACGATAATAAAGAGCCGCCCAGTGGTTTTCTTTTCATTTATTAAAATAACATGCCCCTTCAGAAATCAGGCCAATCTCAAATGCCTGTCACTGTGACGCCACACCGACAGAGGCCGCTCCTAATATAGTTGATTGACACTGGTGTTTTAGCAAAGACCCGCCCCGAGTGAGAAGAAGCTGTCAGCCATTGTTTTTCAACGCTGTAGCAAAATGTCACCTAAGCGGGTGTGGTGTACAGTTGTTGGGTGTAATAGCGAACACAGCAGTCGTCATTCACTACCGACATCTGAGCCGCTGACGATGCAGTGGCTGAATTTTGTTTTTGAAGCTAACGTCCCCGGCGATCTACCTAAATGCGTTCATGTTTGCGCTAATAATTTTTCACCAGACTGCTTTATAAACACGGGTCAATATAAAGCAGGTTTTGCTAGGAAGCAGCTTCTAAAAAATGGATCTGTACTAACGCTTCGTGTTTCTGCTTCAACTTCACCAGGCTCGGTGAGTGTAATTCGTTTTACTATGAATCTTTGCAGATCGCCTTTTCTAATAATCACGATGAATGTGGAGTGTAAGTTAACTTGCACTCTCATAGAACATGGTTATGGCTTCTTCTCTGTGTACATCCGACCCTATATAATCCCTAATCGCCTGTTTATAATAAACAATGCATTAAGGTGATTGTCTAGTTGCAAACTGTGTACGTAGTCGGAAAACTATATTATGCTTACCTTTGTAACGTTAGATGGTTTATAACGGTGTCTGTCAATGATTAAGAAATCATGTAAACACATCAGTAAACACATCGCGTTCGTATCTCTTTCAGTATGCTACTTACCCTGTTTTAGCTTCTCCGTTTTTTTGTTGTTGTTGCTCGCGGCAGCGTAACACCCCGTTAATTCATGCCCATGCAGTGATGAGAAAGACAAACGGGTCGATGCATGTCCATTCTTTTAATTTCTGCGTTGTCAGGCGATATTACAAACTTCCGGGCGGGGTCCGTACTTAAATCAAACCAAAAACTACTTAAGAAAACAGGCTCAGGCTCTTTATTCCATCTTATCTCGCGTTTTTGCACTTTGGACTGCATTACCCAGAAAGCATTGTGCTTTGTGGGTAATGCAGTCCAAAGCATTGCCCGCAGTGGACTACACTCCCGTGGCTATACCCCACGTGTGTTGTGAAGACACGCCCCCACATAACTGGGGGGCGGGCTCAGCAGAGATCATAAGCATTTAAAGGAGCATGTACTGAAACAGGTTGCTGAGAACAGAGCTTGTTTTTACCAGGTCAAAGAATGTTTTTTTTACACAACCATTGAGAATTTAAATTAAAGTATATTACAAACTTTTTATTAGGTATAAGAATCATATTCACATTTAATGAAAAATGTGGCTGGATGACCCCTTTAAATATAATATATTATTTTCTGCAAATATTTTGCACATTACTTGTTAAGGGATAATAATTCTTTAACAAAACTCTTTTAAAGAGACTCTTTTAAACTCTTCTAATAAGATGTTTCTTATTATAGACGTTTCTAATAAAAAAAATATTTTAAAACACTTGCCTTTGTCACTGATAAAAAAATTATCATGTTCAGTCTTCTGGTCTTAAATTTCTAGCCTGTTTGTTGACAATTGTTAGGTTTTATTAAGATGAACAACAAGCATAATGAAATTTCCACAATAACTGGCTGCCAGTTAGCACATCTGTTTTACATTAACCCAGAATTGTTTCTCTCCGTCTTCCCATATTCCTCCAACAGTGGGAGGTACTTATGCATACGTGGACTTTCACAGTGGAGCAAACAAAAATATTTCCAGCTTCGCTGTGCATTACTACTGCTAGTGGTGTTAAATTATTGTGTGTTTATATGTGTGTGTTTCAGCCTTCTCTTTGGAGGGATCAGGGATCAGCTTTGCTGATCTCTTTCGACTGGTGGCTTTTTGCTGCATAAGTAGGTAAGAGGATCTGCAGCGCTGTAAATCTGCATTCTGAAATCTTGTAAATTCTGTGTGAGTGTGAGTGAACAGTATAACGTATAATGCATGGTGTTTTATGGAAAAAAGTTTTTTGCCAACTAATGTGCATGTTCCCACTAATTTGGTCTGACTATTTTATGTTGTTTGTTTTATTTTGCATTTAATGATTGTATTTGTTCATAATACCAGTACTCAAGATATGGTCTTTTAAATTTAACTGAAATTCTTTTTACTTTTATTTTTTATATTTCTTGTAAAACAGGTTCTATTTGAACTTCTTTCTTTTTTTTTTTTGTAATGACTCCTCAGACCTGGGTGTCCTAGTCAGAAAGAACTTATGTGCTACAAAGTTATATTAGATCTATCCTTCTGGTCCAAATTGAACACACCATTGTTTCTTATTTGATTAAAGCCTTTGTACTAATCTGGTTTATACAACAAACTCTTTAATCTGGTGAGCCACTTCTGCTTTTATCAATTTTGTTTTTGATTTCACAGTGCCAAAATAAAAGCACTGTTAGATTAAAGCCACTGGCATTCTTCTCCCATACAGCCATCTGAAACAATAAATCCAAAAGGAAGTTAATTGCTTTACACAGTACCGGTGACTCAACTGCCAGTAAAAACATAAATCATTGAATATGTTTCCTTGTTTAATGCTGAATTGTTTGTGTTATTCTGCTTTGCACCGTGTAACCCTTATTATACTCTGTGCTGCATTTCTGCGTGGCCTCCCTGCCTTGTCGAGCCTGTCTCATTGTTCGTGCCCCACAGTAGACAAACACAAGCCTCTGTATGTCAGAGGCATTTTTACATGCTAAGATTATTACAGCTGGAACACCAAGTCTTTGTCTTTCTCTATTAAGAGCAGAGCCTCTATAAGGTTTTAAGTCATTTTATGCTTTATTAGCACACTTTGTGCTGTTTGTATACTTTGTCTTTAGTGTCTTTTGTGTTTCGTTGTAGGGATGTTCTCCCATTCACGCTGAAACTTCCAGAGGCTATCTCTGCTGCGAAGACTACTGCTGATCTAGAAGAAGTAGCCAAGTTAGGAATAGGTAAGTAGCCTTTATCCTCAACTATTAATTTTTAATTTATTATTCCAGCATTTATATTAGTCTTTCTATGACGCCTTGTGGCTCGTTTAATAAAATGTTATAGTTCTGTGACTGATTATGACAATTGTGATTGTAAGTAAACCAAAAAGATGACATTACATGTAAACTTAGCTGATGGACCTTAGAATTGATTGTCTGTGGAGGCTGAACCATGCTTGGGGTTATTACTACAGTGAGCTGTCTGTGACTGTTTAAAGAATGGTTCATGTTGAGGGCTGTATTGCTTTGAGGCAATTTAGTTAACTCATGAATCATGCTCTTGAGTGTGTTCTTATTGTCAGTGTTTCTGAACACATACTGAGTTCTGCTTTTTTTTCGCGGCTACCCTAGGTTCTCTTTGTTTTACTTTCAGCTTATTCAGTAATTTCTTCCCAATTTGTTTTACTTTCCTTTTAATTTGACTAACTATCATCTGATCATTACTCATCAGCTCTCTGGTTGTTTGCGATGATAAATTTTATAGAATTTTTTTTCGTCTTTGTACACAGTTAAATTTATTCTAATTATTATTTTTTTGGTCACATAGGTCAGATCATTTACCTTAAAAACATTCGATGTCTCAGTTTCTTATAAATAGGAATGTGCTTCTCATGTGGGCGACACATTCTGATGACATCACTTACAGAAACTTGTCTAAGAGAAGCTTGTTCCTTATGGCTCTAGCCAATTACACAGTATTCAGTTTGATAGAAACAGACTTGACGTATAAACTTGCCTCTGACTAATAGCCATACAGGAGCGTGTAATAAAAAAAATACTTACCTGAATGAGCTACAGTTTGAACTGAGGTGTTTCTTGATTAACCTTGTGGTATAAATTTTTGTTTAACTCAGATGTTTTAAGAATGTGCATCACACAAGTATGATTTCTATTTTAGAGAAATATAAAGCAGTTGTTAAAGGGGTCATCCAGTCCCATTTTTCATTAAATGTTTATATGATTCTTTAGGGTCCTACTGAAAGGTTTGTAATATAATTTAATTAAAAAATTCTCAATGGTTGTGTAAAAAAAACACTACAAACTAGCTCTGTTCTCAGCAACCTGTTTCAGTACATGCTCCTTTAAATGCTTATGATCTCTGCTGAGCCAGTTCTGTGGGGCGTGTCTTTACAACACACGTGGGGTATAGCCACGGGAGTGTAGTCCAGTGCGGGCAATGCTTTGTGGGTAATGCAGTCCAAACTATAGAATATAGAGCCTGAGCCTGTTTTCTTAAGTAGTTTTTGGTTTGATTTAAGTACGGAACTCACCCGAAAGTTTGTAATATCGCCTGACAACGCAGAAATTAAAAGAACGGACATGCATCGACCCGTTTGCCTTTCTCCTCATTGCATGGGCATGAATTAAGCCCAATCCCAATTCTACCCCTTACCCCTTCCCCTACCCCTCGCCCCTTCCCCTTGTCCCTTAAAACGAAGTGGAAAGGGGAAGGGTTAAAATATTTCCCCTAAGAAATGGGACACCACTACAACACTGTTATACGTCATCATACTTATCCGTTCATTTACATGTACACATACAGTATGGCCGTAAGCAAAACAAACAATGCGTTATCAAAAGCTCGGCAAACTTCTGTGCTACTGAACTTTCATATTTGTTTGTAGCATGTAGTAAAGTGTATATGACATAAAAATATATTTTTGTAATATTGCGCAATCGGCGCTATCCGCTAGCAAACTTTAGCGGTTTTTTTGCAAACGTTTTTTTACAAAACATCACCATAAACAGAAACACAAGACTAAAATTAATATACATATAATAAAAACTTGTCATAAAAATCCTTATTAATGGCAAAAAATCGTTAAATTTACGGGTCTGCTTGCTCGAGTGAGCGGCCATCTTGAAAATTTCGTTAGCCCTTCGTTTGAAGTGAGGTCCCGAAAAATCTTCGTTTCGAGGGCTATCTGGCCCTTCCCCTTAGCCCTACCCCTCCAACCAAAAGAGAAATGAGACACCCCTACCCCTTCACGTGAACGCGCCAAACGGAGGGGTAGGGCTAAGTGTAGGGGTAATGGGCTGTTATGCTGCCGCGAGCAACAACAAAAGCGGAGAAGCTTACTGAGAGAGATACAAACGCGATGTGTTTACTGATGTTTTAGCGTTAGCTTCAAAAACAAAATTCAGCCACTGTGTCCTCAGCGGCTCAGATGTCGGTAGTGAATGACGACTGCTGTGTTTTCTATTACACCCAACAACTGTACACCACACTCGCTTAGGCGACATTTTGCTCCAGCATCGAAAAATGGCCGACAGCTTCTTCTCACTCGGGGCGGGTCTTTGCTAAAACACCAGTGTCAATCAACTATAGTAGGAGCGGCCTCTTGTGGTGTGGCGTTTGAGATTGGCCTGATTTCAGAAGAGGCATGTTATTTTAATAAATGAAAAGAAAATCACTGGGCGGCTCTTTATCATTGTAGAGTGGTTGTGTACACACTCTCCTAACACACAGTTCAGTCCAAACAGCTTAAAAAAGTGCATGTAGGCCTGTATGACCCCTTTAAAAGAGACAAGGCATATGGTTGCTGAATGGATGTGAAATTTGAGGAACACTCATGCCACTTGATACAGAAAATATAATCTGTAAAGTCAGAACACAGAGATAAAGTTTTTTAGGCACCTTTTGTGCACGTGTAGGGTAGTGGAGTGCAGTAGAAATGCTCATACTGGGATCATTGCCAAAATGGGCCCCACCTTAGAGGCTGCCATGAAATTCAGCTTTAGTTGGTGCCGGTCAGGTTTCAGCCTGACTTTACTGAGTTGGAAATTTTTAGGGGGGAATGAGGACAGTGGGGGGAAATCCAAAAGGAATAACTGAGCTATGTACAGCAAATGAAAAAGACAGGAAAAGAAAAACTGAACACAAACATTGGAAGATGATTGATTTTATAACAGTTTTATTAACTGATATAAAAAGTAAGCAGAATAAAGATAGAAAGACGTACAGACTGATTGTGTGTAATGCAGTTACTCATAACACGCAGGTGTTTTACTTCTGAGGAAATGATGAGACCTGTTTGACATATAGTTTTTACAACAAAGAATTAAAATGTGGTTTTCAGTAAAGATAGTGGAAGTACTGTCCACACCCTGTCCAAACATAATATTTATTATTATATTAGAATATCTGTATGTGTCCAATTGCAAAAAGGTACAAAAAAAAACAGTTTTGCATATACTATAGGGTGAGCAGAATGAATTTGAAGGCGCGGCCTTTAGAATAAATATGTGTGCAAGAAAAAGTGGGAAGAGAGAGCAGCAGCGGCTGCGCTCCTCCCACCAACTATCCAGCATGCATGACTCATACCATTCAGTATGTGTGTGAACCACAGTCCTGTTTCCACACGCTGACTTTGAGCTATGAGCGATAGCTGTTTTTATTCGTGTCCTCTGAAAGAAACAGATACAAGAAAAGTTTAACCTAATTCCTGTAAGTGTGGGTTTCAGTCGTTCATAATGTTCTGACTTACATGTTTTCTTCTGTTTTAATTAGTACTCTTGCTGTTGTCGGTCCTCCGGTTATGCTTTTACTGTTTGTATTGTTGGATAGCTGTGCTTGCTTATGAGGAGTATGTGTTGATTTTTTTTTTTTTTTTTTTTTTTTACTTAATTTTGACCTAATATTTTCTCAGGTATTAAGATTATTGTCACCTGGGCTTAAATAACATTTTTCATCAAACATTATTTTTTTTTCATAAATAGACAAGAATATATTTTATTTTGTTATTTTTACACACATATATATACACACAGTATATTTTTAACATAATATAACATTTGCCTATTCGGGCGCTCTTTGTTTCCTATAGGATTCTGGGACTCTACACTGTGTCAAAAGAAGAAAAGCGCTGCGCCTGATGGACCAGCTGTCCCTGATGGACCAACTGTCCAGCAGAGTGTGAAGCAGGCAGAGCAGGGAACATCCTTTGGAGACAATTTGATACACGTTCCACTCACACGAACTCCATCCCAGTTGGAGTGCAGTCAGTCAAACGGGGCTCTGTGTTTCATTAACCCACTCTTTCTACAGACACACCGCACAGAACCTGCTTCCACAGAACCTGCCACCTCAGCAGCATCTGGAGAAAATTGTGCGCTTTCACACAGCAGCAGCTCCTCAACTCAGGGCAAAAGCCTTACAGAGCCTCAAAACATTCTTCGCCGAACCATCAAAACAGAACACACTAGAAACAACAGCGTGAATAGAGAAAAAAGTTTGTCCCGCTCTCCTCCACCTCGGCCACCCCCACCCCGCATCGTCCTGTGTAGACCATCCGTCCCAGTCAAGCAAAAGAGCATGCCTGAGACCGGTGTTAGCTGGATCAAAACGCCCCAGGAGAGATCTGGCCTGCTGGGGCGTCTAGGTTCCTCGTTCAGCTCCCTTTCACTCTCATCCTCGCCACCAAAGAAAATCAGCTCACCCATCCCAATGCCATGCCGTGGAAAAAGAGCACCCAGCATTGCTAATGCAGAGGGGCAGCTTTGTCACCTGGCACTGGAGGACCAGATCATCGAGCAGGCGGTGTCTCAGAGCCTGGCCAAGCAGGCGCTGAGGAATGCAGCCATGGAGAGCAGAAGCCCTGCAGAGGAGGGCAGTCCCATCGGCCGAGAGAGACTTAGTGACATTAGCATCTCCACCTCCTCCTCTGACTCTTTGGACTACACTCATAGCTTCACAATGCCAGCAGCAGCCAGCCCCTCCAGAGGTGACAGTAGCTTAGAGGAGGAGGAAGATGAGGAGGAATATTATGGAGTTGGTGTGGAGAGTGATCAGGAGCTGAGCATGGAGCCACCCTTCAAGCCCAAGAAGCGGCACAGCGCTGGAACGTTCGTACTGCCTCGGGCACTCAAAGGACATCTGCGTAAGGTCAGCGGCGTCTTTAACTCGCTCATGACACCTGAAAAAAGAGCAGTGAAAAGGATTGTAGAGCACTCCCAGAACAAAAGCACCTATTTCGGCTGCCTGGTGCAGGACTACATGAGTTTCATGCAGGAGAATTGCAGCTGCCACGAATCAGGCCTTGAACTGCTCCAGACCCTACGGCAGTTCATGACTCAAATGAAATCCTACCTGCTGCAGAGCTCGGAGCTCAACCCTCCCATTGAGTCCCTTATTCCAGAGGACCAGATTGGTAAGAACACTTTATTTCATAATATTCTCAACATGGGGCCAAATACTGATCATGTGGAATGCAAACGGAATCATTTTGATAATTAAAAATACACACAATGTTTTTCCCACTTAACTAGCTAGCTACCCGTCTCCTCTGTTTCTTTTCTGATGTACTTTACAATGAAATTCTTCCACGTATGTTTAACTAAATAAGGTATGTTAAATCAGGCTTTTGTAAATAATGACCAGTGTAAGTGTCTGTGTCAACAACTAATTAGTTAGCAGATTGTATAGGGAAAATCTGGTGTATGCGTGGTGGCAAAAAGGAAATGGATGTCACGGTGACTGATTTCTAGTAAATTGTGTAAGTCTTTGGCCAAAATTGTGTTTTTCTGCCAGTAATGTTCTTTGATTTGGCCAGTGTCTGTATGTTAAAAAAAAAAAACTTGTAAGTCTTTTTTGAAATCTCATTTGTTTTTATTAAAATAAAAAAATCAGGTAAGCCAAAAGTGCTTTTCACAAGCAGTGGAAGTGGATGAACTAGATCAAAAGTTTACCTAAATGTTATAATTAATATATCTTTATGAATATTAAAATAGCTGTAAACAACGTTTAGAAATGTTTGTATTCCCTAATAAAAATATATCACTAAAAGTAAATTTAGTCAACACAACTGAGAGATGAAGTTGAGCCCTTATATTTTTTTAACATTTGTCAGTACTGATGTTTTTACAAGTTATTATAAGTGTAGTGGTAGGCATAGTGTCTTTCAGTGGAATTAGAATGGAGTCTTAAAGTTTTCTTGTTTTTATTTTTGTGAATAGTCAGGTAACAAAAGCTGACAGCTGTAGTTTCCCGGACTGTATATAATAGAAAATGTAAAAAAAAATATTAGTGTTTTGTCAGTGACAATTTTATTTTGTAAAATGAAAAAAACAAAACAAAAAACAATGCTTGCAGTGTACCTACAGTTTCATTCACTAAATGTCAACTTGTAAGTGACTGAAGTCAACCATCAAGAGAATAAAAGCAGAAGTATCACAATCACTGATTTATTTATTATGGAGGAAATAAACTGATATGTTCCAATTGAAATCCTAAGGACCAGCTATAACATATTTAACATTTATTAATCTTATTGTTCTATCCTGTTCTATAATGCACCTGCTGTGAAGCGTTCATGTGTTTGGAATGTCTTTGCTAACTGGTGTCATGTTACTCATCCTCCAGTGAGTGTGTGTGCTCCTAATGCAGGTCCCAGCAGGAGTGCATGCATTATATTTGGAGAGTAAGTTTTAGTACCTTCTGTCCAAATATAATGCATGTTGCGCTGTGTAGGCAACAGTTTCCACAAACTGGCAGGTATATTCATGTGAAAGACGACTTTTTTTATGAGCTGCTTGTTTTTCTTTTCCATATAAACTCCTTGACCTGCTTGTTAATGTGGTCTGGTTATGAAAGTAGATTATTATCTTTTTTTGCAACAGGGGTGGGTTAAGAGTAGGGGTTAGAGTAAATTTTTTCCTTATTTTGCTTTGAGTTCTTACTTGTTTTGAGTTACACAGGAACATTGTGTAATTCACTTCCGTTTTTCTTAGCACATGTGCAGTCAGCTCTGTGCTCCAATAAATGTGTTTCACTCCAGATGTTGTCTGCCAAGTAGGCCATTGCCTCCTGCCCCTGCAGTGTACTCTCCACCAATCCCTGCTTGAGGCAGCCTTTTTACTTGTTGACTTTGACCTATTAGTAAGTGGGTAGGTGGATGTAAGTTGAGAATGTAGTAAGGGGGGACAAAAGGACATTTGTTTTTTGTTTCAGGACATTGTACTCATTAGAGTATTTTCCCTAGGACACAGCATAGAAATACATCTGTGCAGCAAAGGTTTTTCGTGTGCACAAGTGAAGTCACTTAACCTAGGCTTTACAGATAAAATATGAACTCATATCAGGTGGTTAACTTTTCAGATAAAACTGTCTCCTCTTCAAGGTCTATTTTAAGTTGGGAGAGATAAAATGTGTGTATTTGTTTATTTAACCCACTTGATAGCGAGGGAAGATAATATCTTGCTCTTGAGATGCCTCAGGAAGATCTGTTTCCTGTATGCTGACAATGTTTTGAGGACTTCCCAAAATGCAGAACCAAAAATAGAAACTGAATGAGGTGGGTTAAAGATCCTTTTAAAACAAATTGAATAGGTATCTTAGGGAAATGAATATTCAGGCAGCCAGAGAGGGGATTTTGTACTCTGTTTGTGCGTCTGAGAGTGTTGGAGAATGACGTAACTTATGGCCATATTTCACTACGATGGCCTGTTCTGTGTTTTTTTTTTTTTTTTTTGTGTGTGTGTGGGAGGCGTTAGTGGATTCACTTCTCTCAAGCCTGTGGCTTGTTTTCCTCCTTTGGACTGTGGAGCTGGGGTGGTGGGTGGTGTTGTGGTGAATGTTTGCACGCAGTAGAAAACAGTCTCTTAGACTTGACTGATTGCTTCTCCTTGTCTGTGCTGTTTTCCTGTTTAGCCCTCTCTTCTTCGTCCTGTTTGTCACTGTCCTTGCACAAGAAGGCTGCTCTCATTCAGCAAATAGTGATAGGGTCTATTATTATGTAGAAATAATTAAAATGTTGATGTACATTTCCATTACCCCTTCTGTATAGTCTAAAATATTTGTACCAACTGTTCTTGTTGTGACTTGGATCACTCCTTGTACTATTACAGTCACTGAAGGAAGTATTTTATAGACAAAACAAATACTGTTTTGAGTTGGATTAAGAGCTTTCTTTAATTCTTTGTCTATGAGGCATATGGTGCGAATTTAATTAATATGGAATGGCGCCCTTAGTGCTAGCTGCTCCAAACTTTGGCCTTTATGAGTACTCACTAGCCAGGCAGCAGCCTGAGTAAAATGGAATTGTATGTTTTTCTTCCTCTCATACCTAACATACTCGGCCTTCGGGCGCAGACAACAGGGAAGAGCACAACCACATTCACTACTTACTTTTAGGAAATGTGTAATATTTTCAGTGTGTTGGAGTAAATGTCAATACATGGCATAAGACTATGAGCTAAAGTTGTTTAAAATTAACATAATATGAATAATGAATAATTGCTAAAATGTCAGAGACTTTATGATTTAAATGAGTTTAAATGATTGCTATGTCATCACTGAAGGTTATATGTCTTCTGTTAATTATCATATTTATCTGATTATCATTGCAACTAGATTGAATGCTGAATGCACACATTTTTTGCTGCATTTGTAATGAATGTTAAATTATGATTATTACAATTAGTGTGGAGGACGGAGTAGGGTGGTAGAGCGTCTGTAAAATTACTGACAGTAAGCACATTCAAACACAAAGAAGCGTTTCACATGTGAAGTCCGTTTTCCATAAAGGTTTTCTTAGTGACTTAATACATTTTGGCAAAAACGAAAAACTTAATGCATTGTTTCTTTTTCATGTTGTATATATTGTCAAGGTTATTCTTAGATTAATTGTATACTGAGGAAGAAAAAAAATCAACTCTTGTACGATTACATAAACACTTATTTTACTGTATATTTTGACTATAATAAAGGGCTTAATAGCCCAACAATACATACAGTAGCAAGCATGCATGGATTACTTTAAGGAAATTTCATATCGATTTAATAGATTTTTATTATTTCCTAGGATTTATTAGATCGTTATTGGTACCACAGACATGACATCATCTGAGTCAGAGATAGGGGGGAGGGGGAAAAAGGAGAGAAGAAACATCACATGCCTAAAATCTGACCAAGAAACATTTAGTTCCCTAATGAATACTTAAGCTGACAAAAGCAAAAAAAAATTCACACTCAGCGTTCTTGGTCACTTGAGTAGGCAGTTAACCATTACATTTTGCTACTAGAGCTTTGTGGTTTAATTTCCAGCGAATGTTTACTGCCTTCTGCAGTACCACCCTGCGAAGTTTTCAACCAGCTTTGCACAATCAGAGAGAAGTAAAGCATGTCTGCTGGAGTCTTATTAATGTACGAATAACCTGTTCTGTGAAATGTTTTAGAGAATAAACAGTGGAAAAAATTAGTGAATCTTCTCCCCTTTTTTTCTGAAAAGGAAATGTAATATTAGCACTGAGGGAGGTTTCAGTCTACAGTATATTCACAGCTACAGCTATTTCTGTTTGTTCACACTTCTAGATATAGCTCCTAGATTCATATAAATATAGTCTGGGTTGGGGCGGGGGGTTAACTTTTTGGTTTTAAAGTGGTTTCATTATTTTGCATACATATATTCATTATTTGTAATATGTGATACTTCCAGTGACTAATTCTACACTCTTAATGTGTGTGGAAGAATGTGTGAATCATCCATCTTACATAGATTTTCTCTCACAGTTGGCACATACGGTATGTGCTGACCATTTCTAATCAACTCCTGTATCCCATTCTCAGATCAGGTACTGGAGAAGGCCATGCACAAGTGCATCCTGAAGCCTCTGAAACCTGTGGTGGGGGCGGCTCTTCACAACTTCCAAATGAGCAGTGGAGTCTGGCAGCAGCTGAAGGAGAACCTGGCTCTGGCCAAAACCAAGCAGCCACAAGAGATGGGTGTAGATGGAGCCATGCCACCAGATCCTGTGTCCATAGAGAAGATTCGTCATAAGTTCCAAAATATGCGCAAACTGTACTCACCAGAGAAAAAGGTGTCACTACTGCTCCGTGTCTGCAAGCTCATTTACACCATCATGGAAGAAAATTCAGGTAAGAAATAGTGCAAAAGGATCTCAACCATAATTTTATTCAGATGGAGGATTAATATGGTTTAATCTGGTTTTAGGGAGAATGTATGGAGCAGATGACTTCTTGCCCATGCTGACATACGTGTTGGCTCAGTGTGACATGCCTGAGCTGGATACAGAAATTCAGTACATGATGGAGTTACTAGATCCCTCTCTACTGCATGGAGAAGGTAAATTCACTCTGGATTCCTAAGCAAGGCACCACAACCAAAAAGGACTATTTAGCAGCTATGCTGATTTGTTTATTCATTTATTTATTTTAAAGAAAAGTTTAAATGACAGTTTTCTGTTCTTTGTAGGTGGCTACTACTTAACTAGTGCATACGGAGCTATGTCTCTGATAAAAAACTTCCAGGAAGAGCAGGCAGCGCGGGTGCTGAGCTCAGAAACCCGTAACACACTCCACCAGTGGCACCGCAGACGCACAGCTCAGCGCAGCACACCATCCGTGGACGATTTTCAGGTGACACACTCACCACAGAGTACACATGACTCGTCCTAATTGTAGGACACAGTGAAATATTAACTTGTGTTTGGGTAAGATGTGTTTTTATGATGAGCACTTAAGGACTCAACTCAAACATCGTGTCACTATGCGTGATCAATAATATACCCTGGAGTTCTCAACAGAAACAACATTTTAGCAACATGTCTGCAAACTTTAAGCAATTAAGACAGCTAAAGTGATGTAACTACCATTTTATCACTGTTCAGTTAAATGGTAACATAAGATCAACTAAACACCATAAAAGATTAAGTGAGTCGTGTTTTTACTTTACAAGACTACTCAATGTTTAAATGAGAAATGTGTCCGGAATTGTTTATTTTTGTAAAAGTGTTTTTAAAAATGTCTCACTGTTAAATGTCCTACAAAAATAAAATTAACTTGAATCGATGGATATTATATAATCATTATGATGAATTAAGTATTGTGATATAATTTTATCACTCAGTCCTTGTTTTTGTCAGATAAAAATCCAAATGTATACTTCCAAGGGTTTGATAGTGATATTGTGAATTATTACAAGTACCAAGTTGCAAGTATCTTTTATAAGATCAGTAATAATTTTCTTTACAGAAAACTAATATAGCTCTTCTTTTTGTGTGTAGAACTACCTAAGAGTTGCACTCCAGGAACCAGACAGTGGTTGTACAGCTAAAACTCTAAAGGTGCGACCATACGGCACCACAGAAGAGGTGTGTCAGTTATGTGCTGAAAAGTTCAAGGTGCGTGACCCTGATGCCCATGCCCTGTTTCTGCTGACGGAGGAGAGCACGCAACAGCTGGCCCCGGACACACACCCACAGAAGATCAAAGCAGAGCTACACAGTCGCCCACAGAGTCAGGCGTTTTACTTCGTCTACCGCCGAATTCAGAACCTCAACCTCCCTGCTCCAGCAGATGAATTCAATCACAGCTCAGTTACTGCCTTAGCCTGAAGCCTCTGAAACTTGCGTGTCATGAATTTACTCTCTTCCCTAATTGCTGCGAGTGTTTTTCACATCACCACAAAGACAACTGTGCTGTTTTGGAAATGTTTGCATCTAAAGGAAACAGAAAATGATGCTAGGCCCTGAGGAAAGAAGGAAGGAAGGATGTGTCTGACAGATGCTGCATTTTCAGCTCTTCTTTTTCTTTTTTAATCTTTCAGGAAGTGGAACGTGAGCATTACATTTAAGGAAGCCACTTTCATGTTGTAAACGATACAGGAGAGTTGACCATAGGCAAACATGCTAATTGAAAGGTTGAGTATGAATGTGCGTGTTAATAATGGAGCGAGGCCTGTTTAATAGCCGTTTCAGGTTTTTCTATGCTGAGGATTTTCTTTCCTGCGTCAGTATGAATAATGCAATACTCTATGACTGCTTTTTTTTTTAAAGGACAAAATTTATTGGATGTGTTTTAAATTGTATGCTAATTTTCATATGGTGGCTGGCTTCAGAGGGCTGTTTAGCTCATAGTCTGACATGTTGTGCAATATGAGCAAGTCCACTGCCAAGGACATGGATGAATCCATATCTATATCTGACTTTATACTTTGCCTTTTTATATACTGAAAACCTAATTGTTAACATATTTTAAACAGTTTTGATGCAGTTGCTGGTAAACTGCTTTCGTTTTATGTATTTAAAATCATTAGTATAATAATGCATGCATTTGTTGGTTAAGAATATTAACTAAGAACCAGGCACTGTTGCCAGTGATGTTTTATCATATGCATATTTGTACGAATGAAATCATATGAGTCAGTGCTGGTGGTCAGTCAGTAGACCACAAACTCATTGTTTGTACTCCCATCCTTGATAATTTATAAAACAGTTTTGCTATGAAGATACATATAAATAAAATCTTGAATCCAAGTTGTTAAAAATACTGTACTACTGACAAGCTAAAGGCTTGTGTGTGAATAAATCTGAGCTGCATCTCAGTGATTTATGATCCTTGCTGGCAAGTTACTGAAAGTGTGCAGTGGGACAGGAAGGTTTTTTGAAGGCGAGGAGGTTACAGGAGTAGCATGTAATGATAAGTAAAGAAACAGGATGAAGTAACTGGAAGGTGATACAAGAATGGTATTACATTCATTGGAAGAACATCTCAAGTAATGGATTTTATACATATTTTACTGTAAATTCTGATCAGGTAACATTTGACTAATTTGTTTTTTTGTTTGTTTTTGTTTATTTGTGTATGCCTAACTACAAAGGATGAGATTTACCAAGTGTGTGATTTCCTGTTAAAGTGCTGTGCATTTTTATGTCTGGCCATCGATGGTAGAAATGTCATTGACTGATTATGTAGGGTGTCTGGTAAAACGAGACCAGATCAATGCAATACGCTAACCCTTGTAGCATTGACAGAAATACATCAGGGCTGGCAGGAAAAACAAAACAACAAATACATGATGTTCAATTGTCTTTTTTAAAGTTTGAATATAATATGTAAATGTGATTAAACTAGATATTATAAAGTTGATAAGTATATATTTATATGCAATCTGTGCTGGGATTATCACAGATTCTTTTTTGTTTTTTTAAAGAAAACTACTTAATTCAAATGTGTTAAATTGTATTATATTGCAAATGTTTCACTACTAGCACTCCCATTGTAAGGTGTTTTTTTATGTGGCATTTATTCATGAACAATACTATTTTGCACACAATAAATAAGAACAAATATATTTCTATCATTTTTTGTTTTTCCTTCATAACTCATCTTGAGTAATCTTTTATACTGATCATAATCACGGTGTCTTGGGGTTGGGGAACATCTCTCAGCAACATTGAATCCAAGGAAGAATACATCTTGGATCCGATCCTTGTCCATCACGACAACACACAACAAATACACAAACATTTTTGGACAGGTTTTCTTTTGTACTCCCACCTTGGGCAGTTAGCGCTGTTTGAATTAAATTATGAAAAAAACGAAATATAGATATATACTGTCGATAGATAGATAGATAGATAGATAGATAGATAGATAGATAGATAGATCACTGTGTGTAAACTAAGAGAGACAGCAACTATGTTTTGAGCCTCTGGCTTATGATTTCACAGAAATTCTGCTCATATTACATAATCGTTTCGCAAAATCAGATTCTGAGAAAGCGTGATTCCACACATTACACATTTATTCCGCCTAAACATGTTTATACCTAGCTTTGCCAAATACCACAAACATTTCTTATTCAAATGCCTGATTTAATTCTGCCGGAAGGATTGCATTCTTGGCGGATTTTTTTAAAGAGTTCCTTTGGCGCCATCCAGTGGCCTTTAGGACCCTTTTTATGTTATTGTAAGAACTGAGGCTTTGTATCGTTTCTGTAGACTCGAGTAGCAATCATTTTCTTGCTAAATCACGCGGTTATTTTGCAACGCACAAGACGAGATTGTCAGTCATTTGACAAACCGCCGTGACGTAAGCAACCACGCGATACTGACTTTCTGTGTTTTATCTCCTCAAAAACGGGTAATGTTATAGTTTTATTAAAGTACTGTCTGTATTTCATTGTACCTAAAGCCAATACTGACGTAAACAAATTTAAAAGCAGAGTATGGTATTTAAAGACATCTGGTGATTGTTTCGCCTGAAGCCAGGGGGCGGAGCCGGGGGCGGAGCCTGGCGGCCATACTGAGCAACTCAAAGCCATGAAGTTCAACTGTACAAATCCACAAATAATTACCTGTTCAACTTAGTAGTAGTATTATATGAATCTTACATTTCTCGTATCATTTTTTTATTTAGTAAAATGGAAATCTAAATGATTTACCTTGATTTTTAATTTATTACCAGATATAGTACAGTACATTGCATGGCCAAACAAACAAACAAGAATAAGATTCAATTATTTATTACATGTAAGTTAAGGCACAGTAAAATGACTTTTTCGTAAATACCAGTTGGAAAACTGGGGTCAGAGCACAGGGTTAGCCGGGACACAGTGCCCCTAAAGCAGACAGGGATATCTCGTGTTTGTGTTTCCATATGTGAGGAATTGAACAAGTAGAGAGTGACAGGTTAGATCTGCAAAGGGGTGCATTATAACAGGAGCAGCAAGTTTGTACAAAGCAGAACAAATTTGATTACCAAACCATCTGGACCAGAAAGACTGATTTGTAAAGGAAAAGGAATAATTTGAAGTAATGAACTTTGAGAAACCAGCCATACCATGGGAATTGAAGTGTTGGGAGCTAGAGATAGAAGAGAAATGGCCATTAAAAGCATTGGAGACAAGCAGAGGATTGAAAGAAAAAAAAAAACATTATTTGGTTTAGGATACAGTACAATATTAACAATACAATATTAGGTTTACTGAAATGTGATTCAACTTTTCCACAACTTTTTTTTAATCTTTATTAAATCTTTATAGTAGTTTACGTTTGTTAATGATGTTATACAGTATAGCATTTCCCCCCCTGTAGGCTTCCCAATCAGCAGAGTCGTTAGATCAGTGGTGTCAAATCTTCTCCAGAAAGGGACAGTTTGTGTATGCAGGTTTGCATTCCAACCAAGCGAAAGCCACATCAAATTGAGTCTACTGAAAGCAAAGATCAACTAATTAAACTTGTAGATTCAGGTGTGGTTTCTGTTTGCTAGGAATGAAAACCTGAACACACTGGCCCTTTCTGGAGAACATATAACAGCATTAGATGACCAATATTTAGCCCAAGTTTTGTCCCTTTGATTAAAAAGTTTGATGAAATATGAGTTGATCCAGGGTAAATATCTAACTTTATCTCAATTTGTTATCACGTTTTTTAATTACATTAATATCCTCCAAATAGAAGAGGTTCCATGCATTATCACTGAAATGAAACCATACAAATTAGTGAATCACATCTACCTACGGTATAAAAAGGCAGCACTCTGCAACTCAAGCATAGAATGTACTATACAGTATAAATATATTCATTTATTATTCTTTTACTCTGTTGCATCAAAGAAGATGGAGATACAAATTGCATCTGAGAGCAATGTTAGTATAAGAACTGATTTGGGAGAATTGGGTTTCATTAACCAAACAGCTGCACACATGTCTAATATCTCATGACACATACCCTGGAGATATATCTGTGGCAGTTACTTAAGGAGTTGCCAGCCCAACACCCAATTGTCAATCACACACTATAGGCAATTTGAAAACACCAATAAGCTTAACCTGCATGCCTTTGGGGAGGAAACCAGAGAACCAGGAGGAACCTTGTACCAACCACAGGGAGAACATTTAAACTCCATGCGCATATACCCAAGGTGGAAATTGAACCTACGACCCTGGAGATGCACGTCCACTGTGCTATCAACTACACAACATGCCTCCTTTGTGGAGGAGGGATAATGGTCTAAAAAAAAGTTTTTTAGGGTTCCCCTAGTTACAGTGACAGTGATTGTTAATGCTGCAGCATAACAGCATTTTAGACAACCATACACTTTCAACAGCTTCCGAAGGTTTGGGGAAAGTTACCTGGCCTCTGTGCACAAGGTAAGGCCCAAAAAGATGAGGTGGTGAAAAAAAGGTGAAAAACGTCCTGATTTCAACCCTGTTTATCACCTTTGGGATGAACTGGAACTTTGATTATGAGCCACACCTTCTTTTCCAACATCAGACTGAACACACAAATGCTGTTGTTAACTGAATAGGTACAAAGTCACACAGACAGGGTTCCCAGAAGGGGGCAAAGGAATTTTTTTTCATAGCTCTGGTATAGCTTGGAACGCTTGGGCAAGTGTCCACATACTTTTGGTCCTATAGCATATTCACCACACTTATGCAGAAGGACTAAGCTAACTACCAGGGTTGCAGGTATCATATTTCCTCTCAGTCATCACTTGTGTTTAGTGCCGTGACGTATGGATGTGACGTATCCTAAAGAGGCGGTGCATAGAAATGTACGAACCAATGGTAGGCATTTGTGGGTGATGCCACGCCCATACGGTGTCGGTGCGGTTTGCGGGAGGCGCCGATGTCCAGGAAGTAAACACTTCACTTAGCCTGAATGAGCGATGGAGCGCACAGCATCAGACACAGAAACCGATGATTATGAACAGCCTTTGCTTCATCGGAGAAAGGACGACGACATAAAAAGAGGTGAATAGATGCTGTATGTGTGCATTTTAGGAAGAGCAACTTCGTGGCAGAAAGCAAAAAACAAAACAATGGAGAGCCGGTGGGTAATGTGGCGACAGCAGGCTGCAGACCCCGGTGTTATGTAGATGTTGCGGAGTGTTAGAGTATGTTAGAGTACAGTATGTTAGAGTTAGCAGCCCTACCTTACCTAGAGACTGAAGTTTTATTTGCATGATTACAGGAATGCTAACGTTAGCAGTTATAGTCGCGTGGTCACGTGGTGCAGCACTTAGGTGTAGACTTCGTTACGTGAATGAAATATCTAGCTTGTTTATTCTTTAACTGTCACTGGCTAATACATTCACGTTTCATATAATATTTAAATTAATTTAAAAAATAAATTAAATCTAATTTAATGTTTAAAGCACCTATACCTGGTGAGTCTGAAGCATTTTAAAGATTCAGCCTGTTTACAGAGATCAGCTGATCTCGCCGTGACGTCATCCGATGACACGTGATGACCAGGTGTCTGTTGAATCACAATGGTGTTATGATCAGAATCATGTCTGCTACACTTTTTCTGCATGAGTTACACTTTTCCCACATCTGTCTCAGCAGTGCAAAGTTACAGATTTGTATATCTGGGGAAGATTTATTGCAAGAGACTGAACAGGAGGCACCCTTACGCTTTTTACTGATTTGTCATTGTAATTTGTTGGACCGACCGTGTCATTGCGATACAGGAAAGACAAATAGAAGACAATTTTACACAACTGTACAGCACAAAGAAAAAAAACGTGAGAAACACTGCACAGGCAGCAGAAATGCAGCACAGTACGGGGAATCGCAGTGCTGTTATTCTACACCTCCTGACTATCCTGTCTGTCAGGGCACACATTGTCTTCTACATCACAATGCAGCACTGAAAGAATCTTTTGTCTTATCCATCGTTAGCAGACGTCTGCTGTGACATCCTGACATACCGCGTCCGTGTCACTCAGGTCGAGCATTGGTTGATGAATAGCTTTAAACATTACTTTCCATTGGTGGTATCAAGATTTCGTCAATTTGGGACATTTTATCAATTTAGGCTAAAACAGACTATGAAAACTGTTTCAACCATATTACATGTATTGTTATACAAGTAACTGATGCTTTCATGTTCCGGGGTGAGCAGGGTGTCACTGTGGCTTAGTGGTTAGCATTGGGACCTACACCTCCAGGGTCAAGGGTTTGATTTTTGCCTCAGGTCTGTGTGTGTGGAGTTTGCATGTTCTCCCTGTGCTTAGTGGGTTTCCTCCAAGTGCTCCAGCTTCCTCCCACAGTCCGAAGACATGCAGATTAGGTTAATCTGTGTTTCCAAATTGCCTGTAGTGTGCTGTGCACCCCGCCTCGTGCCGAACGCCACCTGGTATAGGCTTTAGGCCTCGTCGTCCTTTACACAGGATAATCTGTATAGAAGAATAAATGATTTAAAGAATAACATAAGTAACTGATAATATAGAAAACAGCAGACACTTTTGCTTGAATTTGGCAAAGCGTTTGCAATTTGTTCAGAAAATAAATTGCTTTGTTTTTATGATGTGCACAAGTGACTAGATTATATGAAGTTTGTACAAGTAGTTTTAAGAATTTCAGTTCTCATTTGAGAAACGAACCAAAGTCGCTGAAAATAACTGTAAACTTCAGCCTCATCAAGCCCTACTCTGCCGATCACGGGACAAGAATTCTATAGTGTTGGACTTTATTCTGCAGTCATGATATGTTTCAGCATACCCCGTGATTTCACTGCATATGCACAGGCAATATAAGTTTATTTTGTCTACTGAGTATGCAGCTGTCTCTAACTATCTTTAAAAGCTATTAACAACCTCTTGTGTTTTTATATCTAAATTAGAAATCAGCTTAAAATAACTGTACAGTTACGGTTGCATTTCCTGTAGCAGATGAAACATGAGAGGTGTGGTGATGACTCAGGTCCTGGTATAAAAGGGTAGGATCAGACAGCAGTCCACAAAATGTTCCTGTCTCTGTAATAATATGGTAGTAAGACATATCTGCAATATTGATAGCTTCTTTTTTTTTAAACAAAGATGGAAAATAGTTCATGCTCAGATGAAGCTGTGTACATAGAGACGGCTGAAAATCTTTACAAAATGCATAATTTCTTTCTTTTAAAGATTTAAACTCTGCTCAGTATTAAGTTAACAGTTACATTTAACTTAGTTCGGTTATAAATATTGTTCTAGGCTAAGGCTGTGAAGATATATTAAGAGCTAAACACATCTTCCAGTTTACTAAAAGATAATTTAATTGACTTCGGGACGTAATATTTTTCAGCTCTTTATAAATGTAGCTGGCAACTGTTGCCATTTATGTCAAACTGAAAAAGCTCTGTTAAATGTAGAGATTTGGCCACATTGGGCTGCTACAAAGACTTCACATTAGACTGAAGAAAGTCAGGTAATCTTCTACTTAAAGTACTTGAGAGTCACTCTAAACAAATCTGTGGGCTAAAGTCACAGATTTATAAATAAATCTTGTTTGTTAGATAGTAATGTGCATTGATAAAATAACGCTGACCACCAAGCGCAAATTTTCCTATAATATTCTTTTCATATGTTAAATATTTCCCTATAATATTCATTTCAGATATTTTTTCTTGAAAAAATGAGCTAAGCCAGGTGTATCTGTGGCCTAGACAGGTTGTTGCGTTATATAACCCACTGTTCTCTCCACAGGTAGTAATTATTGTTTCTTAAAGAAATCCCTGTGCATATTTCTGTGTCATCGTGTACATGTTCTGAAAGACCATTCTGTTCTCACAGCGCCAGTGCTATGCTCTTCACGCTACGGCCTTGCCTTACTGTCCTGCTATGGCTTCTTTGTGGCATACGCGCTGCGGGTGAACCTCAGTGTGGCCATGGTGGATATGCTGAAAAACCGTAGCAGCAGTGACAACGTCAGTGGCTCTGTGTGCCCGAGGCATACCAGTCCAGCACGACCCAGCCACAATCACACAGTAAGAACAGTAAAAGATCTCTACTGTATATTCAAGTTGATTAGCGCTGTTTGGATTTAGTGCTTAGAAAAAAAAAACTTTGGTGGCGTTATCTATATTTTGTCTCAGACTCTACAAAAGGTTTTTTAAATGGTACAAATAATTTATATGTTTTATAAACCTTCAGGATAAGTAAATTCATAAATACGACACTTTATAGATATATTATATAAATGATATTTGCTTTCTCCAGGCCAGTGTGTATGACTGGGACTCAGAGACTCAGGGCTGGATCCTGGGCTCCTTCTTTTACGGCTACATTTTCACTCAGATACCAGGTGGCTACATGGCACGCAAATATGGTGCCAAGTGGCTGCTGGGCTTCGGCATCCTGGGAACTGTGATCTTCACTCTGCTTACACCTGTGGCTGCAGACCTGGGAGCTGGCTATCTCATCGCAGTCAGGGTACTGGAGGGCATAGGGGAGGTAAGCATCCGTGTTTAGACTTGTGTATTTGTTGTGCCTTAGCTTGTAGTTTGCTCTGTAAATTTGGATTATAATGTTGTACATGTTATGGGCTGTCAGGGAGTGACGTTTCCTGCCATGCATGCTATGTGGGCATCCTGGGCTCCACCCTTGGAGAGGAGTCGACTGCTTACTATCTCTTATTCAGGTAAAACTAGACATGATAAAAATGTCTGTGTAGTATGTATGTTTTCTTAAATTAAAGAGTAAAAATCTTGGTAAAATGTGCTTGTTTGTTTGTTTAGGTGCTCAGCTTGGCACTGTAGTAGCCCTTCCCCTATCTGGTCAGATATGTTTTTATCTGGATTGGACGTATGTCTTCTATATATTTGGTGAGGTTACGATCTTATTTTTTTTTTTTACGTATGCTCTAAGATATATATATATATATATATATATATATATAAAATGTACACACACACACACACAAAAAGTGCATTAGGATAATTCACAGAAGGTCACTGCTGAACGGCTTGTCTGTTTACAGAGTGGTGCAAAGTCCTCTTTTCAGATGAAAGTAAACATTGCATTTAATTTGGTAATCAAGGTTCAAGAGTCTGGAGGAGTGGAGACACATAGAATCCAAGTTGCTTTATGTCCAGTGAACTTTCTACAGTCAATAATAAGTTGAAGACTGTTCCCATTGGCTGATTGCGATGAAACAAACCCTATATGTTACCTCGAGCTTGACCAAATACACCTGTGAAATTCGTTTAGTAGTTTTTACGCAATACGTGCACAAATAAACAGACAAAGTAAATATCCCAAAAAACATTTTCCGTTACTCACCTTATGTGCCCCAAATACTTTTTTCGCAAATATACACACCAACTTTGTAGTTTTATTATATGTATAGATTACGAGTCACTGTATTTTTGATTTTCGCGAGCTGTAAGCCGTAATCATCTAAATTAAAACTAAAAAGTCACGAAATAAAAAAAAATTTGTCATGAAAAAAATTTCTGTCATGAACAGTGTTAACTAGTTACATCACAAAATTACTGTCATTATAAAGTAATCAGTTATATTACAGCGTTACTTCTGATAAAAGTAACTAGTTCGAATACTTTTGCATTGCAGAAAATGAAACTCCTTTGTGATTCCTCATGCATGTTGTTTTAGTCAGGACGTTTATAATTATTCTACCATCATCACTCAGCGAAGTTTGGCCTATAATCTGTTAATTATAGGCCAATTATTGTTGTATAGGTTAATTATTGTTTGGCCTATAAGCTATTGCCCCTATCTCACCTACGTGGTTTTGTGCGGTAGTCGTACGTATGGTTCATCATGATTGGCGTTGTGATTAGGTTTCCATCTTTCTGCGCGTCGGTCCTCGCATAGCCAAACCCCATAGGTGAGATAGGGGTATAACAGCAGGAATAACAGAGTGTACGGGTTATGGGGGCGGGGCTTGTAGGACGACTTTCTCACACACACACACACGCACACTAAAGGATTGGGAATGACTGCTGTCTGGATCACGGATTACTTAAATAATCATTTTACACATGATTACACAAATATTCATAATCTTTACATATTTTTTATTACATTTTTGAAAGAATAACTAAGTAACTGAGTACTTAAATGGTGGACCTAACCACTGTTTTTTAATGATTTTTATTAATACTGAAGACATCCAAACTTTGTAAGTACACATATCGAATTAGGTAGTAAACAAAATTGTTAAACAGTCCAGAATATGTTTTATATTGTTGTCCAAAGCTACATTTAGCTTTGATGACAGCTTGGCACACTTGTGGCATTCCTTCATCAGCTTCACGAGGTAGTCACCTGGAGAGATTTTCAATTCATACTGTATGTGTGCCTTGTCAAGAGTTAATTTGTGATTGTTCTTGACTTGTTAATGTGCTTAAGACTATTAGATGTCTTGTGCAGAGGAAGGGTGGGTACAGAGTCAATAGCCCTATTAGTGCTACTACAGCTACCCTCATTACTTTAAGAAATAAAGGTCAGTCAGTCTGAAAAATCTCAAGAACTTGAAACGCTATGATGAAGCTGGCTCTCTTGAGGACCATCCAAGAGAAGGAAGACCAAGAGATACCTCTTCTGCTTATTAGAATGACCAAGATCAGAAGCCGCGCTCACATAAATGGTTCTCGGTCTTCAAGCAGCATACATATTTCACCCTTTACTGTTCAGAGGAGACTGCATGAGTCAGGCCTTTATGGTTGAATTGTGGCAAAAAGATTATTACTTTGGAAGAACAACACGCAGAAGAGACTTGTTTGGTCACAAAGAATAGTTATTATTAGATCAGTGGAAAACTGGCCTTTGGTCTGATGAGTCCAAATTCTAACTGCCACGTCTTTGTTAGACATAAAGAGGGTAAACAGACGGTTCCCACTGTGAAGCATGTAGGAGGAGGTGTGATGGTGTGGGGCTGCTTTGCTGCTGACACTGTTGGAAACTTAGTCAAAATTGAGGGTACATTTAACCAGCATGGCTACCACAGCGATTTGCAGCGACATGCCATCCCATCTGGTGTGCACTTGGTGATACCATCATTTGTTTTTTCAACAGGACAAAGACCATTAAAGCAAAGGCGGCTACTTTCAGGAATCAAAAATATAAAATACATTTTGTGGTGTTTAACTCATTTTGTTGATAACATAATTCCATATATGTTCTGTCAAAATGTAATTTTTTCAATATTAATATACAATTTTGTACAATTCTGTATATATACACACATATTTGTAGAACTAATCTTTTGTGCCATTTCTTCATTGTTGCAGGAGCTATTGGGCTCTTCTGGTTCTTCCTATGGACATTTCTGGTCAGTAACAATCCTGACACACACACAAGGATATCAGAAGTTGAGAAGACCTACATAAAAGCTTCATTAAAAAAAGAGGCAAGCATTATATTTGAAAGTACCTAAAGCTGTTTTTTCATAAGTCATGAATGAATCGATTAATTATTTTAAATTAAGAGAGCACTTGATTTACAATGAAATTCACAGTGTGTACTTTTCTTTCTTAAATAGTTGTCTCCAAGTTCAGCTTACATCCCATGGCCATCAATTCTCACATCTCTTCCACTATGGGCCATAGTTATTGCACACTTCTCCTACAACTGGACATTCTACACACTATTGACACTCTTACCCACTTACATGAATGACATTCTGGGCTTCAGCATTAAGGAGGTTAGTGCGTCTTAATATACAGTATAAGGCAGTGACTTTTCTATTTTAATTGAAAATTTTATTTAATTCTATTTTAAAAGACTACATATCATAGATGTGTGCATGTTTAAGAACATTCCAAACACAAATCCAGATGTGCAGTCTTAGTCCTGTGCTTATTCTGTGTGTGATGGTAGAACGGGATGCTCTCTGCTCTGCCCTACTTGGGCTGCTGGCTGCTGTCTATGGGGGGAGGCCAGTTAGCAGACTACCTAAGGGAGAGCTGTCTTTTCCGCACTGTGACTGTGCGCAAGGCCTTCACCATATTAGGTGAGACACAGATCATCACCGCTGATGAATCCTGATGAGAGCTTTACACCATTATGTGATTCCTTTTGTTGTTCTTATTTGTCAGATCTTGGCTGCAAACAGGAAAACGTGGGTGTGTATCTGTGTGTGTTTGCGTAGGTATGGTGGGACCAGCTGTGTTCCTGGTGGCAGCAGGATACACTAACTGTGACTACATTCTGGCTGTTGTTTTCCTCACCATCTCCTCGTCTCTTGGAGGCTTTTCAGCCTCTGGCTTTAACATTAATCATCTTGACATCGCACCATCGTAAGACCAGCTTTGGTTTTATTTTTAGGGTTTTAAACAAGATTTTAATATATTATTTCTTACTAAAATACAATACCATTCAAACATTTGGAATCAATTTTGTTTTTATTTAGCTAGTTTTTTTATTACAAACCCTAAACAATAACTGTACGTGATACAATCCCTGGCAAAAAGTATGGAATCACTACTGTTGGAAAATGTTCATTCAATTGTTTAATTGTGTAGAGAAAAAAACGAATTACAGACATGCCGCAAAACTATTCTCATTTAACATTCCTACCTTCTGGCTTTAAGAAACACTTTTAAAAAAAATAAGAAAGAAAACTGTGGTCAATTGCAACTATTTCTGTTGCAATTGTTTTTGCAGATCAAGCAGAGGGAAAAAAATTGAATCACTTAATTCTGAGTAAACTATTTTGGAATCATGAAACAAAAACACTACAATACACCATTAGCACTTTGTTGCATCACCTCTGGCTTTTATAACAGCTTAAATTCTCTAAGGTATGAATTTAACTGTCGACAAACAGTATGCTGTATTAATCTGTCTCTAGATTTTCAATTGGATTGAGGTCTGGACTATTTGCAGGCCATGCCATTGACATTATATGTCTTTCTTGAAGAAAGATTTTCATGGCTTTTGCCCTACGGCAAGATGCATTATAGCAACAGCTCACCAAGGAGTGCAAGCATTTTTGTTTAACTGCAGACTAATTAGCAGATGTAATCTGATGCAGGTGTTAGTTTTAGAACTGCAACGTAAATGGTGATTTCATAATACTTTCCTCAGAATCGAATGATTCTATATTGTTTTCCTCTGCTTGATCTGCAAGAACAGTTGCAATTAACTACATTATTCTTTATAAGTGTTTCTTAAAGCCAGAATGTTGGAATGTTTAATGAAAATAGTTTTGTGGCATGTCTGTGATTTAGTTTTTTTCCTACACAATTGAACAACTGAATGAACATTTTCAAAGAGTGGTACTGGTACTTTTTTCCAGGGGTTATATAAATCAGAAAACAATAGAGCTGTGCAATTAAATCTACTTTTGCTAGTTGAATCATTGAATTCATGTGTCTGTTTTCAACTTGTTTAATCCTTAAAAATATTCTACAGCGTTTGCAAAAAATGCAAACCATTTGTATCTTCTGCAAAGTACTGGCAAAATACTCTCATTTTAGTATCACTTCTTATTTTGAGTTTAAGGGTGGCCTTAAATGTGATACAGAAATGTGATGGCAGGAAACAAAAGATTATCACTTTGTACAAGACATTTCATTAAAAAATCAAAAACACAGTATTTTAGTGGGTTTTTCTAATATATAATTCTAATACAGTGGAACCTCGGATTACGAGTAACATGGTTTACGAGTGTTTTGCAAGACGAGCAACAATTTTTAATCATTTTTTACTTGAAAAACGAGCATTTTCTTAGTTAACGAGCACCGAGTATCATGTTTCACGTCATCACAAGTGAGCCAACGGTTTTTCTCTCTCTTGCAGCAGAATTGTAGGTAATCGTCTCTCCTGCTGGGTGAATACACACACGCGCTGTGTATGTGTGTGTGTGTGTGTGTGTGTGTGTGTGTGTGTGAGATGTGCGTGCGCGCGCACACACACACACATTAACGGAGAGACCGTTTTTAAAACCGTTTAAAAATTAGCAAGGAACATCGCTAGTCACACTCGCGTGAGTGCATACTAACGGGATTACGACTGTAAAGTAAAACAACAACAACAACAACAACAAAAATTAAACAGCTCCTCACCTTTGAAAACAGTCGCGACAGAGAAGAGTTTGTGTGTTTATTTGGCAACCTGAGAGAAGGGGAAAGCCGAGACCTATCGTCTCCCCTGCTGGGTCTTAGTGCCTGCAGTGTTTTTGAGTGCGCGCGTGTGTGTGTGTGTAAGGCAGAGAGTTTGTGTGTTTGTTTGGCAACCTGAGAGACGGGGGCCGTAAACGCGAGCGAGCCCCTCTTCAGCCCCCCTCCTCTTAGGTTGCCAAATAAACACACGAACTTCTCTCTGTCGCGATTGTTTTCAAAGGTGAGGAGCTGTTTAATTTGTTTTTTTTTTTTGTTGTTGTTGTTGTTTTACTTACAGCAGTGATCCTGTTAGTATGCGCTCACGTGAGTGTGACTAGGAATGTTCCTTGCTAATTTTTAAATGGTTTTAAAAACGGTCTATCCGTTAGTGTGTGTGTGTGTGTGTGTGTGCGCGCGCGCGCACATTTTACACACATACACTCTGCATGCACAAACGAAAACCCTTATCTGTCGGGGTTTAATTTTACATTTTTTTAATGTAAAGTGCAGGTTAATTTGTTTTATTTTTACTTTATATTTTGTATTAATTATATTTATGTATTTATTTTTTGGGCTGTAGAACGAATAATTTAAGTTTCCATTATTTCCTATGGGAAACTTTAATTTGGTTTACGAGTGTTTTGGAATACGAGCCTACTTCCGGAACGAATTAAGCTCGTAATCCGAGGTTCCACTGTATATAAGTTTTTAATAGAAGAAACAGCTGCTTGTGGAAAAACATCACTATGCCCAAAATTAAAATCCAATTTAACTGACAGCCTACCTATGATCCACAGCTCTAGAAAACAAAAGATCGTTTTAGTGTTTGATGAAAAAATAAGTCATTAAATAAAGTGATGTGTTCATTGTAATTGTCCTCAAAATTTGATCACAGAGAAAAGCACAAAACATTCTGCCATTCTGATTGCAATGCCTCAGCTTTGTATCTGCAACCAATTTTAAGACCCTTGTTTCTAAACTATTGAACAGTAAAGCATCTTTGATTTTGCACCACTCATAATTTACTCTGTCTTCAGGTATGCTGGAATATTGCTGGGAATCACAAACACGTTTGCAACCATACCTGGCATGGTGGGTCCAGTGATAGCGAGATCACTGACCAAATCTGTAAGTTTATTGTTGTATATATCTTTATAGTCATTGTAAAGTTAACCCCAAATTAGTTTTTTTTTTTTTTTTCAACTGCTGGTTCGGGCCACTGCAATAATTTGCTGTGTATATATACAGTGGTTTGTCAGATGATTAACCCTGATTAAGGTTTTTAAAGTGCAGAAGTCCTTCACATTTAATACAGTGACATAAAAGAGATGTTGGGTAAGTGAGTCGTTCCATGTTTCTGTGCTCTGTTGCACATCAGAGCACAGAAACAAAACAAAAGATGTGGACCTTTTCAGACGGGGATAAGGACTGGTTAGAGGACAAGCAGCCTACGTCCTTATAATAATATAGAACACAAACACAGAACCATTTTAAATAGACCATATCCTAACAGTTTAGAATTGTCCAGTTTAAATTGGATCCTGCCACTTGTTTAATCACATTAGGTTTGTTTTAGTCGAGTTGGAATCAGATCCTGCAGCCACTCTGGCTGTTTGGTTGTGGATTGTGTTGTGTTGTGGTTGTATTACTTCCTTTTTAAAATTTCCATCATGCAGAGCATTTATTGTCAGGTCATGCTGAGAAACAGGTGACTTCTGGATAAACACGGGTGGTGTCGTGTCTGAGTGGTGTGACATTAAGTACACATTTAAATTAGAGTCGTCTCATGTTGACTTTATCTGCCTGCAGAACTTGACTGTCAATTAACAAATATTCTGTCATGCAACACACTGGTATATTCACACTGGTTAATGTTTTATCTGTATTAATGGGTTAATCTGCTATTCTGATTTCAGAACACCATGGCAGACTGGCGAACAGTGTTCTTCATCTCAGCTGCGATAAATCTGTTTGGTGCTATCTTCTACACATTGTTTGGAAAAGGTACAGTTCAGCCCTGGGCAGTCCAGAGGTTAAACATAGAATGAAAAAGAACTGAAAGGACACTATGGCATTAAAAATTCGGGTGATGGATTCAGATGATTCAGTTTGAAGACTTGTGCACAGCTGGTTAACTTTTTGACCATGCTGAATGTTCTATAATAACATTATACTGTACATTTTACAAAGATGTTTTAATGTCTTTCTGCTCTTTTGCTTTCAGTTTCATTTGGTTTTTAGGCATTTTGTATGATTTAGAAAGCCAGTATTTTCATAAGAACATGACTTTAGCCAGTGTTCATCTTTAATAGCAGAACATTTAATTAGTGCCGAACGTTTTCATTTTAACTGCTCAGAAATCATTGGTTAGTTTTAAAAACCAGAGGTGGCTTGCCCATACTGTAGGAATGTCTGGTGTTTTTCAGCAATTAAAAAAAAAAAAGTCTTCACAAAGACCTTGTTTACAGCTCCATTACTAATGAATTATTTTGAGGCAGTAGTGGTTATAGGGTATAGCTCTTTGCCCAAAGCCATGTCACATTAACTTGCTCGTCTCTTTTGATGTTGCACAATCATGGGGCCGGCTGCTCAGTTCCCCATTTCACTTGCATAGATGTATTATTCCACCTAGTGTTTAAATATAGGAACTGCATCAAGTACTAATGGTGCGCTTCCAGTAAGGGAATGATGATGCCATGCTTGCTCTATAAACATTTTCCAGGACAGTTTGTTAACGACACCACTGGCAGAATATTTTAAGCGATCCCAATCTGGCATCTCTAAGATCTTATTTTGTAGTATAATCTGATTAAGTACACACTATGATGTACTGAACCATTTTTGTTCTAAAAGGTATTGCAAAAAGTGTCATAGGGAAAATGGAAGCATGAAGTGAATAATGTCTGTACATAAGAAGTGCACACCACGGTGCCTTTGTTTTCCAAGCAGAGACTGAAGGAGGAGATGGCATGCTTAAGGACTGCATGCTGTCAACTCTCCACTGGCTACTCTCCACTGTAGCTATAGCAGTGGTGAAGTGTGATAGTCACTTGACTTCGTTTAATTTGACACTGTGTTGGTAAATCATTTTTTTTCTTCCCCATCAAGCTCTCGGGTGCACTCAAAATATGTCTGAGACACCTCTCATTGTGTTACAGTTTGCTCAGTGTAAATAAGTATTCTTTAAGGGTTTACTGACCAAAGTGAGTACTTCATGGAAAAAATGGGGTATTCTAGTATTGAAACTCTGTTGTATTGTTGTAAACAGGACCTTTGTAGGTTTTATCACAAGGAAAACTGAAAAACTCTCAAAATGTTTTCAAATCCCACCTTAGAGAACAGGCTGTTCCATCACAGTCCAGGTCTTAGTAGTTAAAATCAACTTTTTTAAAATGCCAAGGGGCATTTACAATTTAGGACTGTTGGTGACACCTGAAAACTACACTGTACAGCATTTCCATTAAAATAATCATAAACAAGTGAAATGCGCCTGTCTAAAAAGTCATTTTACTAAAGGGAAAGTGCTTACTTTAACTTTGACTTTCAAACTCAAAAGCCTGATCTTTTGAACCAGAAGAAAAGGATGGGTGGAGACTACAGTCCAGTGAAAAGGGACTGTAATCTCTGGGGGGAAATGTAAAGCTGCTTATTTCAAGAAGTTATCTCACACGATGACT